>NW_024104382.1:833344-1292562 GCF_003945595.2 Pipra filicauda
ATATGAACTGCTACTGCACATGGGTGTGAATAATCGTTCTGTCTTTTTTCCCTGATTGTTGTGCAACTTCATTTCCTGAAAAAGAACACATACTTCATAGATGAGCCCACCCAGGTGCCAGAGAATCCCATTTGCATCAGAAAAGTGGTATTCAGCCCTGCCCTTACACGAGATCTTCATTATTATTTTATGGTTATATTTGGATTCATTTGCATAACACAGCCATGCAATAACAGAACTGCATCAGTTACAAACTTGCCTACCAATATCTGTACTGGTTCTAGTTTAATTTAAAGCATGCAAAAGAGGGAGCCCCTGGGAAGCTGCCAACAATAATGTCCCCCTGCACGTTAAGCAAATAGTTTGTTTCCTCCACAGGAGACAGATCAATACTCAAGAAACAAAAACGAAATCAAGAAAAGCTAAAAGCTTAGTAATGTAAATCAGGGTGGAGAAAAAAAAGAAAGAAAGCTCCTCATTGGCATTCTACAACTTCTGCAGACCCCCATGGCCCATTAGCTAATTTCTGTTAAAACACACAGCTCTAGAATAATAAATGCCAGTGGCACATTTCTAAAGGTTTGTGGCAACTGAAGTAAACATGTCCCTGTTCCCAGGACACCAAGAGACAGAAAATTAACCAGAGGTTAACTGGGTCATTAGCTAGAGCACAATATAGGTCACTGCAGATTTAATTTAGTTTGTATTCAGCTAAAGAATCAAATACAGCAACCAGTTCTCACAGCAGGAAAACAAGTAACTTATCAGCATGCTAATGTATCTTGGATACCAGGGCACCAAGTCTGTCATTACAATTCATACCTCTTTGAACTAATTTCACATCATTTTGATGTACAAAGTACAATGTATACACACACATGCATACAACTTACTTAGTTCTGAATGCAAGTATGCAAATACACAAATACTGAATATTTAACCAAAAGTCCAAGTGGCCACACTTAATAACAAAATAAACTCATTTCTAACTTGTCTCAGATGAGTAAACTAAATTAAGATCAGAGTAAAAAAGGGTCTGAATAATTTCTTGAAAGTTTTGTAGACATTTAGTGGATTGTTTCCTGTATCTTTGCTCTCAACACAAACCACATTAAAATCAGGGGACATTACCAAAGTTCAGTACACCATATGTTCTACTGAAGCTTCCCAAAATCTGAACAGTCTCTCCTTCTTCTACAGTTGGTATTGTTTATAACACATCTAAAGAAACACAAGGTGCACTTCCTGATCAGAGTTCTTGAGCTTCACTAATAGCAGGTGGTTCTTACCAGCAGAACATTAAATCAAGCAACTGTGTACCCCACCACTCTCTGTAAAAAGGATTTCCCCCCCTGTGTCCCAGTTTATCAGCTTTCATAAGTACAAACAGAGCAATTCAATTTTGTTCCAAAACATTCATAAGAAAAACAAGTGTGATTTATGATTTTGGTATTTTTTTAACCCGTCTTGGCAATATTAAAATAGGTTAAGATGCAGGTTTTCAGCGGCAACACTTGAAATCCTTAAATTAAGGATTAATAATGTATCACACACGCTGATGAATGGGTGACTCACGAAGGACACAGACACCAAGTTCTATTTAAAGCCTGGCACGGGGGGAACAGAACACTGAGATGGAAATGCTGGAAGGCAGAGAGCAAAAGGGGCAATTTGCTAGAGAAAAAAACCTGCCTGCAGAGGGACGTGAGAGCACGTTTTGCACAACAGATTAGTTGTGTTGATAATATATTAACAAACCACGGCTCAAACAAAATAAAGGTGTCAAGTACCAGCCCAGTGTCAGACAGCAGCTGTGCTTAGAGAGGTTTGTGTTCCACTGCAAGCACAGACTGGATTTGCTGCTTGGTGATTTTCTGAAAGCTCCACCTGCTAGAAATTAAATGACCTCATGAATCACTTAACTCTTATCTTGCACAGCTGTAGAAAAGCTCAAAAATCCGCACCTAAACAGCTCAAAGAAAAAAAGCAAAATAACATTCTCTGGTTTTGCACTGAAGTGTAACAGATTTCAAACCAAAGGTGTTGATTTACTTTTTTTTCTTTTGAAGCAGGTTGATCTTAAGGCCTTGAAACAGGATTAGATGGAATAAACAACTAAATAAATCTAAAGCAAGAACAGAAGACTTTTATTTTTCATTCTCTGCAGTAAAATTTTTTAAAGCTTATTATAAAAGCATGTAGCTTTCCTAGAATTCAGAGACACATAGCACCTGCATTAGGAACTTGCAAACCTAACATTTTTCCTCTCCACTTCTTGCAGAGCTACAGAAACGTGGCTCTTGCCTAAACTCACATCAAGATCACAACTGAAAAAAAAAAATAAAACCAGTGTTTAACTAAACTAAATTCTGTAGTACTATCCAGTGCAGCTCCAGAACCACGTGAATGTACAATTTCTGTCTAGAGCAGCTGATGGGAAGCATAATAGCATTTAGAGTTCAGAAAAACCACCACCCAAATCATGACCAATACAATGTGGTTTCCACACCATATGCTTTAGTGTCCTTGCTTTAGTGTTGTTGTTTGGAGTTTGTTTTTCCCCCTCCTCCAGATGATGATGTGTAATGTTCAACAATATCTCAAATTTATGGCCAGCTAAAGGGTATCACATTCCTGAGACACCTTTTTATAACACAGCAGTAAATCAACCTGCAAAAGGCTTTCTGGGCAATTAGTTTATTAACAGCCTCAGCTCTTTGCCTTCTAGGAGTCAAAATAATCCTTATCATATTGCAACTTGAACACAATAACCTTCACAATCTACCAAGCACATTCATAGGTCATCAGATAAGCAATTTTAATTGTTGCTTCTTCTGAACACAATGTTTGCCTGGGACTTGGAACACAGTTTTAAATTAACAAGTCTTACTTTTTTTAAAAAAACTAATTCACAGAGAATGGTTTTTTCTTTCATTGGAACCGTTCTCTTTCAACCTGTCCTTTGTCTAACACAGAATTTCCTCTCTTTTTCTGCTGCCTTTTTTCTCCTAAGCAATCTTATTCTAATCACACTTATGCACCTATCCTGAAGTTATTTCCCTTCTCTTCATACCACCCTACTGATCCATAATCAATAAAGGGCTCAAAACTACAAATTACCATGTAGAATAAAGCTTCAGTTATGAAAGAATCCAAACACAAACGGTCAAAAACTGTTAAACCATAAAACAGGTTCAAATTTAGTGAAAAGACACATTTACAGGCAAACAAAATCCATCAAGGCTTATTAATTGTGACACTCTAAGGCCAGTACAACTTGCAGAACTTGCTGAGCCATAGGGACTTCTCAGTATCATATCTCTCTATGTCTGAGTTCTTCTGACATGCTTTTATCAGCTGCAACAAGAGATAAAACACTGGGCTTGATACATCTTTGTGACTGCCTTGGTGTGAGAATGAAAATAATGGACTAGACCAGCGTGTTATTTATCTGCAGCGTCCCAGCACTATTTTTACTTTTGAGATTCTTAAACAGATATTTTTTTTTAAGCAGACCAATAGAATACACACCATTTTCCAATTTCTGCTGAAACAAACTGAGGTACTCCATTATTCAAAATATGTTTTCACCACCTTATGCAGCACAGTACTGCTTACAAAACCACCCCAAAATAGAAGGTCTTGAAACAGCTGTGCAGCATCCTTGCCCTATTTAGCAAGGCAGAAATGGATGATGTTCCCCTCTCCCAACTCCATCAGTGTGAACACAGCACACTGCAGTGGCCACTTTCCCAGCTACCTTCTTTTACTGCCATTTAAAGAGAAAAGCTACTTAGATATTGCCACACAAGGTTTTCTAAAGAAGTAAAGGCAAATCAAGTTACTCAAGTAGAAAAGTAATCCCTGACATATCAGGAGAATTTGCAGTGAACTAAAATGTATTGAAAGTGATTTTGATCTCAGTCTTGTGTTTTCCAAAACTTGTGCACCACGAACAGGATTGCTGAGATATGGTGATCAAACCCAAATAAAATTACAAGTTCCTATCTGCAGTAAATAGCTCCAGCTTGGAACTCTAAGGTTTGTACCACAAAGAACAGTTGACATCTTCTGCAGAGGTTTCCACTTGAAGTGCAATAACTTCTCTATCAGAGGTTTCTGTAGAACACATCCTTACAAAGGAAAGAGGATAATACAGAACAACATTAACTTTTTTTCCTTCAACAAGAGGTTATATAATGGAACTACTGAACTTGGACTACTTCCTTCAGAACACAAAGCAGCACTAAAGATACATTAAACTAAGAGAAGACTGACAGATACCCTTCCTAAGGCTACTGACTGCAAGAGCAGCCACGGAATCTGGGATCAGTGGTTCAAAGGAAGTTCCTTCCACAGCTGATGATCTTTCCTTCTGTGTCAGCCAAGTACAGAGGGGGAATACAACAAACAACTTGAACACTATTTTGCAGTACCAGGGGCTATTCTAGGTTATAACCTTTCTAGAGGTAGCCTGAGTTCACTCAAAAGTAAATTAAGTTTAATTCATACAGGGTATGATTTTTGCCCTTTTTTTTTTTTTCCCCTTCATCTCCCCACAGATGATGATTCATTTCTTCTGATTCCTCTACTGGAAATATTTCTTCAGCTTGTCAGAATAGTGAAGTGCAGGATTACACAACACAATTTTCTGGGAAGCTGACATATGCTCAAACATTTCATTATAATTGACTTGGACTTAACAAGCTGAGTTCATGTTGTGTAAAATAAATCAAAACCTGACAGATCATTTTCTCATAGCATATGAGGGAAGAATAGGAGAAAGAGTATAGAAACTAGCATATTGTGGTTCAGTGTTTTAAAATCCTGATCTGCAAATGGTTTTTCTAATTCTGGGACTATAACATCAGAAAAAAAAAATTAAAATAAAAATGCAATCAAGAGTCAAATGAACTAAGTCACCCAGATAAATCCACAGAGTAGATTTTTTTTTTTTAAACAGAGACCAGATGTTTGAAAGCCCTTTAACTGTCTTTACCTATGATGCTTTGAAATTTTATTTCAGTTTTGGTTTTGGCATTTTTTTTTATCATTCAAAAGCATAACTGAAAAAGGTCATTTAATACTACACCACAGGACTACACTGCATTCCTTAGGATTTGTGATATATGTGCTTATAGTGTGTCATTTAATAATGCAGAATAGCATCTCACTACACATTAGCTGAGGAAGGATGAAGCAGCTGAGCACGTGCTCATATGGAAACCAAGAGCTCAGATTCAGTGTTAATGATTTCTCTGCTGCTGATATAAAATTTCCTTACTACATAGGCAGTCCCCATTAAATTTCTTCACATATGTAATTAAAGCAAGAGAGTAACCTAGTTTATCCACCACAGCAGTCACAGAAAACATCAGAAGCCTTCAAAGTTTTAGGTTTGCCCCTTTTTTTCTCTCTGGGTTCTCTAAATAACTTTAAATTTGTAAGGCACACACACATGCACCACCCCCACACACAGAACCCTTCAGAAATTAAGGTTATGAATAGCCTGCAAATCCTGTTCTCCCTTTCTACAGGCAATGCCTTAAGTTATTAAAAACCATTCTTTCTGTTTTGAGATGTCATTCATCAGAGTAGTTGCTTCAGCTTGGCTTCCACTTGACTGCTCACTCACAGTCAAAAAAATTCCTGTAGTATAAAGCCAGGGTCAACAGTTATCAACTGCAACACTGAATTATACACCATATAATTGTTTTCTGTTTCGTTACAACGGCAGAAAACACTTATTTTAACTTTAATTATCTGAAGAAAAATTTAAAAATAAATCAGGTTCAAATCAATATCCTCACAACGTTTTGTTTCTTTCAGAACACGATGTAAATTATAGTTTTCACCTGGTTATCTTCAAAAGCCTTCATGAACATTGAAGATTTTGGTAGACCAGTTGGTTGGAGAGAAGAAAATAAAAAAGATACTAATCTGAAGGGGCCTTAATCCTGAAATTTCATTTCGACACCCCATCAATGCAACTTGTAGAACTCTGTGCTTCCAGTGAAATCAATACAACTCCACAGCTATTTCAACTCCCCCTCAAAAATTTAAGCAGAGATATTCAAATGTATTTATTAAAAGTACAAAAACACATTAACCTGCTGTATAAAAGCTAATTCCAAGAGAGCAGGGACTCTGCAAAATCTGGAGTACCTGTGTGTCCACAGATCAGAGCTCAGTTTAGAGACACCTGAACTAGTTCTAAGTAATTTTCCCACCCTAGAACAAAGGTCTGCCCAGCAGGTAGAACCCAGAGCTGATACCCTCCTTCCCATCAGCTGTATTTTTTAGCAGACAGCTTCACCCAAACACACAGTATTTTTGCCCCTTCCCCAAGATGCTCCATTACATCTGTGGCAGGAGGAAACGAGATTTGAGGTAGTAGATACAACGTGGGAATGTTGCATTAGATCTATTCTGGAGGCTTTTCTATGCAAGGGAACTCTTTATTTCTTACCTTAAAGCAAAATTGGAATGGCAGGGGACTGGAAATAGCCAAGCATTTGGCCCAGAGGTAATTATTTTAGAAGTATTTGAATAATAGCAAATCCAAGAATCAGACATCTGTCACTCCTAATTCATTTAAATTCTACTGCTGGCTCTCAACCCACCCTAAAAAAGCCAAGTAAAAGTATCAGTGACAGGAAGAGGAGGAAAACGTCTTGTTGTTCAGCATGAGGTTTAAAATGGTCAGTGCTCAAAAATTACTGCCTTACAGCACAGTACAAGTTAAGACTTTAGGCAAGAAAGGCCTACTTTAGAAGTTTTGAGTCCCATTTCCAAACAGAATTCATGCTGGTAATTGATGGGCAGAGGTCACCTTGTCTGCAAGCCAGACAGCTTGACTGTCCAAGCACAAACATTACCTCCTGCTCATGGATGAAACTCAGAAAACTGGCATTGTGCTGGATTCTTGCAAAGGAACACATCTCACCAAACACAATCTGGAGCTACTCAGTTTCTTTGCCTTTGGCAATGTTGGCTTCCTCTGTGGCAAGGGGTTTTTGGAAAGTGGGCAATACTAAATAGCTGATATTTCACTGAAAGCAGAATCAAATAACTCTTCCCAAAGAGGGCACTCATGCTTATCCTTCAGGTGTTCGTGCACTGAAGCTCCATTTCATCCTCTGTAAGTCAGCCTTATATGGTGCAATATTTGAATCCAGCTGAACTGGAATCTTTCTGGCAACAGTTCTGCATCCATAAAAGCAGCAGCCTGAAACTCAACAGAGCCTTTAAGCACATATTAAGCTTTTCTGTTAATTAAGGGATTTAGAGTTTTCTGCATTAAAGAATTTATTAGCACTAAGAAGAAGGTACTTGGGTATCCAAAAGCCTAGATCACAGTGAAAGATGACTAACTGTAAGACAATCTCCACAGCAGCACTCTTCCCAAGGTGCACGATGGATGCCCACTTCCTCATTAACAAGGCACATATTTTTAAATCAGTGCAATGGGTGTGAGAATTTCTGAAGTTACTTGGAACTCAGACCCTTGACAGTTCCTCCAAGCCACAGCAGAAATGCAAGTTTTAAAGCCTTGAGAAGAACCAGGTAGTTTTTCTGCAGGTAAACTTATCAGGTGAAATGGTTTCAGTGGTAGAGCATTGCATTTATAGCATTGCACTGCTAATCTTCACATCTAATCAGTTATTCAAGGAATGGAAAAGCGTCAGACATCTCTTCAAAATGATTTCCAATAACCCATCAAGTGATGAAAATGCAACAGCTGATTTTTTTTTTCTGCTCTGTGACTATAATGACTTGCAATGAAGTTAGCCCTGTATTCTTGTATCCCATCATTATTTCACAGACAGATCTGCAATAATTCACATTACAAATGCAATGAAGAGTAAAAACATACCAAAGAAAGGGGCATTTAACACTTTCACTGCAGTGCCCTCCACATCATGCCATTCTCAGTCTGGGAACATTTGCCAGGTACACAGCAACCTAATACAAAAAAACAAACAATATTTAGGAGAGAGTATAATTTTCACAGTCCTTTTGCAAGTCACTTGAGACTTCTAAGGTATTAGTACAGAGTTTCCAGTTTTCTTTTATACATCATCTAAGAGCACACTCTCCGAGCTCTTCTGGAAGCTCTCTCTTCCCTATTTTGCAAAGTCCTTGCTTTTGTACACCAGCCTTACTAATTCATTGTTTACAGGACAGTCCAATTGTACAAGTTAAGTGACTGGCTGCTGCAGTAACTTCTAGGCAAAATTCAAAAGTGAAACAAAATTACGTGAACAAAACCAATGACAAACACAATCACAACACAACAGAAGTAAGACATGGAGGCAGCCAAACTCAGCAGGACTGGAAGCAGTCTGCAGTTTGTCACAGAGTTGTTCAGGTTAGGAGGGACCTCTAGAGGTTACCTGGTCCAACCCCCCTGCTCGAGCAGGGCCATCCCAAGCTTGTTTCCCGCAACCATGTCCAGGTGGCTTTTGATTATCTGCAAGGAAGGAAACTCCAGCATCTCCAGGCAGCCTGGTCCAGTGCTCAGTCACTCTCAGAGTAAAGAAGTGTTTCCTCATGCTCAGACAGTGCCTCCTGTGTTTCAGTCTCTGCCCATTGCCTCACCTGTCACTGAACACCAGAGAAGAGCCTGACTCTGTCTGCTTTTTACCCCTCCTGCAGGTGTTTATCTAACTTGAAGATATTTCCTCCTCTGAGCCTTATGTTCTGCCAGCTGAGCAGTCCCAGCTCTCCCAGCCTTAAACACCTTGTGGCCTTTCAGGGGATTCTCCCAAGTTTGACCATTTCTCTCCTGCACTGGTGAGCACAGAATGGACACAGAGCACCCAGCACAGCCTTACTGGGGCTGAGTGGAGGGGAAGGACCAGATCCTTTGACCTGCTGGCAACACTCCTCCTAATGCAGCCCAAGATAACATTACCTGCTTTCACCATAAGGGCATTTTACTTTCTTATATTACATGTAAAAATCCCCACAAATTCTCAAACTCCCCAATAATAGTGTATTAATACGAAAAAAATTCTGGCATGGCTAATAAATTGCTAAACAATTCCAGAGCAGCTATTTGTTAAGTATACCTCAAAAGATTTGAATACAGAAATACACACCATAACTTAAGAAGGGTCACAGACACAGAGCAGAAATTCATTTTGCATCCTTTCACTGATCTGCTTTCAGTCTAGATTTTGGACCAAGGTGCGTGGGGGCGGGGAAGAGAAAACAAAAGCAAATGCCACAGATGAAAGAAAACAATTCTAGCATCACTGTGGCAAACTGATGGAAAACTCCAGCTAGCCACTGCCACTGATTTCTGTTCTAACAAATTAGATATCCCCTTGCCCTTTCACAACTCTCAGCAGTCCTGTCACAGGTAGACTGCTCAGAACTCCACATGCAGACATAACTCCTACTGGCTTCTAAGACCAGGCAGACGTTTGGTTCCTGAGCCTCAGCAGCTCCCAGGGAGCATCCTGAATGCTCCAACTGCTGCCTCATCACTGCAGATGCAATGAATGCACACAGGGAAGACTGAAAAGGGAAGTTATCAACGTGATATTGGGAGCTGAGCCTTTGCCCTGAGGTCAAAGAGAACAGCAAAATCCAGCACACAGACGATTAAAGAAACACAGTGCTAGCATGAGGAAACCTTATTGAGCATTAAAACTTCAGTGTCTGGCAAGTTGATTTAGAGCTGGTTCAGATAAGAATAAAAATATATTCTTACTTTGCAGTGTAATTGATAGTAGAATGTTTTCCACTTACATATTTTATATACATACACAGAAAAAGTCAATTTGAAATAAGTATTGCAAAGAGCTTGTTTTCTATCTTAGACAGGAAATCTGTCTTTCAACTACTCTTTTGTTGCAGATTTCCCCTACATACAGACCCATTTCTCTTTCCTTAATATCATACCAGTGAAAACTACAGGAATTAAACTTAAAATCCTGCATAAAGACGAATATTTACACATTCTGAAAAGTAGGAATGGTATTAGTGCCTCTTGAAGCCTGACACAACCAGGCAATGGTGCACTTCCAGGTTCTTCCTACTCCTATCACTACCTTGATTTTGACCCCAGCTGGTTTTAAATCTACTTTCCTTGATGTTTTTAGCAGCTTGAAAAGAAGCAAGTGCAATAAACCCGGAGAGCTGTATCTAATCTCACAGGGTTCTGTCACACCCATCTCTGCCACCAGAGCTGCCTTGTCTCCATCCTGTATCAGGAACATGGAATCAGATACAGTCAAACACAATCCACAGTATGAACACATTCATCCTGCTAGTGATACTCTGAGACTGAGAAATCAGACCTAACTGAATTTGATGAGAAACACAAACCTAAAGTAAGTGCTTCACAACTGAAGCAGTTCCATCAATACACATAGCAGAAATACCTTAAAAAAATATCAAAATACTCAAAAGAGTACTTATTCAGAGAATTCTTCCCAAAAATTTGATTCAGCAGGTTACTGATAAATGGAGAAAGTCTTGGAATTGATCCCTCTTCAAGCTTAACGTTCACTACTACAACTCTGCTAAATATTAACAGAGGGATGGGGGTTCTAACAAGTAACTATACTCTTTAATTAAAAATGTGGGAAGCATTATATATTTATTCCTCAGCAATACAGCAATCAAGTACAACCTGATCACAGAGGGCTGATTCCAGAATGAAGGGATCCCTGGAGCTCAGCCAGCCTACACCTTTGCTCCACAGGAGAGAGGAGGTACATAGAGCTCTGATGTCCATCTAACCTGCTAAACTTCTCACAACTTTCCTGGGTACTCAATGCCTGTTCTTTGAAATGCAACATGAAATGCAGAAGACCATGTCAGCCCCACCAACACATACTGCATGTTCATACTGTAACCTTATTTTCAGGACCCTCTGCCCAAGATCACTGGAAACAAGTCACAGAGCACACCACCCTGTCAGAGGACAGAGGAGAAATCACAGGCTTTCTCAGAGTCTTAGGAAGAAGGAATTCTGTTTGGTTTCTCATCTAATTCCAGGATACTAATTCAGTCTTCGCTTATTGGGGTAATAATTATTTTAGATCATAGATCCTTTTGCTCCTTTCCTCTAGATTCCTCCTAGGGAGTTCCTGTATCATGTTTTCAGGACAGTTCCTTAAGAGGAAAAAATGCCAGTATTTGATAGCTCCCAGCAATATGGGATGAAAAACAATTCCTCAATCTCTAGAAATATAGCCAAAGACTTGAATGAGGGATGTGCTTCATTGCAGGTTCAGCTTTTAAACATTACTGGTGCCAAGGTACTCTTTCTATCTCCTGGTACCAAAATATCATGAGGCATATATTCTGCTTTGCTATATAAAACTTGCCAAATTCAGGTTCTATTCTCATTCCCTCATCTCCCTTCCCACAGTGCTGCACACGGCTGTTTAAAAATTAAAGCCTTCACTTCTTTGAAGATCCTGTTGCACTGGAGAACATCTTCTTGCTTAAAACACTTGTTTCTGAATCAGACTTGCAAAGTTCAGTATCTGGTGGTTTATCTCAGACGCATCCAAATAACCAGGAACATATCAGATTGTGCTTGGCTATTAGTTATCTTGGCATAAATCAAATTACATGCCTTAATAGCTTGGGAGCCATATCCTAGAAAAGTTTGCAAGAATCCACATTCAAGAGGCATCAGAATGAGCAGAGGCATCAGACCTTCTACTCAGTGGAATGGATCCATTCAGTTTTGAAAAAAACTGAATCCTGGTTTTGTGCTGTGTTTAGGTGCTTGGATTTAAGTGGGTTTTTTTAATAGATACAGATCTCTAATAATCCTATAGGGTTGCTATTTGCAAATCTCACTTCCAGAAGAAGGGAAGAAAGATATTTTTGCCAGCTAAACCTTTCAATCATTTTTATTCTTTTTAGAATTTCACATAACTGTTATTTTAACTGCTTGTAACTTTTCCATTCTTGCAAAGACCGGCAAAAAATGTTTAAGTATCTGAAAATTATGTTTGTAATTTTGAAAATGGCTGTAACTATCAAGGCTGTCTGGTTCTTTTCAAACTGCAGCCATACTGCAAGATAAAAGCAGGATGAACTCACAATTTAGTTTTATTGTTTGATAGCACAGCAACTTCAGCTGTACCTTTAAAGAGATGAACAGCAGTGGCTGAAGTACAGTACTCAGTCACACTTTAGACCATTGGTGCAGAAGATAGAAAATTTACTTATAAATTGCATTTGGTAATAAACTACTGCAAATACATCATTTTGTTGAAGCTTTTATGTTCTGTAGCAAGCACTATCAGCATTCCAACGTGACACTACAAATCCTTACATTGTGACAGACAGGAAGGGGAAGAAAGTCACGAGGAACATCTGACACTGGACTGAGCCTTTCCCTAAAGGCCTTCTCTGAAGCTGTGGTTAATGCATGAACCAGTTCAATTATGTACAATTAATGCATGCACCAGGTCAACGTGCAAGTTTGTATTATGTACAATCGTCTGATGGAAAAGGACTTAATAAGTGAACCACAGCTGTTAAAAACAAAAACGTAAGACAGACTTAAAATTTTCCAGAAGATTATAGGAGGGGTTAATTGAGGCTACAGCACTTTTCTACAGTGCACTGTTGGACTATTTGCTTAACAAAACCAGGACAAATCCCAATTCAACAGCAGTGCCTGAAAAAAAGGATGAGACACTAACATGTGTTAAGTATGTAAAAAAGTCTCCAGCATTCTTTAAGGATGTGAAAAGGGAGAATGAATCCTTCATTGCTTAGAGGGGAACATTTTTGTCTTGCCAGAGGACAGATTCCCAAGGAGTGACATTTTCCTACAACCTGTAATTTTCTCATTTATCATTTGTCAGGGCCCAAAGACCTTTTACTGCACACAGAATGTTTGCACATGTTTAATCATCCTTGTCCCAAACAAATGTCACAGTCTGAATGAGGAAATCAGTTAATATCACTGATGATGCTAATTTAACACCATTAATATCACACTGTGAACAGTTACTGAACCTACAAGGTCTCGTATCCCAGCTAAGCTCTGCTGGTTGCAAGTCTGTTCTCCAGCAGACAGCACCAAGAGAACCCACACAAATATCACAACCAAGGAAATGTGATAGAATTTTTAAAGACTGCTTTGATTCTAGACTACCAAACAAGTGTGACTAAAGACAGACCATTTGACAGAGATTTAGATGCACTAATTAGAACTCACTTATATACACTCTCACAGATGCCTCCACTTTCATCAGTGAGCAGTCAGAAAAGAGTCCAAAAGGAGCACAAAAACCATTCCACCACGAGACTACGAGATATCCAGCAAGAGCTAAAGTGATTTAGAAGGCAGAAGACACATTGCAGTGTTGTCTTCAATGGCAACTATACCATCTTGCCCTTCTGTATGCACAGCTGAGTCACATTTTGTAAAATAATTTCTCTGCACATACTATCTATGAAAAAAGCTTTCTAAGAGCAGAACCATATAATATTTTCTCGAAGCCATTCATATCTTCTACACACTTCCTCTGAAAAAGAAATGATGACATAAGGGAGCCAGATTATTTAGAAAGTCCTGCAAATGCTGCTGATACTGTCACACAGATGAAAATAAAAAATCCATTAACTACTAGTCTTTTCTTATCATGCACCTACCAAGTATTTGGAGTGGGAGAAGAACTGGAACTTTAGGTTTTGGTACCTTAACTTTCCTTAGAAGCAAGCTGCAATTTCTAAGGCTTCATGTTTCAGTCACAGAAGTAAAATGTACTGGCTTAGGATTCTCATATTAAAGCTGTAAAAACAGAGCAACAAAAACCCCACCCTAAAACACACTCCTGTCCTTTTGACCAGTGTTCTCTCCCTCCACTGAACAGTGATAGCTCTGGGATAACATGCAGGAAATAACACTGCAAAAAAGGATGCATAAAGAACTTCACATTGTTAGCACTTCAACCACAAAGACAGAATCCAGAAGAAAAGTCTAGAAGCAGATCGAAGAGAATCTCTGTCACAGGTCAATCAATCAGAAGTTTTCCTTATTCAGTTTCCCAACTGAAAATAAAATCAGCACCGGACACACTTCAGAATCTTTTAGATCCACAATCATCCTTTCCAAAATACTACTTGAAACCACAAGTTCTTAAATACAATGAATTCATCTATTAAGCTGCAGAGTCATAGTCCAGGACACAGTCACAGGGATGATCAAACTGTCAGCTCACAGCTGAACCACTGTTTACAGCACTTCCTACCTCAGGGATCAATAATTTCAGCCTTTCACAATGATTGCTGGCTGAAGTCTTCAAATAAGGCAGGCAATTCAATTGCTTTTTTTTCAGGAATTTGAAATAAGATGCTGCCTCTTCCTAAATGGAACATGTCTTTCAGGAGCAGTGAGACTTCATCCAATACTTATGTTATTTCTTTTGAGGTATTGATATTTACAGTTGTTTACCCATCATCATAAAGTTGCAACCTTCATTTTACAATACAATATGCAGATTAGTGACAACTAATAGCCTGACAGCGTCAGAACAAAATTAATCTATCTCCTAACAATCCATTAAATATGGCTAATTAGTACTAGTGATTACTCATCAGACCTTTTACTTCACAACATACTGCTTAAACTCGCTGAACTGTGAGCTGCTATTCTGATTTTACTGGGGAAGGTGAACCAATGCCAGAAAATACATGCAGAAATACAACAAAAAAAACTAGAACACCATTTTTATGGAACTCAGAAATATTACACATCCTTTTTCTTCCCACAGAGGTCAACCACTAATTACCTGAAATCCTCCCTTATCCAACTTGCACCACCATTTCAGAATTTCTCCCCAGGCACCATTTGGGTGAGGGGTGAGGGAGGGTGGTGGGGACAGGCAGTGAGGGCAGTTAACCAGCAACAAACTCTATGGAGAAATCCCAGCAATTTCCAAAAGTTAAACAAATATCCAAATGCGTTGGAAATTGAACGAATGGGAAGAGGGGAGGAAACAGCAAAACAAAACGAGACAAAACAAACAAACAGAACAAACCCCACTCAAAAACACACATCTGCCACTACACAGCAAAAGTACTTGCTTTATTCCATCACCTCATCTCTCACTCGCAACAGAGAAGGGTCTTATTAATGTACATAAATCAAGTTATATTTGCAAATTTAATACCACCTTGTCTCTTTTAATTACTATTTTGTGGATGAGCACTTATAACCCTTCCCACCTGAGATCCTCATAAGAGAAATGCTTGGAAGAAGTCACAACAGTGAAATACACACTTGCTTAAAAACAAAACATAGCCATCTACTCCAACTTAACATTTTGTTTAATGAAATAATATTAGCTAATTAAGTAAAAAAAAAAAGCTACAGACATTTTCCTATCCATTTAGGAGAAATGACAGAGAAACTAGTAGTGAAAGGCCAAACTAATCAAAATGAGTTTATGTAGCAAGGGCAAACACTTTCAGCTAGGAATTACCCAGAATAAGATTCCTTGTAAGGAATCTAATGCAGAAAAAATCTCCAAATACAAGTGAACAAACAAGCCCCCCTGTATTATACAGCCAAAACATAACTAAGAGTGTCTTTTTTTAAAATATCAAAGTCCAGGAAAAAAAAATCCATTAAATTATTTGAGAAAAACACTGTATTTTCTGAATGAGACTAAAACAAACCCATACAACCCTCCACATTCAAATGACAAAACATCTACAGTATGAAAACCCCCTGCTAGCAGAAACCTTGCCTTGAATTCCATGTTTTGTGCTGGTGAGTGTCCAGAGTTCACCTAACTCCCTAACACAGATTAAAAATAAAGCTGTCCTATTTACACTAATATTTTGAGTGTTTCCCTCATCCTCTTGCCAATTCCATTTCCTCATCTCCCAAAAACCAAGCAGAGCAGCTAAGGCAAAACTGAGAAAGATGGTAGCAGGAACAGTTTAGCCTTTGAACAGCACACTTAAAGTTTTAAGTTTCACTGCTGCAGGACACGTTATGAAATGTTAGGAATAAACCAAATTCTATGAAGAGGATTGACTTGGAGAACTCATGTAATACGTTTAATCTAAATTACATCCTTGAATGTGTCAGTTTTACTTCCACAGAACGAGAAATTCAAAAGAAACACTGCACGTTAGCTACAGAAGAATATATTCACGAAAACTTCTTAAAATTATATTTGGACAAGAGGGAGGGAAGGAGAGAGAACTGCTATGCATACAGCTAGCACCAAAACTACTACTCCAGTTGCATCCTTTGGAGAACTCCTAACCACACTATACTGTAGTGCCTAAGTTCTTAAAGCATGGCCCACCATGCTTTACATCTCACCTACACTGAGAAAAAAAGCTGTTGCACTGCAGGTTAATTTTGGAATGCAGCCGCCACCTAAGCAATTAAGGGGCTTTTCACAACTGCTATCTGATGGCATAAGACGACATCCACTGTTAATAGCAAAGACAATACTTATTGCCATGATAAAAGTTTAGAAAAATTATTTTTACCATTAGTTTCCTAGTGAATTTAACAATAGCCACAGAAAAGTACGATCACTTATGCATTCATCCATACATGTGCAGCTTGGAGAAACCAAGGTGGATGACACAGATACTGCACCTCGGCAAGGTTTAACATCCATATGTAACTCTTAAAAGCATAACGATTAAAAAAAAAACCAAGTAGCTAATTAGAGACCTACCTACATCTCTCCCAGATTTATGCCTGGAGCCCTGCAGCCTCACAGGGCTGTCGAACAGCCCGGCACACGACTGGGAACCAGAAGTTTTTAGCACGGCACATGTTATTGCCCAACTCAAGCAATGCCTCCCCGCATGACCTTGGGCGAGTCACTCCCCGCGCATCTCCGCTCCTCACCTGGCAGCCCCGGGGCCACGGCGCGCCGAGAACCAACACCGGCTAATTACTCACAGGTGGCTCCGCACGGACGAAGCTGCAATGAAGGGAAGGGGAGGTGGGAATTGGCGCGGGGGGTTCCTCACCTACAGGTGATAAAAATCTCCCCGCCATGGATTCAGGGGGACAATCTTTCCCACCCCCTTCCCGCTTCCCTCCTGCGCGGGTCGGAGCGGAGCAGGCGGCGGCTCCGGCTCGCAGTGAGGGAGCCGCGCCCTCCGGGCCTCCCGCCCCCGCCGCCAGAGCCCTCCCGGCGGCCCCGGCTGGCTGCGAGCCCCGCCGGGCGGACACTCACAGGCGGCCCGGAGCCGTGAGAGGTGACGCCCGGCCCGGCCCGGGCTGGGGCGGTCTCGGCAGCACACGGCAGGCGAGCGAGCCGGGTCTGCGGGCGCTGCGCTCCCGCCGCGGGGCCGCGGCCGCCGCCCGCCCTTTCCCCGCCCGGGCCGCGCCGTTGGCCAATGCGGGCCGCGCCGGGAGCCGGCAGCCACCATCTGTGGCGAGGCGCCTCCTCCAGCCCCTCGCCGGGGGCTCCCGCCCAAGCGCCGCCGAGCAGGGGGCACCGCAGGGAGCCCGCGGCCCCTCCGAGGAGCCTCCCCCGCCTCCCCCCGCCGGGATCGCCGCCCCTCGGCCCGCGGGGGCAGCGAGCGGGGCGGGCTGGGGGTGGCGGAGCAGCGGCTGCGGGAGGGTCTCACCCCCCCGGGGCTGGGGGAGATAAAGCCCCGACCTGATAAAACTTACGCACTCCCCACCTATTCCCCTGCGTTCCCCGTGCGGGGTGTCAGGAGGCCGGCGGTGGAGTGGCACGGAGGAATGTGCCTCGTCCTGCTGAAGGGCCAGATCTGAGCGCGTTTAGGCGGGGACATCTCCTGGGACCGAGCTATCCCAAACGAGCCAGAGGTCCCTTTCACTGTTTTCGGGTCCCTTTCACTGTTTTCGGGTCCCTTTCACTGTTTTCGGGTCCCTTTCACTGTTTTCGGGTCCCTTTCACTGTTTTCGGGTCCCTTTCACTGTTTTCGGGTCCCTTTCACTGTTTTCGGGTCCCTTTCACTGTTTTCGGGTCCCTTTCACTGTTTTCGGGTCCCTTTCACTGTTTTCGGGTCCCTTTCACTGTTTTCGGGTCCCTTTCACTGTTTTCGGGTCCCTTTCACTGTTTTCGGGTCCCTTTCACTGTTTTCGGGTCCCTTTCACTGTTTTCGAGTTTTAGCCTTTCGCGTTCCCAGTTGAAGGGTTTTTCCACAAACACCAGGACCCCCTTACGCGCCTGGTCCCTTATTTTTGGGTCCCTGCCTCCACCCCAGGCAACAGTAGTTCAGGTGTTTGCAGTGCAGGTGGAAACTTTCACGAAAGCAGAGCCATAGTTCCTGTTTTACCTCTCTTTTTGTATTAATCATTTCCTTGTTACGGACCTCCCTGATCGTGCTTTTTAATCAGGTTGCTACGTTTTCTGTTGCTTCTGCACAGGAAATCCAAGGAATAAGAAGCTAGCTTTATTCCAACAGGTCCCAGGGTGATATTTTTGTGAAGATGTGTCAAGAAAATTATGCAAATTCTTCTCAACTTTCAACAACTTAAAATATTCTTGAGATTCACGCTGTGGAAAGAAAGAAAATGTACATTTTTTCATGGGTTCACATTTTTTTTGAAACTGTCAGGTCCTTATTTCTCAACAGAACAGTGTCATTAAATTACAGATTTAAAACCAGAGTATGGACCAGATACAATTTGCAGGACTTGTAGGATTTGAGATATATCATTTTTAAGGTGAGGTGAATGTCAAAGAGTCAAAATAAGTCTTGTAATTAAATTAATAATAGGTCCCTTTACTATTAAAAAATATTATTTCCGGAAATAAAGCCAACCACTTGTATTCCATACCAATGCTGTTACAAATTGGCTTGTGAATGGTTCAATGTGTTACTCCAAACAGACACTTTCAAAGATGGGATCTGTTCCTTGCCCACTAGGAAAGTTTTATCTTTGCATTAAAGGTGCTCAAGACAGCTGAGCTTTACCTTATTATTACAAAAAAAGTCTCAAAAATACTCTAAATGATTGGGATCTTTCTTATGAGACTCCAAATGGATAAAATTTTGTCCTCAGTATGCATGTGAAATGCCTCTAAATCTGAAGGAGTGATTTGTCATTACAAGATATTTTTAAGGAATGATTTCTATACAGTCATAATTACCAGAATGAGAAATTATCTAGTGAATCTGCCATTAATCTTACAAAGCTGTTCTCAAGCCTGAGTTATTTCCATCTATATTCTAATCAAGACTCATCATCATAATTTTGTGAGATAGTTTCTAACATTAATGCAAGGTTTTGTCTTACTACTTTAAGAATGTTATTATTGTTAATTTTATTAATACATAGAAATTCCTTCTAACGTCTTAAATAAATTGACCTAGGTAACAATACATGCATAAAAAAAGATTCTCTTCACTTGAGTGAAGAGCGTGCCATCATCATATATGAAAGACAAAGGATGGTTGGAAATAAATCTATAGGCAAACAACTGACCTCTGAAATAGTGAAAATATAAATAGCTTGTTCAATTGTACAGGAAATCTTGGCAAAATCCAAAAGCATGTGGAGGTAAGTGCTGTCTCAGTCCACTGTAATAAACACTGCTGTTAAATATGAAAAACTATGCCTTAAGTCTCGAAGTAATATTTCTCTATTAAGTGGTTTATTTTACAAGCAAAATGAGTACTGCAAAAGCAGTTGTTTACCTTTTTTAAAAATATGGATTCTTTCCCATGGTTCATTACCCTTTCTATTACTTTTTTGTATAGATTAAAAATATGTCAAATTCTGCATGCATACATCATCAGTATTGTGTATGTCATGGATGTGAATAGGGCAAGATCAATTCAGGGGTTTTCTTCTGTATTTTTACTTGTTACTATCTTGGAATGTGACCTTGGGCAATTTACTGAACTTGCCCGTGATAGTTCTTTCATCTGTGAGATCTGGGATAGTCACACTGGAAGAAGGGCACTTTATTAGTAATAATATTGTGTGAATTTATCTATAACAAATGAGGTAGTAAATAGCACCTTTGAATACATCCAGTCATTATCCAACATAACATCTGGGAGAACTGAGAGCCCCTTTAGGCACTAAAGGGGCTCTGAGAGAGCTGGAGAGGGATTTTTGACAAGGGTCTGGAGTGACAGGATGAGGGGGAATGGCTTCAAACTGACAGAGGGCAGGGTTAGATTGATATTAGGAAGAAATCCCTCCCTGTGAGGGTGGGGAGGCCCTGGCACAGGTTGCCCAGAGAAGCTGTGGCTGCTCCATCCCTGGAAGCATTCGAGGTGAGGCTGGACGAGGCTTTGAGCAGCCTGGAAGGTGTCCCTGCCCATGGCAGGGAGGCTGAAACCAAATGGTCTTTAAGGTCCCTTCCAACCCAAACCATTCTATGATTCTATGGTGTCAGTATTGTCTCCTATTTCATTCTAGGCAGCATGTACTTGGCAGTCTATAGTGCTTAAAACAAGGTTTAAAAACTAGGCGGAATTTTTTTGTACAATATAGCAAATAAAATCCTCAAAGATCCCATGTGAAAGTCATTTAGAGAATAAGCCTAATTTTTTAATTGGTTAAGCAGTGCATTAACAGTGTGTGCAGAGGTAAAGCTGTGAGCACTTATAGTTCAGGAGACGAAAGACAGGGAGAATGAACAGTTTTCCACAAAGTTCATGATGAAGAGCACTGTATCCCTTAAAAACTTTATGTTTTCTTCACGAAAAAATGATTGCTTTGATTAATTATAGGAGTTCAATAAGATTACAGTCTGGTACCACCAACAAAACTATTCAAACCCTGTTTTGGTGTGTTTTCCACGTGCAGCAGGTGTTCATCAGTGCAATAAGCTCAGAAAGATCTCTTGCCATTCCCACACTACATGTTTGCACTAAGAATTTTGGTTTTAGTGGTTGTGTGCATGTTGCATATGGTTACCCTGTAACTTTCTTCCCTCGTCTTTTCTTTATGCAAAGTTGAGTGAAATGTGATCTGTGAGGGTGATGCTTTCAGCAGAGTTAAAAATATTGATATGCACTAACGGCAATAATAAATTTTTTTAATCCCTAATGTCTTTGAAGATCCATTAACCCTAATCAATCCAACACATCTGATGGTTCTTGCCAACTGTCCTTTTCCAAATAAAGATATATCAAGTTACATTAATAGTATCCGTAATTAAATATTAGCGTGGATGTAAAAGCAAACTCTGAGATCCAAATAGTGCAAACTTGGGCCATTGATTTAGTTTCAGATCTTGCAGCAGGCTGTTCTCTGAAGTGAACCAGCCAAAAGTGTGAGAGTGAAACTCAGCATATGAGTGCAAAGACAAAGTTTGATTTTTAACAACCCCCTCCCTTTTTTTTTGTGAAATATGTTAAATTCCCAGTGGGAAAAAAAACCTCAGGATTGAAGAAACTAATCAGAAACATACATTAGAGCCTTAGTCGTAAAGAAGTTGCTTTGTTTTAAAGACAAAGCAGATTTGTGGTAATGTTGCCACTTTTTATAAACTGTCAAAAACTAGGGGTTGTTTTATTTTGGTTATGTGCCAGTCATGGCTCAGGAACTGCTAAGAAAATGCATGTGCTATTTCAAATGTGGCAAGACCTAGCCTAGATTTAGGGTAGTCTGTTTACCTGGACAAACGAATTCATCTCAGAAGCTGCAAAACTGAAACCAGTTGAAATGTCATGTAGCTGCTGACACTCCTGAGAAAACAAAAACATGGATGGGCAGTGCTAATCACTGGAAATGCCAGCGGATGGTGAGTGAAATGTTATGTCCTTGCCCCAGAGGCCGTATCTTCTGCTGTTAGGGGAAGGGGGAAAACAGTAAAGCAACAATAGCAACAAGAGGTACAAGAAGTACGTAAGGAAACAGATGTCTGAACTTCAGCAGATAAGATAGTTGTCTGCTGGACTCCAGGATTAGTCCCTCTGTGTAAAGAGAGCAATCAGGACTGAGAGTTTTTGCATGTTCTTTCATAACTAGCTGGTAACTGCAATCTCATGTTTCCTATCCCCTTGCTGAGAACGCATTAAGGGAAATGGATTATAACTCCAGTGCTAACAGGGAAGTGTTCAGCAATAACAATCTGTAGCTTCTCGAGCACTTTTCTGTTTTAAAGGGCTTTGCCACCACTGATTAATTAATCTGTTCTGTGTTTAGTTCTGGGGAAGCACGCAATCCTTCCACTGAACAGTTGGGCTTTGTTGTGGCTCTTAAAGGCTGAACTGTGCTGTGGGTCGGGTGGGTGAGCACGTGCAGAGGGGCAGTGCTGGAGTGATAGCTGCTCTTTATGCTACAGGGAACATGCCTAAATCTTTACATGGCTGTAAATCTTTTCCTTTCTCGAGGTGCTGGCTGATACACAGAGGTAAAAAAAAAAGTCTCATTATCTCCTTCCACAAGTTAGATTTTCCCTTTGATGTGTTACACATAAAGGCAGGTTACTGCTCTGACAGAAGGATCACAGCCATCAAGTTCCTTCTGCCACCCACACGTGCTCAGAAATTATTTTTCTGACTTTCCACATCGTTAGAAGCGAAACTTACTGTGTTGGTTTCTATATTTAACCTAAAATGGATTTAATTTTAGACACAATCCCGTATAAAATGTGGAGTTTGCCTTTTCAGTCCCATTCATCAACATGCACCTGTCTGGGTGCATTCACTTACACTGAGTGCCTTGGCTTTAGTTAAGAACGGGACTCCTTGGCTTTGTACCTTCTGCAGCTTCTGCCTGAGAACACTGATCCTGCCTTTTCCAGCTGGTAGCCTGAGGGAGATCTGAATGACATCTATCCAAAAGTTCCCCTTTTAAGGGCCTGTTTACAACATCAGCTGTTGGTAACTACACGGAATCTCTTCATTTGAAGTGCGTGGTACAGTCCTGTAGAGTTCTGATGGAGCCCTGCCCATGAGGCTGGCTCAGCCACTGCATGGGTGGCACAGCTGCTTTGGTGCAGTTGGGGAATCTGGCACTGGATGCTACAGAGCAGATTTTTTTCACAGTTTGGGTGGAAGACAGAGCGTGATACACTTTGGTTAGACCATAAAAGAATTTTTATCCCTATCTCCGATATACTGAGGAAAGACATCTTAAGGAGGACAATTACATGAAGTCATTTCACTGGGGGAAAAGAGACAGGGGGAGAAAGAGCTGAATATAGTTTAGAATCCTCTGCCAAGTTACTTGCTGTAGAAGCTTCTGCAGACACACTTTGTAAGCAAAGACTCCTTAGACTCTAGCAGGGGACTGAATATTTTTTAAAAGATGTACAGCTTTACACTGCAGGACAGAGGTCACATTACTTACTGGGAAATGGCTGGCTAGCTGCCAAGCTGAAAAATGCTCCCTTGCTAGCGTTTCAGCTGAAGAAAAAAACAAAGTAAAATAAATACTTCAATATTGCTCTATTACAGTGTTTAGACTCTACCCTTCAGACAGAAAAAATGAAACTTATTACAGCAATAAATGACCCCCTAAAGATCTGAAAACTGCCAGGGCTCTCTGTCTCTTCCTTTCTAATGAAGCTTTGCAATTTCACCAAAGTCAGAAAATTGTGATTGTGCCAATATATCATGCGTGTGCTTACATATGCAATGTGTATGGAGGAGTGACATGCTTTAATTGTGTTTTTAATGGGAAAGATCAAATAATTCCATAAAATATGGTTCAGGTCTCATGATTGATGGTTTCATTTTGAATGAGGCAAATTAAAAACGAGACTGAGAGCACAGGGAATCTGTGAAATTACTGTTGCATATACAGATTGTGCGTAGATCTAATCCTTACAGTTTGTGTGGGTTGAATGTGCATGTGGCATATTTCTGGTTACAAGTTCATGGATTTTTCCTATTATTTGTATATTTCTAAAGTAATGCCAATTGCCAAAAATTCTTCATTTTTAAAAAGTGCTTGATGATTTGAACAGAGTTATCACTGGGAAATATTTCTTGTGGTGTCTGGAGGTTGTATTTCACATATATAACAGTGCTGCAGGTCCACTGGTGTATTAACCAGTGGATCTGTAATTTGCAGATGAAGAACAGTAAGGTATGTACTCTTCAAGACTTTAAGTCAGCTCTTGAGTTTCACTCTTCACCAGCAACAAACACTCACTGGTCATCTGCTGTTCTCGGTCCCACAGGTTCATTCACACTCTCTTTAAACACTTCCTTCATGCTTCCTGTTCCAGATCTAAGATCTAATAAAGTAAGAGGTATAGCTATAAGCCAGGCCACACAAATATACATGCATAGATATTAATAGAAACAGGAACCATTGTGATGGCTTAACTTGATCTTCTGGCATCTTGGGTTTCTGGTTATGCAGCAAATCTTTCAAGCTTCACACATCACCACTGTCTCTGCTGTGCTAACTGGTCCATACCACAGATATTCCTATGCAGTATCTTACTTACATATACCATGTGTGCTTCTATGTTTGGAGCCTTAAAATCAAACACTCTCTGACCTTTGGGCCATGTGACCACAGTCACATCTGGATTTAGCTCCTAACCTTTACCACTTAAAAATCTCTAACAGAACTGCCATTTTCCTTTTTTGACTTAATACCTGGACTCAAACCAGACCTGCACCTGTGAGATACATGTCAGCATGTATGAAGCCATATTTTGAATCTTTAGGGTCTCAAGGATAGTTGACTTGAAGGTTTTTGCTTGTGTTAGGGAACAGAGAATATATATGCAAAAGCAAAATTTCTTTTGGATTTTATTCTTCTCAAATACAAGCACTGAATGCATATCTATATATATAGGTATACATATATACATATATACACACCTATATATACTGTCTTTAAGTTGTAAAGATTTTTCCTGAGACAATATGCATCTGTGTAATTATGTCTTTTATTGAAGGATGGGCAAGTGTTGAGCTAAAGCCAAACAGCTTTAGGTATAAATTGGATTGTGAAGCCTAAAACAGGTATTTGTCACAAATGAGACATCACAATAAGACATCCTTTTTTGCACTTACCCTTTCTTTACATAGAAAGCAAATGTACAGTCCCATGCTCTGCTCTTCTTGCTGCTTGGCGTGTTGATACAAAGCATAGAAATAATAAACAGTTTCAACCGTTTTCTTGTTACATAAAGAAACTCTGATTAAAGAAGTATCTGCTCCCGTGGCAGCGACATCACATGTTGCTACCCCTAATTGTTGGAATCCTCGGGTTTTGCATTTTAATTTTGTATTGCCAGAGCAGAGAAATCCGACTGTGTGTGTGAAGGGGGAGGGACTGAGCTGTGCAGCTCCTTGGAAGCAAGAGCAGCAAATGAGAATCCCACACAGACATTTTCATTATGTGGTTCTGTGAGAGAAACTACATTGTGGAATAAGTGCCCAGGCCGTTGTTTGGGTTTTAACCCATTAATCACTAGGATGAAATCCTACCGAAGTAGGTTGAAATTTCACACAGTGAAAAGGTGGGTTCTGCTTTTTGCAAAAGGATCAGAGTTTTCTCTGGGAAATCCATTGGAGCAGAGGTCTTTTATATTAAACAGATTTTACCAGATAGGGTCCTTTTTCAATATATGCTGTCCTACAGTATACCAAATTATCCCCCAAAAGTTCTATAGCAAAAGTTAGTTTAACATGCCTGAACAGCAGCTGTAAGGATCATGATCTTTACAGGCAGAATGTAAACTTAAATATTTGTAATAATATTTATTTCTGTACTGTGATGGTATAACAAAGAATAACTGCAGAAACAACTGCATGTTGTTTGCAACCTAGCAGCTGGGATCTTTTGTTGGAGAACTTGTGTATGTTTTTCTATTTTAGAAGAATAAAATTTTGTGTAGAATTTTTATTTTTCTCCTGCCTCCCTAAGTTTTTGTTTATCCCCAGTATAGAACAGGATCTTTTCATTGTTCACAAATTTATGCTGCTGTATAAACAATAAACACATAGACTAGCACCATAATTAGAGAAACCCACGTGTGTTTTATTTGTTACCTCTAAAAATCATCAGACTCCTTTAGGTCTTCCCTGGAGGCATCACTTTCAAGTGCTTTACAAGAGTTTAGGCACATTTTCCTCTGGAATAGGGATGATGTGATTTGCAATGGATATATCTGGACATTGCATGTTCCATTTTACTCGTTCATTCTAACCTTAATAGGCACCTGTTGATTTGAGAGACAGTGAAAAGCACAGAATTCAAAAATGCCTATGAAAAGAATGGCATTTGAGGACAAAAGAAGGGTAAAATACGAATAAAAGGACAAAAAAATAAGGAAACCTGCTAAAAAGAAATAGACTCCTTGAATTTGCTTGTTCTTTCCCTACCATGAACTAGATTTATGCAAGGTCACTGCAAACTGTGAATAAAGAGCTAAATGATAACATTTCTGCTTACATTGAATTGGTGGTGGAAAATTAAGCTCCAGGTTAATTGCTGAGTATGGGACTCAGTCTTTTACCAGTCTTTTTTTTGGCAAGCGTCTTCTTTATGTACATACTGCCAAAAAATGTACTTTAGTGGGGAAAAAAATATTAAGCCATGGAGTGTGTGCTGGCTCCTTTGCACTGAAAGGATCTGTAAAGCTTTCCATGGCTGGCAGCTGGGATTTCTCCTGCCAGAGGGAATCCCTGGCTGAGGTAGAACTGGCTCCCAGCCACCTTGGCTGCCACCTGTGCCAAATGGTTTTAAGAAAGACATCTGGAATATTGTCCTTCAAAGCCGATCCTCCCATAGGAACACAGAGGCTTGCACAATGTTTTTTTTAACTGTGTATGAATTTTCATGGCTCATCTTCTTCCTGTGTGTGTCCTAAGCACGTATTTATGTGCTGTGCACATAAAAGGGCTCTTTCAGCAGAAAATTTGTGACGTTGCAGCGTTTAATAAGTGAAATTTCTTTAGAGTATTTATCTTTTTTTTTTTTAAAAGAGCTGTTTCTCCCTTTATGGGAATGTTTGGCTATTACTGTGAAGAAACTGGGTACATTTCCTTTGGGAAACTTATGCTGATTCCAGTTCCTTTTCCAAGACCTATTTATCTTACTCTTTTATATATAACATCTGTAGTTTATTACAAAATGTTGATTCAGACACAATGAAGAGTAAGTAGGTCTTGCGTTTTTTATTAAAGTAGGGAATTAATGACAAATTCAGATCTGGTTTTTTTTAAACCAAAATATGATATCTGAGCCCACAAAGATAGAAAATAATAATATTAACATCTTTAGTTTAGGTATAGGATTCAGAAATACATAAAACTGACCAAAACCCCAGAGGATTTTGTTTGAAAAATGCACATACCAAAGCTTCCACTTGTGTCATTAATATTTTATGTAAGGAGGTGAAAGCATGTTGGAGTTTGTGAGTTTACTGTTATATATGTAAAGGGAGTTATCATTCCAACAGATAACGTGCAAAGGGTTGCAACAACTAGTTACCTCATAGTTTATAATTCATCCTGCACAATTGCTTCCTCTTCTGACATAAAGAACTTAATTGTCTGTTGTCTTGCAGTACATATGGTTTTGTTCTAAAGCTGCTTTGAAATTTTGGACCTGACAAACACGGAGCCCTCACTTCTGTTTTACCAGCAACCTGAGTATGTGCAGGCAAACTGTTGTGTGATTAAAGTTACTGCAGGTACCAAGTGTTTCTGTGTGTTTATCACTGAGATTCAGAAGACATTTTGGAGGTGGCATCTTCACATACCAAATGTGGTGAAAGATATCTCCTTTGTAAGTATAAACCTGTGTCCTCCCAGCAAGGAGAGAATTCTCCCAAATACGAGCTCTCTTAACCAATTTTCTAAACTACGCTTATTTACTGGACTAGTACATTCCTCAAGAAAAACCCCACATAGATGAGTCTCCGGGTTACATGATGGTCACATCCCATCTCCTGATGTCATATAAAGAGCCCCTTCCCCTCCATGGGAGTATTAGAACCACACTAAGAGTTTTCCTGGCAGTACAGCACCGGCACTGTCGTAGCCGTAGTTTAGTCAGTGCAGGTATGGTAGAGATAAAATTCAGTGCAAGTAATTTAGCTTGGAATTACCAGCTTTTCCTTTCAGAGCTGAGCCCCTGGCATTATGTACTCTTATCCTGGCTCGTAGGTTAGTGGTGTACCACTAATCTCAGAATCCCCAGCTGAGCTGTTTAATTACACTTCTTACTCCCTGCTGGCCAGTCTGGCCAGACTCTGCTGACATGGACTTGTGTTAGTGTCTTGTGCTCTGTAAATATCTTATGATGTTGTTACATTCCACCCTGGATAAACTAGTTGGTTCTGGAGATGTATCTCCTGTGAAAGGTAGAAAGGTTGTGGCACGTTATACCAGGAGATATTCGGGCCAGATTCTCAGCTTCTAAATATTGATCTGCTCCAGTTATACAGCATACCTTTTCCTGGCCTATGTTGTAGTTTGTTTCTATTCCATCTTAAATTTGGAAACCATTGACATTCTTGCTTGTTATTTGGTCTTGGATGTATTCTGGTAATAGAGGTGACAAATTTCTTCACATCTTGCCAATCCCTGAGGCATTTTATCCTTAATGGCATGTTATGTGAAACCCAGAGTGCCAAGGACCCAATCTGGGTATCGTGGAAGATAAAAATCTTTGAGGCATCAGTCTAGAATAATTTTGTAGCAGAGGGGTAGGGCAGGGAAAAGGAGTGCTCCTGTATAGAAATATTAATTCTAATATTAGCAAGAAAAAAAGGAAGAAATTTGGACTTCAATGTAGTGTTTTAGAACTGTCTACACAGGAACAAACATTCTGCCACTAGCCTTTATGCAGAGAAGTCCAGGTAACCCAAGCTAAAGCCAATACAGCCCATTTCCAGCTACTTCAGAGGCTTCTTAGGTTCACTCCATAGTATGGTTCACTTCTTAGATACGTTTACAGTTTAGCTTTCCTGGTATTTTTACTGGTGCAAGTTTTAAAAATAATTACAGATTAATTGTGGGTATAGATAATTCCTACTTTGCCAGTCAAAACCTGTAGAATCTCACAGGAAAAAAAAAGGGGGCAGTGGTAAATTTTTGTCTTTATACTGCCCTGTGTCAATCACATAAAGACATGACCTACTCTTTAATGTCTCCTGCCAGTCTTTTGAATTAAAGATGTCTTTGTTGTTTTAAGGTGATTTGAGATGTTCCAATCCATTAAAACATTTATCATTAACATTCCAGCCAAATAGTCCTTTCTGCGATTAAAATAGTTTAAAATGTTGTCTGATAGACCCAGAAGGGTAACTTCACTTTCATCTTTGTCAAGTTTTTATATTCTCTGTCTTATTCTTCACAATTACACAGCCAGAAGCCTGTTCTATTCCCTTTGCAGAGCTGTTTGATTGAAAAGAAATGAAAATGAAAGGGAGAGATTGAATCTTTGGATTAGTACTAGATACAGATCATCTGTGTTGGATTAAAAAATAATCCCAAATTCTGGGTCAAGATGTTGGGAATGTGGAATTGTTCCTATGAGGCTGTAGAAACAAATCAGTTTGATCCAAGTTGGTTGCATTTGATGGTTGTTACTATTTGGGAACCTTTGGGAAACAAGCTAATGGGAAAATGGCTACATAATAAAAAGAGCTGAACCAAGATATCCCTGCCCTTCTTATGTGGATAACAAAGTATGGCCGGGATGTAGCTGATGGAGCTCACTGAACTCCAGTGTTCCCAGTGGCCAGAATTTTGTTGAGCGAACAACATATATGCTAACTGGAGTTTGTATATGGAATATGAACCTGTTTCTGAAAAAGTACATCTTTAAATAGAGTAATAAATTCGATTTAAAAAATAATGAACGTATGTATTTGGAATGCTTGATACAGAGGAATGCAGGAATATTTATTTGTTGATCAAATAGCAGTGGTTTTGGACAAATACGTGTTTACATTTGTAATTACTTTGATGTGTTTGTCCAAAACAGGTCCAAGCTATACTTTCAGTTTCTCCAAATATTTAGATTTATAGAATTTGTTTGTAGATTACCCACTGAGGTCATAATAGGAGTGATACAAACCATGAGTGAAATTTGGTGTGCACACCATGTGGTGTATCCTCTGTCAAAAACTCTGTAAGTTTAAAAAGCAGCTGACGCAGTGCAGGAGCTTCAAGAGAAGTGGATGACATCACTGTGCTGGAAAAGATTTTGAGAAATGAGACTTTATACCTCTGCATGAAAACATCAAAGGACAGAGAAGATGATGAATGCTGAACAGGTTTCAGGTTTATTTGATTATATTTGTGACTTTTTCAAATTTCTTTAAAAATGTGCTGAGTTTTGCTGTTTTACTGGCAGCTCAAGATCAAATAATCGTGGTTTAATTGTAAGCTTTGTTGTTGCCTTTCTACTGACTTGGTGCTGAGGCATTTGTCAATCTAAGTTTTGAAATTAACTTCAACATGCAAAAAAATACAGTTTAACTCAGGAAAAAGAAGCCTGTAAGCATATTTTCTAACATAAAAGAAGTGTAAGGATCCAAATCATATTGGGAAGATGGTTAAATGTCTAGAAAGAAATTGCCAGATACGATGTTATGCAGTTTGAAACTCTTTTGGAATTTATTTCAAAGGCTCAATTTTCTGTAGCATTAATTTGTTGAGAGTTTTTTTATGCCAGATTTAGTTCAATTTATAACATTAAATTACAATTTAACACTTTAGTAATGTAAGTAGAAATATTATGACTGAAATTAGCTTATAACATAAAAAGTTTAATCAGTATTGCAAAAAAAACATGAATTATTATCCTTGATCTGTTGTTTACTCCTCATTCCTTTCACTAGCCTTTAAATCAAATCCCTCAGATCCAACCTCTTTATCTCCCATCCCCCAAACCATGACAGTATGTTCCAGCAATCATCCCAGATGTGGGCATTACTCCCAAATTAAACCGTAACATTTTGGATCATGGCCATAAACGAATGTCAGATTTTAGGATGATGATTCTTTATCATTTTGAAAACAAAGCAAACCTGAGAACTTCATGATTGCATCTTCCAATTTGGCCCAAACAGCTGAGTAAGTTACCACATATTCAAAGGGTGTTGTTATCTCTCTACTTGATTGTTATCTTCCTGGAGCAAGAATCTCGTGTTGTTCTCTGCCTGTACAATAATCAGTGTGATGCCAGCTGCTAAGATAAGGGGATGAATTTTATTTTTTTATCTATTGATCATTTTCTGTGTGAAACGTGGAGACATGGATCATAACGTGCATCTACCAGCAAGAAAAGAAACCCCTAAACCCTCCACAGAATTATCTTGTTTATAACTTCACATGGCCCAGAGCACAAAAGTCGAGATTGCAGTGGTATAGTTTAAGGCAAGAAGAAATTGGATCTTGGCTGATGACAACAAAAGCCCTGGCATGCCAAGTTGCAGCCTTACTAAAAATCTGCCTGATACACCCCTACATCCATTCACACAAACACAGGCACTGCCAGTTTGCTGATTTTTTTCTGCTTTTCAGAAATCTGTGAGTGACTGTAAGGCACTACCTTTGTAGAATACGTTCCCAGCAGGACACCAGTGCTGTCCCCGTTACAGCTTCTTCTTTACTGTTTTAATTGTTTATTTGAAAGGTTTACCCATACTCAGAATTTTCTTGTCCGTGTGTTGCCACAAAGTCTGTGTTGCCTGCTGGCAGGTGTCCCCCACAAAACTCTGTTTTGGATTGATTGATGTCGTTCACCTCTTCACAATGATCCCTGTGACTGCTGAGGTTTGTCCTGTTGTATTGTATGCTGTTAAATCACGGTGAAACCCACAGCAAAAAATAAATAATAGGAATGGAAATGGATGTCTGCTTCTGCAGCTGAGATTTCAGTGTCTTTAACAGTTGTGTTTATCATCAGGTTTATAGACAACGCTGTGTTTAAATGCAGTATATTGGACAGATTAATTGCCTAAATCAATAGGTAAATTGAAAAACTCAGGGTAATACTGTCAAGCTATTCTTCATGCTACAGCTTCATTGGTTATGATGTATGATCAGAAGAATATGGTTTGAAGAACTGCTTGGCTTTTGCTGTTGTTAACTGCTAAGGATTAAGCCAATGAAGTCGAATATTTTGTCCTATTCAGGAACGATTGCTGGTGTTTGTGACCCTTTCTGTTTAGTTGACTGAGCTGTAGCTGTCTCACTTGAATTCCTTATCTTTCTGCTAAATAGTTGGAAAAGAATAGATGATCTTTCCCTCATACGTTATCTGCTGTTATCAGTTTGTGTAGTTTAATAAATAACTATTTTTTACTGCTACTTTCACTGTATCAGTGACACATCACATTACGTGATTTGAAAATGTGTGGCATCTGAAAGTCTTGCACAAGTTTATTATTTTCCTGTCAAAAAGGCTATGTTGCTTTTTGTTTTGTTCTCAGAGATTTTTCCTTTTAGTTTATAGTCTTAATGGCTTTCAAAATGTCTTCTGAAGTAGCAGGCTCTTTTATGGCCTCACCCTTAAGCTGTTGTACATTAGATTTGCTTTATAGGCTTATACAGCAAACTCTGATACAATGCTGTTACACATAGCTCAAACTCTAAAGAAATATATGTTGCTGTTAAAATACAATTAATTTTACATTTTGCATTCATCATTGGCTGCATCGTGCAATGAAGTGATTTAAATCACCTGTGTAATTTACAGTATTCTCCTTGCTCAGTGCTTGGATTTTTCACTTGATGTGTCTGGGAATAGTTGACATATCAGAGCCTGCTGTCATATTTGGCTGATATTGGATAAATCAGATATTTAAGTGAAGTAAATGAGAGAGCAGTGTCTATTTGCTGCATCAGCCTGTGTGTGATTACCAAGAAGAGGTAATGCACAATTTCCTTTTCCCTATAGATTGCCAATGATCTGTGTCTCACATAAGTGTGCTCTGAGGATTATTGCTATTATGAACCACAGGCTTAGTTTCTTGCTTGGAAAAGTGACAAGGGAATGTACAGGAGCTCTAGTTTTTGTTTCCAAAGGGCACTGTTGTCACCATTAAGGCTGCCAAACTTATGCCTTTTTCTCTCAGAATTCTGTTCATAACCACAACATTCGCTCTCCATTTGCCTGAATTTTTAGTGTTTGAGGGGAACACAGAAACTGCAGAAAGTCTTGCAATTACTGTGTGCCAAAAGTCAGTTTAAGTTATAGAGTCTGAATTTTAAAGTCACTGAGCAGATTATTCGCTAAATGAGCTGGGTCCTTAATTAAAGTCTGAGCAAATCTATGTGTTGGTGCCACGGACTTGCTTCAACACGGGCTGTAGTTGTGATGTGTGGAAAGATAACCCTACATACTTGGGGTGGTGCTTCCATCTGTGTTTTGGAGGGTAAGAGATGGTGATTGCTACTCTAGCTTTGGAAGATCTGCATTTGTAACCAGCACAATGTGTTCTGCAGGTGATCCACAATTGATCAGATTTATTTGCTATATCCCACTGAGACTGTAAGCTCTGCCTAATCACAGTAAGAAACCAGTGATTAAACACGTGCAAATCCTACTTGTCATCATCCTTTAGGAAAAAAAAAAATCAGACTTCATCTCTCTTTCATGACCATAACCTCTATCTAGCATGTCCCAAAGGGATCCAAATTAGAATGGTAAAGGTTTTGTGCAAAGCTTCAGTATTTAGGAAGGCACTTCTAAGATGAATTATATTCCATAAATGATTTTTTCTAGGGAATAAAATAACTATTTAAAGCATAATAGCTTTACATGTGATAAGGTATTTAATGGTCTTCAACATGACATTAATTACTGCTGCAGTGTTAGCCTTTTGTGGGCAGTGGAAAGAATTCTCTTTCTCTTAAAGCCCCCTCAGTAGAGAATGCTGTTTGCAGGGCACTGCTCACTGCCAAAGGCTGTGTCATGGGAAGCACCGTGTGTGTGTTTGCTGAAGGGTCTGAATACTCCCTTTATGCCTTCCTAAAGAATGCTGGGCTGTGTTTTAGCTCTTCCTTGCGGGTGGTCTGTGCAAAGTTTTCCGAGCACTGATATCAAGTCCTGCCCTGCTGCTTCTGGAGTGGCTGTTGTATCCTCTGTCTAACTTTGTCCCAGTCTCCTGCTTTTCCAGATGTTTTTGTCCCTGGTATTAAGTTTGGCCTTTGAATGTCAGGTTTGCTGCTCAGGAGAAGTCTGGGAGAGCTGCAAAACTAACTTTGGTGGGTGCCAAAAACTCTCTGGTTTTTCACTTGCTTCTGATCATACAGAAGCTTAATTCCATTCAGTTCCACTGCTTTTTGTCAGAATGGATCCTGGCAATTGTCAGCTCATAAACAGGCATTTGAGGACCAACTCTCTTGTCGGTGTTTCCTCTGTATGTAAGTAGTGCCTTGCAGGTGGGATGTTCAGCTCTTGCAGAGGTAGTTTTTATTGATCCACGTTCTCAGCCCTTCCTGTGCTGCAGTGCTCCCGGTGCTCACGTGCTGTGCCTGTGCCCCACGAGGGATGTCCAAAGGGCACTTGGAACACACGATATTACATTGCTTGGAAAAGATCTTCCCTAGCAAATTTCACTTGAGTGAAGCCTGTTGAGGTGATCCTACTGAGATCTCAATAAATACCTTCTGGTGTTGTTTCCAGGCTTGCATTTCGTCTCTGAGCACACACTACTAGACGGGAGCTCTGCCTTTCACATCCTGAGGTTAAACACTTAATTTTGCTTTTGCTAGTTTCAGAATGGATTATTGAACTTCTTTTCATTTAATGGGCTCCCAGACAGGAGCTGTGCAGAGATCACAGTGAAGTCAAAATGACATTGCCAGAGGGTTTTATAGAAATTAAATCTACTCAAAATGGACCAAGCTCTGGCATGTCAAAACAGACAAAAAAGCCAAATAACCCCAGACCTGATCCATGTCTACAAAAACAGCCTGCTATTCCTGCTCTGGTATAACTGAACAATAGCTCTTGTGCTTTGGACTCTTGATTTGCAGCTCTCCTGGCACTTCCAATATAATCACCCTTACTCATGCTTGTATTGATGCCTGATACGGTGCTTGTACTGATATCTTGATTTATGACTGTTACAACGTGGTAGACCTGTCCTTTCCTTCTAAGTACTGTTTTTTTTCCTGAACTTGAAACTAGCATTTGAGGAAACATTGTAAAGTACTGGAAATAAACAGGAAAAAAATATTTATGGCTAGCCCAAATGCTGAAGATTTATGGGTCTTTTAAGGAAATAGATTTAAAATTTGTATGACCCTGCACCTACATCATTACTATTATTATTATTATCATTATTATCCTTATCCCAGCAAACTGCAGTTTAAAGTGAGCCTTTTTCTGTTGTCCAAACCTGTGTGCTGGAAGGAAACCACCATCCACTGTTGTCTTGATTTTCTTCCCCACTGCTTTACAGACTGGAACAGAACTTCCTCCAGTCTCTCCAAGGCATGATGTCCTCCAACTCTTCCTTTAGCATACCAGCTGCAAAATTCATGCAGAAATATGTGATTCTTGCAGGCTTACTGTAAATTGATTTGGACTTGGAGTTTTCAGGTGGGGCAGCTGCACTTTAACTAGAAAGTGTTAGTTCAGGATGTGTGAATGTGTGCAATGTTTGTATGTGTGTGTGTGTTCAAAGATGAATTCTTTGCTATTGATGGAATTTACAAAATTACTGGAAACATTTGCAGTGGGAACATTTGCAGAAGGGGTAACTGTGCCTCCTGATGGCTTTGCTTTTAGTAAATTAGCAGGTCTTTTTTTTTTTCCTTTTGTGAAACTCTGTTACATAATATATTACATTAGTGTGCCTGGGACTGATGGGGGTTGAGCAGTGGATTACAGCAAATATGATTTGATGTCTTTGTATCATCATGTTCTGTGTGCTTGCCATGTACTGTGAATTTAACTACCATCTATATTCTAACTTGTATTTACATATAAGGACAATGAATAAGTCAAACTCAATAACATGCTCTGGCTGACTACATACAGGCAGCTTAGTCCATAATGAAGAGCTATCCCAGTTTTATGTCTGGTGATGAACACTCTGCAGGATACAGTGTTAGGAAAAAGATCCGGTCTTCAAAATCACTGGAGAATAATTTACATTAGCTCATTCATGGCATGCTTACAGTGACTGCATTGGATGAGAGTGTCTCTTAAAAAAACCTAGTGAGCACAGGATTTACCCAACATGCCATGTAATGTCACCAAAATGATGTGAAGAAAATTGTCTCTGGTACAGATCTTAACATATTCCATTCATTCCTCCGTGACAGCTGTCAGATGGAAAACAAGAGGAAGGAGATATTATCAAAGGCCTGGTATTCTAGATGAAAAAACCTTAATGAGGCTAGCAAGATAACCAGATTGGGATGCTCTCAAAGACCCACTTCATAATTCATTAAATGTCAATGACCCTACTGAAGGCTTCAATTTTTTTTTAAAATGCAAAGCTAGTTATTGAAATGGTTCTAAAATGTTAATGTATTATTATAAAATTCTACTACCTTTTTTGTTACCAAATAGGAGGAAGAAATTTTGTGAGGGAACAGAATTTTCTCCTGAAAGAAGGCACATTTAAGTGTGCAGATTTGCTCACGTTTCAGGCATTTTACTCTTCCAGACAGGTGCAAGGCAGGGGTAAGATGCTGATAAGATCAATCTCTAGTAAATCCAAGTTTTTGTCATCTCAGTTATTTTTTAAAAAATGACAACAAAATTAAACAACTACTTTAGACAGTGTTTCTTTCATTTTGCTTTTTACTTTATTTAATAAAAGCTACCTACACTGACTGAGGTGCAGCAAAACCATCCCTACTCCAGCTTGCTTTGCTGTCTTGGGAACACTCCACCCCCAGGAATCCAGTGGTTGGTGTCCTTCAAGCTGTCCCTCTTGCCTTCTGGGACTGTCTGGACCTGTGAACTTGAAGGCAACATCTGAATAAAAGATCAGCTCTCTCTGTCCAGACATAGAAAGACATTTTTAACTGAAAGGTGTTTTTACAAAGCTCAGTTTTATGAACTCTGCCCTGTGGGACCACTTGTCTCCAATTTAGACACAACCAGCTGAGCTACCTCACCTGGACATCTCGATTCAGCAAGTTCCTGTGCCCTGCCTTTTACAGCTCTAGCATGGATATTTCTTTTTTGTTGTAACTCTGTCCTTCACCTGAAGAGTTTGTATTCTTCTTATACTTTGCAACTTATTTAATATTTTCCTTTCCACGTGAAGTGGCAAATTCCTTCCCTGTTTTTTTTTAAAAAGCAGCCATGAAGACTGCATTCTTTTCAGTATGAAAAATTCTCACCTGTTGATGAATGTCAAGCAGCTGAGGGGAGAGATATTGTAATCCTTGGAGCTCGCTTTCATCTAAGCTTGTTGGCTGAGTGGATTTTCATGCAGCTTTAGAGTTTTTCTTAATCTCCAAATTCCTCCTCATTATGATGTATTATTTTTAATTTCATTTTCATTACCACTTTCAGATTTGTAGCTGACTGTGGTTTTCAGCTGGCATTTTTATGCATTTCTTTACAATAATGTCAATACAATTAAAACACAATAATGTATTTTAAGCTGCTAACTAGTCAGCCCACTCACTCTCTACCCAAAGCCATAGGATTTAAAAAGCAAAGCTAGAATTTTTTTTTTGCTTTTTAGGAATGAAATATTTGGAGTCTCCCTCATTGTGCTTTTTTCTTCAACTCTGCAGGAAGGAAAATTTTAAAAATACGAAGGCTTTCAGTAATTGCACGATTCAAAGAACTGAGATGGTGTTAGAGGCTGGCAGCACCGTGGAAGGGTGTGGAACAGGTGGGCACAGGAGTGTGACTTGTCTTGGTGTTGCCATTTAAAGGCACGAGGGGAAGGAAAAGGGAGTTGCTCCCACAGCTCTTCCTTCCAACAGGACCCTGCAGGACCTCGGGGACAGGCTTAGGACAGGAGAACAGTCCCTGAGAGTTCCTGCTTTTCCCAGTCTATGGCAGCTTTGGAACTAAAACGGTGTTTATATCTGGTCAAATTAATTGATATTTTGTTAACAGGAGCTACAAAAATCACATTCTGTGAGAGTTGTTTTCAGTATCTGGCACTGGAAGCAGAACTTGAATCCTGTGGCATTTTCTATATGTTTCTTTATATTTTAGCAAATTGCCTTCCTTCCTCTGCCTTTCCCTCAAATTTGCCCAATAGCCTTTTTAGCAATAAAAGATCAAGTACATTCAACACTGAAATCAGGCTTTATTCCTTCCTTTCTTTTGGAGTCAGCCCCTGGATGGTTTTTGGTTCTACATTTAAACAGATGCAGACTGTTTATCATGTGCTTCACAGCAGAAAAGGAATAATGTAGTATTAATGCACTGCATAGTTAGTCTTGTTTAAGATTTATATTCTCAAGGTCCTTTTCTTTTGCATAAACCAGAACAGGAAAATAATTGGTTCAAAAAATATATGCAGTGACATAATGATCTTTAAAGGAAATGAGGCAGTATTCTTGAACAGTAAGTACTAATTCATTATTACTGTTAATGGGTGGCTCTGGCTACAATTTGTCACCTTTTCTTTTTGCCAAAGATACACCTCTCCTATCGATTTTCCCTTTTGAAACCTGTCAAGTCTTCCTGAAGGTTATCCCTCTCTGTACTCCTTAGTCCTGAAGCTGGCCCTCTGTCTTAATCCAACTATTTTGTTATTTACTGGTTTTTCATAGGTCTTGCAACATTAACACCAAAAAGATACAAACTGTTGCTGTGGATGTTTTAATTCTGACTTATGAATATTCAGAAAAATACAATTTTCTACAAAGATATTTGAAGTATAAGCATAGCATTTGAACATGCTTACTGGTGGAGTTTGGTTTAGGCCAGGCTTTAGTGTCAAGAAATACAGGATTATACTGTTTTCCCTTGCAAAACTGAGCAACATGTTGTTAAAACTGGATTAAAGAGCTGCTGCTGTTTTTCAAAATGAAAGTCTGGTACGGGGGTGAGGGCAGTGTTAATTTTCATTCCACAACATGAGAAACCTTCAGACTATTTAAGAGACCTACCGTAGAATTTGTAATACATTTTTAAAATGTGCTTTACAGACAGACATGGATATTAAGGGTATTTATTAGAAAAATGTGAACATAGACCTCTAAACTTGTAGAAAAGATGGAGGTTAAAAATGAGCATAGTGGCAGTTTATCTCTGTCTGTCTCCACTTTCTTTTTATGACCTTCTGGTGCTGGAAAGGGCACTTTGTGCAAACTATTTCAGATTTCTGAGCAATCCAGCACTGATGGAAGATTACCATGTCACTCAGGTGGACGTCCTCAGACAGCACCTGTAGCTGTATTGTGTGAGTCATACAATAAAATATGGCCTCTAAAAATGTACAGTATTTCATTTTTTTTGTGCAGCTATCCCACTGTCACCTGCTTTAGGGTGTATTTTAATGACAAGCTTCTTGTGCCATTGGAGTGTGTTACGTCCCATCTCTTGTAATTAGTCACGTGTGACACGTTACTGAATTATTAATGTTACTTATTGCTTCCCACAACAGTCTCCAAATCCAGCCACATGAGTAGCAGTTGCTGTTTGGTCGATTTTGGTGACAGAAATAACAAATTGGAACCGTAACATTTGTTTACTCAACATTAGGCTGGTAGTTATCAAATAAGAGCTGTATTCCCACCTTAAATTACCTTGAAAATAAAATTGATAGCTTATTTAGGCAGACCAGACAAGAAAAAAAAAATTAATTGCCCCCAGGAAGACAAATAAGAAGTTTCATTTAGAATGAAACAATACTGATAAATTAGCAGAAGGGATTGCAAGACAGGATTGGGATATGCTGGTCACCAGAGGGAATAAGAACAAAAAGATAATTTTTTTTAAAAAAGCCATTTCTTTATTTCTATCCCACTACAAATACTTCAACAACATTTTTCAAATTTAAGGTACATTATGACAGAAATAATAGGAATAAACACAGCCTTGACTCAGCTGTGAATTCAAAGTGGATTTTAAGTGTTTCCATTTGAGAAGCTATTTTGGGAAATAAATTCTCCTGCTGGTAGAATGACAGCTCATCTATACTTATGCTGAAAGGGTAAAAGCAAGGTGATTTAATTCAGGTCCTCTGTTACCTGTGATCAACTTGTTTTAGAATTCTGAAGTAGCCCATACCCAGTTGCTGTCTTCTCTTGATGCCTTCACACCTACCTTGTTTAAGTGAACATTTAATCTGAGCTAAAAAGCAATATCCAATCAAAAAAAAATGTGTTCTGGAAATTGATCTGCAGCTTCTCACTTCTAGGGATTTTTTCCATCTGGGACCAACACTTGTATGCTGATGCTGCACTTATTTTAAATGAAATGATGGTGAGATGTTAAAAGTGGCACCATTTGCCAACAGCACGTGGCAGCAGCAGATTATGTGCTCTCTGCTGCTTGGGACAAATAATTCTAATTTGAATGTGTCCTATATGTTATCTGGTAAATACAGGGAGACAAACATTTTATTGACTCATCTATAATCTTCATGCATTCAGGTCTCAGGGTGTTTGTGAGGAAGAAAGAGTGGAATACTGCTGTCATCTCCACCCTCTTCCCAGTTCAGCACTGAATGTCCACTGGAGTTATTTGAATTGATACCCATTTTCTGGTCTTTGCTAATCAGGCTCTAATGAAGTTCCTCAGCTGCCTCTCCACAGTGTTCTTGCTTTGTGAAGCAAGGAGCTTAAAGGGATTATCTAGGAGGTATCAAGTGCTAAAATGGCTTTGAAATAAAAAAGAAACCCCCAGTGCTGCAAGTCAGCTGGGGCAGGTTAGTGGGTCAAACTCACCGCTGACTAAAGGGCATCCTCTAAAGTGAGTTCCACCTGCTATGGCTGAAATAATGTAGTTTTTCTAACTTACTGTGCTGCACAGACAGCTTAACGTTAATACATAGAAACTTCTTGGAGAGGGGAGGGAAGTTCTGATCCTGTTCTTGGAGAGATCATAGCAAAGCTTTCAGAGAAGAAGTTAACGAAGAATTTTGCTTAAAGGTCCAAATTAATTTGAGAGCAAAAAAGCTATTCTTAACTTTAAATTTACAAAAGCACATGGTTATTAAGCTTTGCATCTCCTTTGCAACAGAATAGCTATGAGCATTATAATTTAAGTTATTGTACAGAAAGCATTCTGCATCTTATTTTATCCCTCCAGAAGATATTTTTAAAGTCAAAACATGTCTGTGAATGTGTGGAAGTTCTCTTTTCTCCAGATATTTAGCATGGAAATTCTGGACCCATGTACAAGCAAAAATTATTCTGGAGGTACTAAAAATACTTTATAAATAAAGTTGCTCAGTTTTAGGTGCATTTTTTCACAAAGTTTTTGCTTTGGGATCTTTAGAAACTGGTTGAAGCTCTTATTAAGGTGTTAAATAATGTTTTCACCTGGTCAAGTACTGCGCTTCCATAATCATGTTTTTAACTCACTTCTTACAATAGTCTTTTGTTTTTCCTCAATGATTTTATATTTTGATGACTGTTATTTAAGAAAGTAAATAGATTCCAAGAAGAATGTTTTTTCCTTTCTGGAGATGCTTGAAACATTTTTGGATTTGTTTTCATCTTTGTGTCCCAGCCCTAAATCGATATTGATTTTGATATGAAGGATAAATGTTAAAGATCTGACTGTTAAAACTGTGCTGAGAAAATTTGCTCTCGCTTACCTGCAGGCTGAAGGGAAATACATCATTTAGGTCTTGACCTTCCTGAATTCCTGTTCTTTAAAGACCTCAGTGATGCACACAGCACTTTTGATACAGAGAGGCAATCCGAAGAGGTTACATAAAGGATATTACCCTTGTCAGGGACATGATAGCTTAAAGTTAACTTTTTACCCCTTGAGGAATAATTTACTGCTGGGAAAGGAATGAGGACTAATGACTTGATGACTTAGGTCACCAAGAAGTCACTTAGGAGTTTTCCATTGACTTACTTTGATTTTATATTAACTGCTTCTCTGTGCCTTGGTTAATCCAAAGGGAAAAGAGATGGGGACCTGGGGACCTGATGGCACCTGATTGCAGCCATCCCCCTGTGCAAACTGAGCAGCTGCTCACCCCCAACTACAGTGTCGTGCCCCCAACAGCACTGACATTATCCTCAGCCCAGAAGATTTCACCATGATCAGGATGGAGCCCCAGGAGCCGTGGGGGGGAGCAGGATGGACCTGCCACCCTCCCATCCTGCCATGGCACAGAGGCAGGGGGAGAAGCAGGGGAACAGCACCTTGCCAAAGCCACCCAGCAAGGGCAGGGCTCTTGCAGCACTGGGGTGGCAGGGGGGCATCAGACCCACTGCAGGGATGCCGTGGGGATGGGGGCAGTGGGCCTTGCTTACACAGCAGGGATTCCACCACCCTGCTATTCCCAGTGGGTGGTTTTCCCATCCCTGTCTCGTGTTTGCTTTCACAGACAACTGCCTGCCAGTGACCATCCCTGCCCTTGGAGTCCAGCCTGCAGTGCCCTCTGAGCTTGTATCCGTTCCCTTCCCTTCTCTCTCCTGTTTCCTGGACTAAAGGTCTGTGAATTCTGCTTGGAATATTTCTTACACATTTTCTCCTTATTAAAAGACCAAGGGTACATATCATAGCACAAGATGTTGGTGGCTGTGACAGAGATAATGACGCGAATTGGTATTTAAAAAAAACAGGAGAAATAAATTTATGTTCATTTCATTCATAACATCAACACCATTCACCAGTTCTGGATGGAAGCAGAATTAAAATGAATGCCCTGCATTATACAATGCATGGCAAACTTGCCAAGGTTTCAGACAGCTTATATGCAACTAAATGACTTCTTTATTGCAGTATTGTAGTCACACATTATCCTCAGAAAAATAGACTCAACTACTCTTCTACTGAGGTATTTCTGCCCGTTAAACCTTCTGTTTCAGGCCTGGATTATCGGGGCTACATACTCAATTTGTCTAAAATCCAGGCCTTATTGTTTAGTACTTTTTTTCTTCAAAACATCCAAGAGATTTTGGTGTTCATTACCTATCAACGTTGTGGAGAGACAACCACCCAGTTTATAGATTATTGTAGCACTTTATGTTTAGATTTCTTTTTTACTTGTGGCAGATTCCCACTATTCCAACACTATTTTCTTTTTTAATCCAAATGTCCCTTTTCTTACTGTATCTTTTGCAAGGCTCACTAAATGACATGAAGGATAGAGGGCCTTTATAAATACCCAAGTTAATTCTTAAGCAATTACTTTTACTGGCAGCAAGATTAATGTATTGTGAATGATGTGAATGTGTAACAAGATCTCTGGGGTCACTCACCCAATCCAGATGCTGCTGGCTCTAGAAGGATTATTGCATGTAATTATTTTTCTAATTTATTTGTGTGGGAGTTGGAAGTGTCAGGGTGATGGTTTGTAGGAGCAAGGGTGTGCAACCAGTGTTGAAGCCCAGGCTGTGCCCCTCGAGGTGTGTAACAGATACTGCCAGAGGACTTCATTCCTTTGCTGCTTTATGTCAACTGAAGGAGCAATTTATTGATGCCAGTGCCCCCCCCCCCAAACTCCAGCCTTCAGCCACAGCTTCCCATCTTCAGGACACTTGGCAAACATCAGCCTGCTGATATTGCCAGCCTTGGTCGGTCTCTAATGTTGACACTCCATGGAATCATGAAAATAGTCCTTTTCTTACAGTGGCTGTACCACTCAGTGAGTCTTCCTGTACTTCTGAATTCTTGTTACTGCCCTTCCATTGTGTGTTGCATTAAGAGGTGCTGCATATCAACTGAGGGTCTGCTGTAGCCTGGAAGTCAAAGCAGTTGATGTAGTCACTTTAATGCAATTTTGCCACCCAAAGTTCTCTGACTATTAATCACGTGTCAGGCTGCTTTTTCTAAATTTGTTGTGTCCATCATACTCATCAGAAAGTCTGTTTCTTTTGCTCCCATAACCTTCATGTTTTGTCTTCACTTTTTTTTTTTAATGACAAAAAAATTCTGATTGTGATCTGATTCATACTTAGAGAAGGGTAAATTCTGGTATTTATACAGAACTGTTTAAAGTAGTTAGTTGGGTAAATGAGTTATCTTGGATTTTAACTTTTATTTTTTAATTTTTTAACTTAAGGAATGATGTATCATTCCAATTCTCCCAATATTTTGTGTCTGTCATCTTTCCTGCTAAACCGTTAAGCGCCAGCTCTGTACACGGTCCTGTGTTTAGTGTCAAAAATACTTAGCACCAGCATACAGCCTCCCAGGAATCTGAAAGAGGTTTACAACTGTTACTCAATGGAGGCTGTAAAAAATGCTGTGATTTTGTTTAAATTGAAACTTAGGCAGAGAAGGGGGAAATGAACAGGCTGAAGTCACTCAACCGCTCTCTGGCAGCAGCGAGAACAAGATTTTGGATTCCCAGGCTCGCACACGAACTTGCTTTGGGAGCCCTTTCCAGCTCAGTGAAGGGACTCCTGTAGCTGCACAGGGCTGTAGGTCTGAGCCTGTGAGGGGTCACTCAGCAGTGCTGAACTCAGGGCTCTGACCCTCAGTGCTTTACACTTCTGTTAAGCTGTGAAAAAAAAAGTCTTTCCTGCTGCTCTCGCCTTGTAAACCTCTCGTGTCCCTGTCAATCTAATTCCACCAGCAGCTTTGTAATTGTTGTGTTGCTGGTGTGCTGTGCATTGAGATGATCCACAGCGTGGCTGGATGTCTTTGGGCTCAGAGTTTTATAGCTGACTTGGCTGTAAAGAATGACAGAAAAGATTTGGATGAGTTGGTGCTGCGTGATGTGCCCTATCTAGGATATAACTAATGTTTCTGCTGAAATACTGCATCGTGGGCCCAGGTTGTTCCTATTCATCTCGTACTGTGAAAAAGGAAAAGAAGAATAAAAAAGACAAAGCCAGAGTATACTGAAGTTATGGGCATTTTAGGGGGCTGTTGCACTGTGGGGTTTTTTGTGTTCTGAAAACATACAAGTGCTGTCATCTTGTACAGGATCCATATGGTTTTCAGTCACTAATCTTCCACCCTCCTGATGAGCAGAAATTTCAGTACCAGTTTGGCCCTTTGCATTTAATTCTAGTATTATTAGGAGCCTTGGACATACACCAATATTCTGCTCTACCTGCCCAGTTGCAGGAGAGGAGGAAATTACCTGGAACTGAGGGAATCCTCTTTATTGTGATGGTAAAGGAAGAGACATATTCCTTCACATCTTCTAAACCTACCGAGCTGGTTCTTGCATCCATTTCACCTGAACGTGCCCTTTGCTACTGCTCTCATTTGGGCTTTTTATACCTGGCTGGCTGTGCAGGGAATCTGTGTGCTGGGATTTGTGTTCTTAGATACATAGTTCCTCAAGGCCTTTGTCCCATAGACTGCACTGTGACAACTGCCTCAGAACCCCACTCTGTGTGATATCACTGAATGTTTCCTTGGTGCACGTGGGAAACATTTGCAGGTGTTTCCTGCCTTTTTTTTTTTTTTTTTTTTTTTTTTTTGCTGTGCAGAAAGCAAATAGCATGCATGTCATGCTGCAAATTCCCTGTCCTGGTTCTTTTGTAAAAGAAAAGAGTGAAAGATTATGTGAGAAGTGAACTGTTGCAAACCTGTTTTAAAATCAAGCTGAGTACATTTACACCATGGATTTGCAAAACAGAAATTAATTTACTGATTTGTATTCTGCCAGGATGGGCAAGGCTTTTTTTCTTTTCTTTTTGCTAAAAAAAAGAGGAAGAACGAAGACCTCTGTTCTTGATCTTGTTCACTTTTAGCCTCTGCAAAGTATAATCAAACTAGGTCATACACGGAGCTGTGTCTCAGTGTTTTGTTTGTGTGCCTTGTTATTAAACACATCCTTGTATTTGAGTTAAAATAAATCAACAACATAAAGATAAAAATCGCCAGCTTAAAGCTTGTGTGAACCCTGATGTCCTGAGTGCAACAAGAGCCAAATGCTGTTTGCAGAAAACCAATGAAGCACAAAATATGGCAGCATGTGTCCCTCCCTGTGTGCATTATTATCTCTCACACATTATCTGAGGCACCCCATCTTGCACAGTGTGTGGCTGAATAACCCCCTGCTGCTGAGTGGATTCATGCCTGCTGTTCATTTTTGAAAAGTAATTTCATACAATTATCCTGCTAAATATTGATAGCTTTCACCACTCCAGCCATGGCTAATTAAAAGACACACTGTGTAAAATTTTAATTAGGATTCATGTCAGGGTGAATAATGATTAAAAAAGAAAAAAAAAAAAGAAAAGAAAGAGAGAAAAGAAAAACAAAACCGCTTGGTGTTTGTGGGGGGTTTTATTTATGACCTGCTGGTTTGTTGCTGAAGCTCTTTGTATCCTCAGATTTATTTCCCCTCCCAGGTTGTTCTCAGCTCCTGATCTGAGGGTGTGGAAGAAAAGAGTTCCTCAGTGTGAGCCTGTACTTCATACATTCTGCTTAGAAGGCTATATGTTTTCTACTGTGTTGGTTGCTTTCCTTTCAATTAAACAATAATGATTCCAGGACCCAGGCACTTCCTGGGGATTGATGGCCACCGAGCTGAGACCATGGCCCCAGAAAAGAGAAAGCAGTCATTAACTTCAACTGGGCTTTAATTCATACTGTACATTGTTTTCTGTTTTTAATTCATTCTGTACATTGTTTTCTGTTGCACATAAGTCAGTTATAAAAGGGGTAATATGTGTGAGAGAGGGAATTAACCTTTATTTTAACTTACATGCCTCACATTATTCCCTTGGCATGCAAGTGGAAAAAATGATGTAAAATCTGCGTGCAGAGACTTCTCATGAAGCAATGTGTAAAATTTTAGACTTCTGATTGTTATGTGTCAGCTGCATGAGAGCTTTGGAAGTGTTTTCAGACCTCTCTGATATTGAAATTTAATGCATGCAAGTTTTAATTGAAAATTAATAGAAAAGGAGTGAACAAGTATCCATCGAAAGTAATTTAAAGTCAAAAAGCCACTTACCTTGGGCAGATCATGTAGTGAGATTTATTTCTACTTGGTGGCTGACTTTTTCTCCTTCACCACTCTCCATATCAGAGGGGTTTGCATTTGGGCATTAGACAATTAGAAGCTTGTCCCTCATACAAGTAATTTTCTCCTGTGCACTGAAAAAACATTACAGAGTGTTATCAGTCTAAGACTGCCTCTTATAAAAGCACTGCTAATTTATTTTCTTGCACCCATTGATTAACAGACTTAGATTAGGGGCTTTCTTCAATGAGAAAGACAAAACCTGGGAGGATTCTAATTCACAGACAGAACTTTGGGATCTGACAATATTAATGAAAACAACAGTTGGCTATAGCTGAGCCTTTCTGCAAAGCCTCTTTTTAAAACATGATATTTACAGAAGGGTCAAAGACAAATATTTCAAAGGACCTTTTGTTACACTTGTGCTGCCAATTTATATTTGTTCTATTCTCCCCAAATGGAGGGAAGAACATAAATCCTAAGTATTGCTGGCTGGAGTGTATGAATGATCCAGAGTATGTAATGTGAATGAATGAAGACACTTCATCATTGTTTAGAGACAAAATTAACTGAGTATGGAGAAAAGGCAATTTGCATTCATAAAACACTGAAATTAGTAGCTTAATAATATTGGAAGAAGGTGTATGGGAAGGAAAACTCCCATGTTAAATATTTACCAATTAAGCCTTTATTATTTGTCAGTATATAATTTATTTATTGGTAATTTATCTTTATTGCTGACTTTAGGGGTTTATTCTCTGTAATTCTCAGCTTGTTGTATCCAGCACCTCCTGAAGTTGCTGGCCTCTTTGAGCTGAGAGTCCAACACTGAACCATTTGATCCATGCTTTGCCTAACTATTAATGGAATGTGATCATACTATATATTTCAGCTCTTGTATTTATTTATTGGGTCAAAATGTAACCAGTAGGGACAAAAAATTACCTCAGGTTATGTGAAGGCTCTGAGTGCACCAATTTATGTATTCAAAAACAGTGATTGCAGACTGAATGTTAGCTGAATTTCGTATTCTATTGTGGTTTGAATTTTTCTTTAGACAATATAAACAAGATGACAGGTTCCTAACTAACTCATTTGCAGCTATTCTGGAAGAAATGGTAATTAATATTCATAAATATTTGCAACATGTAAACAGATGTAGAAGCCTGATGTGACAAAAACGTGTACTAATTTGGAGATCTAAAAAAGCAAAATGCTGCTGTGGTTCTTAGTCTTCCAGCATGAAGAATTCTGCTTTTGAAGGGCTTGTCTTCCCTGGCAAAGCAGCAACCTCTGCTAATGAGCACATTTGTCACCGGGGTACATCTGGTAATTTGCTCCTGCTGTGTTGTTATGGAGCAGGAGGGGCCTGAGCCATCAAACTCCTGACCAGAAGGCTGCAGCTCATTTCAGCCCATCGAAGTTGGAGGTAAGTTTGTGTCACCCACCTTTTGTCCATCAGCCCATTCAGTGGCAGTTGAAGAAACATTGGGGGCTATTAATGCAAAATAAGAAGAGATGGACTCAGCCTTGGGAGCCACTGGCTCAGTCTGGAACTGAACAGGTTTGGGTTTGGCACTTAGACCTGTGCAGAGTTAACTTCTTACCTGCTGGAGAACAGGATCCCCCCCAGGTATGGAAAAATCTGGATAGTTTGGCTGCCACAGGGTGTGGAGGGAGGTGCAATGTAAATACACCCCCTGCCATGGAACCACCTCTGAACCTTTGGGGTTTAGCTCTGGGATGACTTGTGGAGCTTCCACAGGTTCCAGCTCCTGCAAAGCTATCCCAGCTCAGCTCAGCAGGAGGCTGAGCTGTCTGTACATTCACACCATGCTGGTGGGGAGTTAAGAAGCTGCCAGAACTGCAAGGCAGGATGTTAACTGCCCTCTAGCAAACAGCCCTGAGCGTTTGCACACTGCAAACATGATCCTCTTGTCCTTAAATGTAACTCATGGATTTCCTGGGGCTGTCAATGATGTTAGATGGCTTGTCCCTGGGAAAAATATTGCTTAAATTAATATGAGGTAGTGGAGTTTCTGCCGAATCCAGATAGATAGGAGCTATCTTTATTGGAAGAATCAAAAGAGAAGCTTTCCTACTCACACTACAATTTGTCTGGAACAGAATATACAGCAGGCATTGCAGCATGACCATAAGGAACAGCTGTAAAAAGTAATTTTTAGAATCCCTTTTCTCTTGGTGCTGATTTACATATTCATTAATTATATGTATGGCATGCATAATCTCCCAGTAAACTCAGGGAAAATCTGTTGTTGCCATAATTTCATCAACATATGTGTCACAGCAAGATTAAATCATACTAACTTCTTTATTCACTTCATCTTGCTCCACTATTCTACCATTAGAATAACTATTTCTTCACAATATTTTGTCTATTACAAATTCCATACTCCTTTACCTGGTCAGCCTGGTCAAAACACACTTCATTTTATATATTGTAAAAATAAACCAAAAATTTTCCACATATTTTCCTGGGAATTCTTACCCAGGACACCAATTAGTAAAACCAGACAATACCTATTTTACAAGTCAATCACTTTTCCCATGTATTTGCTAACACAGCTATAGTTAAATAAGCTTCTCCCTGATAACCCAAAGTCTGTCTCAACTTACAAGAATCCTTTACAGTCAAGCAGTCAATCCCTTGAGAGAAATATTAATAAACAAGTAGCCTTACCTCTTGTCTAAGATAACTGGAATAAACTTATCGGTTTAGATCTACTATGGTAAGCCTTAAAAAATCCTATTTTGTTGTGTTATAAAGCCACACTAATTACAACAATTCCTTTATCTGTTACCCATTTTTGTGTCACCCTCAAGCCATGTAGATACTGCAAGTTCAAGTCTTTCATAAAAATGTAGGTTAATACGTGCCTTTTTTTTTCTTATAAGAATTGCAAGTAACTTTCTAATTTTACTTTCTTAGTTAAAGTGATTAGTATTCTTTATCAGATATGTAGGTGAGGGTGAGCATGCTTTGCTTACCCTCAAAAGGTGGTTTCCTTTCAGAAGCAGTTAGAGGGGCCCAATGTGCCACTAGAAGAGAAGGAACTGATAAATCTTTCAGCGTGCACCAGCTTCCATAGCATTTAAATGCTAGTTTTAATTGTCCAATTCAGAAGATCTGGGATATCCCAAGAATGGAACTGGGAGGGTATATGCTATTTTTCTGAACTCCCCAGTGTTTTCAAGTGTTCTTAAAATACTTTGTAAAATATAATTTCTTGGTACATTAGATCTTAGCTGATGGAAATAAGATCAACTTGTCCTACCATTACTATGAATTGTACTGACTACAGTGTGACATCAGTGGCCACTACTACATTAATTTTCAAGCAAATGCTTCTACCCATTTAAAGAAAACACAAGCAATTAAAAGAAGGTATCGATCCCTTTTTTTAACGGTGTGCTTGGTGTGTTTGCAATAAAGACCTTTTGGTTCCTCGCCCTTAAGGGTAACAAATTGGCTTTGATTACAACCTGACCTGTCAACATGAATAATTAAATCATTTTCCCTTACGTGAGAATGGGAATTGTTAATCACTGTTAAACTAATGTAAAGGGAGTCAAAAGGGATACCAGACATGTATTTGCTAATGCAAGGGTTGCTAAATCTCCTGTCGAGCTTTAGGCACGCTCATCTTTAATGCATATTAATGAGTAGAGCAGTACCTGATCGATCTGTTTTGCACTCGCTTTTTTTACAAAATCATCAGATGATTTAAATATTCCACAATGGTCAGCTGGGAAACAATTCCATAAATTTTCATCAACACTCAAACGGAACGATTTAAGAATATTACTGACAGCAGTCTCACTGCTACTGTTTTTTAACATACATTTTGTAGGGATGTTTCTTTTCCCTCATAACACATTTCTTGGCATTGTCATCCAAGATACAAATATCAGTTGCAATTGCAACAGGAAAACTGGAGAGCAGTGGCAGGAGAGAAATGAGTTACCGTTTGTTAACTTGGAGTAATTTCCAGGAGCAAACTTCCAGTGAGGGAAAGTCTTTCAGTCTTGAGAGATAGATAGGACTGCTCTGAAATTGTAACTGGTAAATTCCTGGTTTGTTGTCTTCTGAAAAGCTGCATTATCTTAGGAGAGTTTCTGTAAGGTTGTGTTACCTGTCCTGGTGTGCCTCAGTAGCCATACAAAAATCCTTCAGAGGTTGGTTGGAGTCCTTCTCTTGGGGGCAGGTTAAACTGTGTCCTGGTGTGGGCTCTGCCATGGGATGTGAGAGAGCCCCCCCTCCTCATCTAAGGGTGAGTGACTGCAGCACAGGAGGGCCCCAATTACACTGTGCCAGGGCCAGTTTTTCAGCTCTGGCATCACTGCTACTGAGCTGTGTTGGAAACAATAAATTGAATTACTCCCTGCAGGTAAAATTATGGCATATATCAAGTCTGAGTTAAGATGTTTTATCTGTTAGTTAAGTAAAATCTAGAAGCATTCTGTCCACTGTAGAGCAATGTAAGGCATTATATCTTTAATGCCTATTTAATAAATCATGGTAACTAATCAATTTTGTTGGTGAACTCAGTTTCAGGAAATGCAAGGGTTTGGAGGTGAGCTTCAAAATCAGATTTGGTTTTCTGACCTTCCCTCTGAATATTACGAAGTTTACTGTGGGACCAATTGATCAGATTTAGATTTCAAGGCCTGTTAGTACAAACCATCTATGTCTTTATGTTGTAAAACTTGAGTTGTCATACTCAGTATGACAATCAACTTGGTAAGTTTAGGACACTCCAGAAATGAATTAATAGCAAAGGCAAAGTCTGTGAAGACACTGTGTGCATCACATTATTATCATGCCATTCTCAAAGAGGACTCTAACCAAGTTTTAAAAATAAAAGACAGTGTAAGAAAAAAAGTCCCTGTTGTAATGAACAAAACACACTTTAGCCAGGTTGCTGGCTGGCAACTTTTTAGCAAAAGCCTAGTTAACATATTTGTTTAATTAGTTAGTCTGCCAGATTTAAGTCTGTCCTTCTGAACAGTCACAAAATCATTGAAAGAATCAGTTACAACAGAAGTCAAGAGTTCTCCTACTCTCACCCTGTCCTGCTGGAAACAATGAGCTGCAGGTGTTGCAAGGTGAAGTTGGAAAACAGCTCTGAAGCATCATTCTTTAGCACCCATTCATGAATTGCATGTCTTAGTTTAAGTCATGAGTACTATTTCTTACGTGTGTGACATATATATCTCAGGGTAGTTATCCAACTATTACTAGGCTCTTTACTTGACCTCACATTGATATTCTCTATACAAAAATAAAACTGTTTTTTCTCGGCAAAACACACTCTAATAATTAACATGTTGGCCCACCATTAAGAAAAAAGAATCAAAGACATTTCAGGTTCCTGACTTAAGAGGATTTCTTCTGCTGTTCCTCATTTATCAAAGACAGACACCAGCCAAGTCAAGGGTAAATCAGCTTTCCCACATATTTCCCATCAAAGTTCTAGTTTAATAGAGCTTTTTTTCCTCCAAACTATCACCCACCTTTTATACCATCACTGTGAAATAGCAAAGTAGCAACTTAATTGTAGGGATGGTCTGAAATCAGTATCAGAAGCATTAATCAGTCGAGTATTCCTAGATCTCAAACCAGTGGAGTGGGCTGGCAGCAATTTGGTGCACTGGAATGCTAATTACATGTTTTACATAGCAATTGTGAGAAATATAATTTGCTTATCAGGCAGCAACAGGATCAGTAACATGGGAAAAAAAGAAAGAGCTGGCTCTGCACACCAGAAAAATTACATTCAGTTCAGCCCTGTCTGCCAGCTCATAACCTGCTGCATATTTTTGTAGGAGACATTTACATAGAGGTTGGCAAGGTGTGTGAGGGTTCCCTTTTAATTCAGTTAAAGATGTGTTTAGGGCACATCCACTTATTGATCAACAGTTTTTGACTCCTACATGGCTCTGGAAGAATTTATCTTGTGGGTATTTGTTTTCAGTAAAGTGGGGTTTTTTCATGGGCAAGAATATATCAAAGGCTTTAGAGGGCAACCTGATTAATCTTGAGGCTTGGGAATGAATCCCAGCAGAGCATATTTTCACATTTTTTTTAATTTTAAAATATGCAAATCAAATAAGACATCCATGGAGGCCATTTATATTCCATATCTTAGCTCTGATCATTGTTTGTGATGTTTCGTCTGAGGTACAATCATTCATAATTTATAATATATTATAGTGGTTGAACTTGATGATCCTAAAGTTCTTTTCCAACCTGAATGATTTTGTGATTCTTTAATTAGACAAACCTCTAACCCCTAATCAAGAGAGAACTTTCAGTTACATCATGTTACTTCAGATCATTAATGGTAGAAGCAGAAAAGATCACATGGATCAATCTTCTTCCTTCATAACTCTTCAATGTCTTCTCTACATTATCATTCCTACTAATAATTTAAATTCTTCTTGTAAATTTACAATAATAATGTGTTAAATGGTTTTCCTGGGAAAAGTATTTTATAGTTGTTCTTGAGTGTTCCCAGTGTTTTCCCTTGTCTCCTGTTCTGAAAGCTTGTTTTATATTTGCAACTGGCTGTCACAGAACTACATCTTTGTGTCAAGCGTGTTACCTCTGGATTTCAAAGCCCATGGCTCTGTGTGCCTGACACCCAAATACTATCCTTGAAACCTAATTTATCAGCTCAAAGAAAAACACCTTACAGGCTTCTGCATTTTTGAGGTACATAACTGCCTCCTGGAATCCCTGTTGTGTAGGAGCCTAAATATCCGCTTCTGGCCATGTACTGATTTCAGTCCTTCCAAATCAGAGCAGAGGTCACATTTCTTTGAGCAATTGAAATATTTTTTTGTTCTAACTTGCCATCAAGACAGTTTTTATTTTTTAGGTATTACGACAGCAGTCCCTGGTTCCCACTTGGCAATTTTGTCAGTGTTTCTCATTCCATTGCTTTGGGTCCTTCAGCCTGTGTTCCAGTGCCAATTATCTCTGCAGCAGTGTCACTGAGCACCCAGTCCTGTCCACAGCCAAATAGCCTGACATGCTCAATGCTTTGTCCTTTATTGTGTGGAGCCCGTTTAAAACAGCAGGGAATTAATGGTACCTTTGCTGCTATTTCCTGTCTTGTTAGTCAACAAGCATACATTGTCTGCTTATCCCTATGAATCTAAACCCAAACTGTCCCACAAGGCAAGATAGGATATGTTCCCATTTACTACTGCAAACATGCACTGAATGGCAGGCAGGTCTCTTGTCAGATGACAAAACTTTACCTGCTCCATGTAGGTTTGCATTTGAAAGAAAGTATTCCTTATTCCCCTATGTTTGTGTTCTGCTGCCATACCTGAGATAAATGCTGTGAAGTTGTTTCTTGTCACTTCAGATTTGGTGGATTTGGCATCCAAATATAACCCTGACAATATTTCAGTGGCACTGAAGTTTTAGCCAGGACCAAGTCAGTTCTTGCTATGTAAAAACCAAGGAAACAAAAAAAATCCCTGTCTGTTCCCCATCCCAAAACCAAATGTAGAAGAAACCACTTTAGCAGAGTTAATATCAGTTAGTGCTGGTGGGTATTATGAATGTTTTAGCTCCGAGCTGGAATACAATAGAGAGGTTACAAAAAATTCCTGCATTTTTGAGGCTTTGCTCCTGTCCATGCGTCACTGTATTCTAAACATTCTTGTTGCCTGACAGCTTGGTTTATCTGAGTCAGTCAATACATTTGGTATTAACAGAGGTTTTCCCCCCATCTGTGAAAAGCTGGGATTTAAAAGCGTTTTGCTCCCATCTGTCATTGGAGAGTTCTCTAATGCAGTTGCCCCGTGCCCTGTGGTTGTTTCTTGCCCCACAGCTCCTCATTGCAGAGAACACACCTGGGCACAGGGGCAGCAGCAGGAACGTGCACAGGGTGGAGAATTTTGCCACGTGCAGAGTGTGTAGGCAGCAAATGTACGAATTCAAGCATGGAAACAAAAGCGAATAAATGTCGAAAGGGCAAAAAATGTAGACTCAAAAGTTCCACAGAAGGAGGTCAAACAAGGGAGGGGAGGTGATGGAGTACGAAGGGAGAAACCAAATCAAGAGATTCACCTTGAAACAAGGCAAAGGCAACGATGATCGTGTTCTTGTTTGTCAGAAAGGAACCAGGAAAAAGGGCACTGAAAACCTCTGGGCTGGACTCTCTGTGAGCCCTTCTGGAAGGAAATGCTGCAGCACATCTGCATGGAATAATTAGCAATGTGATAATAATATATTCATACTTCATAGTGAATCACTGAGTATGAACATGTTTTCAGATTACTGTGTGTTTGCTCTAATCCAAGGGGTAAAGTCACATATTCTTAAAATACCACTGTCTAACTCTGAATTCCTATTTAAATATCACCAATTGGTTTGGTTTGGGATTTTTTTTAAGAGAGATTTATACAGTATTTACTAGGTATGCATGAATGGATAGCCCCAACATATTTTCAGGATTTGGCACCCTTGCCTAAAAATTCTGTGCCAAATCAAAACTGCTTTTGATTTTTTTTTTTTGTGAGAGGTGGTGTCAGATAATTCTCTGCACTTGACTTCAAATGAGAATTATACAAACTGTTAAAACTAATCTACACACTGATTTGTATTAGTTTAGTTTAAACAGTGTAACTATTTTCTTAGCGACTCTAACTTCAGATTTCTTTGATTAATATGCTTAGTTTAAATATGTTTCTAATTAACTCTGAATTAATAGTCACAGTAAGATGTGGACAGCTGTGAGATAGCTCTGCTCACGTTCTAGACCGGTTTGCTGCTTGTGCAGATTAATCAAGGGCTCTACTCAAACTGGCAAATCCTATGGTTTTAAAGCACCGGGGTTGTGTTGAATCTTAAATTAAGCTTTTACAACACTGTCTGTGAACAAATTCTGTTCTGCTTTTGGTAAATCTGGAGCTATTCTGCGTGCACCTTAATAATGGAATGATTCTGAATTTAGTATGGCACTCAAGAGCTCACCAGAGTAGGATGTGCTTGATTGTAGTAGCTTAAATTGTACAAAAAATATCTGAGCAACGTTGGCATTCATGAATTTATTGGCTTATGTCTATTTGCTGCTCTTTAAACTCTTATCACACTGTTAACTGTGTGTTTGTTTCGTAGTCTATTCACCTTGAAGAAAAGATTCTTGAAAAGATAACATGATAAAATGAAAAATACTGAAACTTGCTTCAGAGAAAAACATTGAGAGTCTTCTGCTGAGTTCATCCTTTACTGTGTGAAGAATCTTAAAGGATCTCACAGGCTTTTGTGAAGAAATTGTAAGAAATAGTGTGTTCAGAGTATTTTCCCTCCTCATTTTCTCTCAGGGATATTTCTCATGCAAGATTATTCCATTAGATTGACAGAAGTGTTCCATTTGGTGAGGTTCTACCTATTAAACAGGAGGGTTTGTTGCATTGGTTGTTTCTGCTCCATGCCAGGTTTATGCTGTTAGATGTGCAGTATCTCTGCATGCTGGGGAGGTGAAATTTATATATACTTGTCTATTTTAGTGAAATTCTTGCTATTGATTTGCCCTTAGTTGCTTGATAGAAGTTCTTGCTACTAAATTTTCCATTTAGTCAAATTAGTGGCAAGTAATCAAGAGAGGTGGCATCAATATTTGAAATAACAGTGAATTCATATGAACAGGGACACTTGGCTGTTGCAGATTTGAGTCTTTTCCTTCTCCAGCATATGTGATTTTATGAATTTTATGGAAAACACTAATTGTTTCATCATCAACTGTCTCTGCATTTGAGTTTCCATGTTTATCCACGAATGTGAATAAACAGAATAAATCATAACTAAATTTGTTATTACAACAATCCACAGCAGGAGTTACTCCCACATTGATTCTGGAATTTTACCTATGGCAGAGCATGAGTTTTAACTCAGAATTATTACGTATAAAAGGATGCGTATTGTGGCGTTTAAAAGAGAAAGAGTGGGCAAGAGGATGGTTTATTTTTTAAGTAGATTTCCAGAAATCAAATATCAGTGTGAAATGGAGGTTATTGTGCTGTGCTGGCAGCGCTCCACCCTCCCCACACAGAATCACGTACTTCACCTGAACCTGCAAGAGCCATCATCTTTGAGACGCCAGCAACTATAATTCAGGGGTTTTGTTATTACTACAGAGGCAGGCATTTTCTGCTAAACAGTGCTGAGTGATGTGTGGTGATTTTATGATCTTATCTGGGGATTAGGGAGTTGGAGCTAAACTCATTTACCTTAGAGTCACATATTGGCCTCAAACCACGGTTCATGGACCATGCTGATTAAAAGCAAATGATTTTATTCAGTTCACATTAAATTCAAACTTCAGGCCCCGGAGACCTGCAGAAAGAATGTATTAACACTTATCTTACAGAGCTGAAATCTTCCAGGAATAGCAATCCTTCAGCAGCAGAGCAGAGAGAGTGCTAAGGCTTTCAGGAGTCTGGCATTTTGTCCTGAAGGAGCCATTGTGCTATGAATTAAATTTTGAATTCTGGGAGTGCAGTTTTCAGGGGATATTGTGTGTGCTGCTCCCAGAGGATCACAGGAATAATATTTGTACACTCCAAAGTTAATTTAAATCTTTATTATTGAAGATAAAATTGAAAGAGTGAAGTCCATTCCTGTCACCTGAGAGAATCCCTTTAGCTTTTAGTAGGTTATTTTCCCAATGGACAGAATGAGAAGTGGGGATAAGGGTCTCAAGCAGAGGTTTTGATTGATTCTTAATAATTCCACCCCTTCCTACCCCCTTATAGTACAGATAGTAGCAGGATAATTTATTGTTGATGATGTGCTGATTTGCAGCAAAGCAGCATCTGCCTCTCAAGTATGATCCTAAGAAAGTAATATTTTTGTTGTATCATCATTCAGTGTCAACAGTGCACTAGAAGACAGTGGAAAATTAGAACCCATATGAGACACACCATGTGGAAATGGGCTGATGTGTCACAGGGAGAAAGGAAGATACAAAGAACTTCTTTCTAATGCTGAATCATTGTGAAGGAGTATATTCTGGATCCCAGCAATGAAACAGAGCACGTTTTTCTCTGGAATTATATGCTCATAAATATCTCCAGTATTTCCTTGGTCAATGTTTGAGTATTGTAAATTCACAGGAAGATTAATAATCCACTTGCAGTGGAACAGCAATAACTTATTTTTCTGCTCTCAAAAAATGTGCATCAGCATACACAAATCCCTTTTTCCCCAGGTCTGTGCTAACCAGAAAGAGCTTTGATTTCAGAGCTGGTCAGCATTACAAACTGAGAAGTTTCAGTGAGTTAGTGGGCTCTGTTTCGCCTGATGAGGTCCCTGAAATGGTCAAAGCAGGAATGGAATGAAATAAAAAGATAGCTTAATGCCTACCACCCGTTAATGTAACTGGTTTGCTTGTGAAAATAGACTAGTCTGTCTAGGATTTAAAAAAAAAAAAAAAAGATTAAACTGACCAAATGATAGTAACATAAGCGGCCAGAATATTGGCTTATATAATCTTGCAGAATTTTAAATGTTATCTTTGGGTTTAAGAAGCCTGCTGGCATAACAGTATACTCAGCTAAGCCTGGCATTCCATGTTTATTTAAAAGGATTTGATGGATCCTCCTGTATCTGCAGGTTTCCTTCACAACTAGGCAGGCTCACCAAGGAGGTTTAGGGGCTGCAGTTCTTGCACTGGCAGTGGCTCTGCAGCAGGGAGTGTCCCTGCAAGGGGAACTGCAGCCCTGTGCCAATGCCCACAGAGCCTTCAGCTCCTTCTCTCCCTTGCCTGTTCAAAAGCCAACACAAGGAAAAGCTGGAGGCTGATTTCACCGAGACTGAAGTCATGCTGACCACAGAAAGGGGGGCAAAGCCATTCTCTAAATTACGACAAGGAAAGAACATGTCAGAAAGTTTTGGATAACGGTAACCTTGGGATCATCTCAAATACAAACAGTCCCACTCTTTTTGATTATTAGCAATTAGGGATACCTCACTCTCTTCTATTAAATTGCCTCCCCTCTGAAAATATTTCAGTATGTACTAAACAGGCTTTACAAAGTGTAGGAGTTGTTCCTTCTTTATGGACAGTTTTATTTTTATACTTTTATGAGGGAAAATATTGACTGCCTTTTCCTGAAGTTTGATTAGTTTTTGTGTTAAGTTAAAGTTAGTAACCTTTTATATGCATGGCTGATTGTTCCTCTACCAGTCTGGATAAAGATGTCCTAATTCTCTGTCCCTAAATAAGATTCATTTGTATTGTGAAACCTCTTTTGCAGGGGCACCTTTTACATAACTCTGGATGCTCTGTGTTATAGGACATTCTAGACAGTCCCATATTTAGTTTCTCTGCCAGTTTTGTGTCTCTTGCTAGTCCTGCTCTTTCAGAATCTCTCCAATTCTTCTACTTCTGTCTCACCTGGTTCCCCAACCTGGAAACACAATGCTAATTTCTCAGACGAGTGCAATATATTGCACCTGTGTCTTACATATAATTCCTGTAGCAATGCCTCCCAGAAAGAGATTAGTCTTTTCTATTTGAGCATCATGTTATTAATTCACCATAAGCTTTAGATGTTTTTCTGCTGAACTGCTGCCTTGCCAGATGGTCCCCATTTTGCTTTTGTGCATTTCTTTTGTCCTTCCTAAGTGTAGAGCATTTTACACTTACCTTTATTGAATTTAACTTTGTTGAGTTTACATTCTCTCCAACCTGTCGAGACCATTTTGAATTCTCATCTTGTCCTCTGAAATGTTTGCAGAAGCTCTAAAATGCGCGTCACAAGCAGATTTTATAACTATCCTCGAATCTTATTAACCAAACTGATAATAGTAAATATATTTTTAATTAAGTTTAGAGCACCACCCCCCAGAGGATTCCACTTTAAATATTTCCATTATTTGACAGAGGAACATTTCTCAGCAGTTTTTATACATATATATATATATATATAAGTTATATATATTCTTTCTGCAATTTCCATCAAGGACATATACCAGTCCTTTAGCATTTGCCTCTTAATGCAGCAGTGTTTCAGAGCTTGGCAAGGCTTAGTCCCAAGGTGGTTTTGTATTGCTTCCATCTGTGAGCCAAAGGTACATCATTGCCTTTATCAGGGCTTTTTTTTTCACATGCTTGTTGTACTATCAGTAGTAATTCAAAGACCCTCCACCTCAGCAAAATTTCTGCATTGACTGGGAACTCTTGGGGCACACAGCAGAAATACTAGTCACTGGAATTAGTAAATCTTTTCTTCACTATTTATGCTATTCTTGGTTCTTGCAATGTTATGGTTCCTATTATAGGTGTGCTACTTTTCAACTGAACAATCAGACATTTCACTGGAATAGCCAAATACATTATTTCCTGTTTCATATATGAAAAATGTCCTTGCTCTTCAGGAGCAGAGTAGGTGTAATGTGTATGTGTCTCTTCCATGGCTCTCTTTTCCTTTATACCCTCCTGCCTGTGCTTCCCAAAAACCACCTCCCCACAACAGCCCTTTGGGTCCTGATTTTCCCATTGCCTGCTTCTTCTACCCTAACACCATATTCCTTCTGCCTCTTTTTGTAATTATAGTTTACCTAAGATGTGCACTACGTCAGTACACTCTTTCAAGTGTTTCTGAAGAGATGAGGATAATCCAAGGTGTTTGCACTGCAGGTGAAATCACAAAGCTGGGTTGGTTCCTGTGGCTCCAGTTTCAAGTTTCCAAGCAGCAGGCTTGTGCATTCCTTCTGCGTCAGTATTAGGAAACCAGCCAAGATGTTGGCTCTTACCTGTTGCTCTTCATATCAGAAGTGAGGAGGGTAATAATACATGAGTGTTCAATGTAATGAATTACTGGGTCACAACAGGGTTCAATACCCAGCTATACTAAACAGAAACAGCACACAAGGCCTAACAAACTGAGGAAAACTGCAGATTTCAAATTCCGGGGATGCAACAAAATTCAAAACAAGGGAATTCTTCCTTCATTTCTAGCCTTCAGCTTTTATGGATGAAGAGTTTCTTTCTTGTTGCAGCCCTACTTATTTAATCTCTAATCTATAAGAAATACTTTGCTGATAAATCCAATTTGTCTTTGACTAGAGCCCAATAAGCCTCTAGCCCAGTGAGCAACCTTCTCCCTACCTGTTCTCCTACATGCAAGAGCCCTTAGGTTCAGTTTCTTTCTCTGCTAGGTTTGAATATTGCTTTTCCATATCCTCAATTAAAGTGACTGATCTTTGGGGGGCAGATGACTTATTTCTGACTTGAGGACCACCTACCAAAACTCAGGTATAAAACAGAGGCACAGGATTTTGCATCACATTATTTGGAGACAAAGGAAGAATTTATAGAAAGAAGATCTCAAAGGTTTCTCATTTTTTGTTTTAATATTGCTTCTGGTTTCCAGGTAATGGTTGATCCTGCTGCTGTTGGTTTTAGTACTTACTTGGCTTACTTACTGGGTGATTTGAATTCTTCTCAGTCCCTCTGTCAGCACGGCTTCGCTGCATCCCTTGGTCAGCACTGCAAGGGGATGAGACGTGAGTGTCTTGCAAACTGCCTGTGGCTCAAGAGCTGCCAACTGGCCAACCTTCAACTCTGGACTCCTTTTGGTCTGTCTGTCTACTTCTCCTTTTTTCCTTTTTGAAGTTAAAAAGAAAGTTAAATCCCAGATTTCTACAGGGCAGGGGAGCATTTTCTGCACTGCTCGGGAGCCAAGGGATTCATTCTTTACGAATGCTTAGTCAGCCTGCCATAGAACTTTTCTGAGGCCTGAATTCCCGTGTTGAAGTGAGTGTTTTCTCAGTAGCCCTCTCACCATCTGATCCCCCAAGCCAGTGCTGTCACTCAGAACAAGGTCATAATTTCTCAGTCCTGTTCATTGTACATCAGCTCACTGAAAACCAATTTTTCCTTAGCACAATGCAGTCTCTACTGACACACAGCATGTTTTGGTCAGTGTGAATTTGGATAGAAAGGGATCTGTGTAGTATGTCAGTGTCCTTCTTTTGTTTCCCACCTTCAGTTAATCCTCTAGCAGCAGGAAGCACAGATGCAGAGTCATGACTTGTATTACGTGCGTTGCAGCTGGTCTCCCATTGGAAAGGTTCTCTGTCTGTGAGTAGACCCATCTGATTCTTCAGTTTATTTTCCATACAGGCACACAGTTCTGACATCATCTGCTCCAGGCTGAAGCCTGAATTCTGAGATAATTGTTTAGCCTGATCATCATTTCTCCCCTCACTCCCTACTGCTTCTCTGACTGTGATAAAAACTGTTTCTTAAAGCAGGACTGTTGTGGAATGTTGATTCTTCCTTCTCTGATGGAAGTGAAAGGGGGGCTCTTTTCTCTATAAATTACCTGTTTCTCAACTTGCACTAGCAGTTAATTCTGGTCGATGTTAGTCAGGTTTATACTTCAGCAGTTAATCAGTTGAATTTGCACTTACCTGGTTTGTATGTATAATTGAGACAAAAGCTCATAAATTAGATGAAGAGTATCTGAGTCCATGGAAGAGCTCAAAATCCTTAGGACTTCACAATTTCCTTTAAGAAATTCAAGACATTTAAAAAGAGGGGTGGAGGAGGTTAGCAGCTGCAAAAATATTGTTGTTCATCATAGGTCACTGCAAAATGCATTATGCTCTCCTCTCCCCTCCCTTCTCTAAAAGAAAAATACACATCCCAAAACAAACTATAATTTGTGAGAATCTGAAAAAGTACCTTGATGTATATTAATAGGTAGGGCTCCTTAGACAGTATGCAGAACATCAAATATTACGAGAATTTTCATGACCAACAAAATGACCTAAAAAAGATGTGGCAGTAATGGATTTTATGTGTGTGCTCTAACATGAGTAATATCTTGCTTTATATAAAGTTTCTTTTAGAAATAATTTCTACAGAACTTTACAACAACAACTAGTTCCATTAAATTCTTGTATGAGGAACCAGAAGAGTTATTATTACTTTTACTTATTTTGTATGTGAATGATGGAGGTGATGAATGATATAAAGAGTAAAGGGTGACTTGTAGAACTGGTAGATTAGTTTTGCTATCCCTGTTGCTTGCTCTAACTGACACTTCCTAGTGGTAAGAGCTCTCCTTTTTTTATGTGATTACATGTGTCCTTCCTGGCTTGTTCTTGGTACTCATGCAGTTTTATTTTTTTAGCTGTTGGAAACAGTTATTTACACAGAATCTTGAGCCTCTCTAAAAAATGTTTTAGATATTAGCACTGTTGGGTGGGGTTTAAAAAAGCTTTGAACTCAACGAATAAAGAATCTAAAATTGATTCACCACTCTAGATTTCTCTTTTTTTCCTTAAAAGGCATTAGCACGTGATTCCTGAAAGCCTGAGGTTCAGACAACTGCTGCATAAGAGCTGGGCATCATTCTCCTACTTCTGAAGTGCTTAGTTAATTATATTATGAATGAGGTTTTATTGCACAATAAACTAAACGTATGTAAAATATGTTTACATATGCAACTAAATATCTAAATCAATCATGTACACAGAAGGCCAAAATTGGTTATTTGTTCATAGTAATTGCATATTGCATTGGATTGCTTAGACCCTGAGTAATGTTGGTCATTCAAACAGAGATTTAGTATAAGCTCGGACTTTACTTTCCCCAAGGGAAGGTTCCACAGTGTGTATTTCTATAGCGGATTCATTCTGCCCCGGGATCTGTGTTGCTTTGCCAGCAGAGCGACCCAAGAGCCCTGATGTGCCACAGGAGCCCTTGCTGGGCTGTGCCCAGCCCTGCTCTGCCCTCATGGCCCGGGGGCCTCTGTCCTGGCACCTCAACCAGGGCCTGGGGCTTGGCAACAGGGCATGTTTGTTTTGTAGCCCAGGCATTTTCACTCCTGTCTTACTCCACAGAAACTCAAGGGGAAGTTTTCACATCAGCTCCAAGGATCGTTTTTTGGTTTTGTCGAACAGAGAGTTATAATTTCCTTTTTTTTATGCATTATGCACTATGCAGTCAAAAATTTGACATTATAAAATCCAATTCCTTTCATGCTTTGAACTAATTACCGTGCCCTTTTCACTCTAAGTATGGCAATGTCATTAAATTCCTTCTCCAAGTACTCTGAAAGGCATAAAAAATCGCGGCCTAGCCAAGGGAGCTGTGAAATGACTGCGAAACGGCTCCGGGTTTAATCATCTGAGCTGTCCTTCCACAGAACATGACTCGGGCTGCATCTGTATCTAGCTGGCAATTAAACAGCTTGAATCGCGACATGAATGCTAACACCTCTTCCTGCTGGGCCTTCTTAGGGCGAGGTAGCTGATACTAAATAAATAAATAAAGTACTGAAAGATGTTTGACAGGGAAGGTGAGGCCCGAGTGTGCGACTCCCCTCAGGGCGGCGGCTCTCGTGAGGGCTCAGGGCCACCAGCACCCTGAGGGAACGAAATGGGCTGTGGGGACCCAGCACAGAGCCATGTCCGTGTCCTCCACACTGACCTTCTGGGCTGTCCCCTCAGCAGAGCCATGTCCGTGTCCTCCACACTGACCTTCTGGGCTGTGGTGTCCCCTCAGCAGAGCCATGTCCGTGTCCTCCACACTGACCTTCTGGGCTGTGGGGACCCAGCACAGAGCTGTGTCCGTGTCCTCCACACTGACCTTCTGGGCTGTCCCCTCAGCAGAGCCGTGTCCTCTGCACCGACCAGGACAATTGTAGCAGCCCTGGCAAAGCTCCCAGAAGAGGCAGACAAAGGACGTGCCAGAGCCTTCATCAGCGTGGTGAGAAGAGCTGTGTGAGGGGTGAGGAGGTGGGTGATGTGCTCAGTCCAAACTGAGGAGCAGAGCTGTGGGAGGAACTCGAAAGGTTAAGGAGCACTGAGGAGTCTGAGAAAGAGAGTCTGGAGGAACCATGCTCTGCCCTACCTGAGACAGGAACAGGCACCAGGAAAAAAAAGTAAGATCGAAGGAGTTGTGTGTCCTTGCCCTGCTAGGCAGAAAATGGTAGCTTAAGGGAAATGAGTGAATGGAGTAACACCCCCTCCTTGCCCACCTCACCTGCCCAGATGCCTCAGTACAACGGGTTAGAGGCTCTGAATGTACAAGGCCAGTCAATGCTCGATGGGGTGATGACCCACCCAAGCCAGAGGTGTTGCCATGGGCAGAAAGACCAAACCCTGTGTCACGACCACCTCCAGAGAGTGAAAACATGGGTTACACTTGCAGGCAACTCCCTTCTGAGGGGAACAGAGGGTCCAAATGGCAGACCCTCCCAGGGGATGCTGCTGCTTCCCTTGGCCCAGGTTAGGGACATCACCAGGAAAATTCATGACCTGGTGCAGCCCTTGGGTTACTGCCTGTCCCTGCCTGTCCTTGTGGGGGGTGATGAAACCACAACACACAGTCCAGAGGTGATCAAAAGAGACTTCAGGGCCTTGGGACAGGTGAGGGAATCTGGAGCACAGGTTATGTTTTCCTTCCAGTTGCAGGCAGAAACCTTGGAAGAAATAGATGGGCCCAGTGTATTAATCCATGGCTCTGAGATGTGCTGACTACACTGCAGCGCACTGGAAGTCTTACAGAGGTGAGCCAGGGGCTCCTCAGGGAATAGGGCTCACCAGGGAAGCAGGTGACATCCCTCAGAGGAGTCAGGGGGTGTAATGTGAGGGTGACACAGACAACAGCTCAGCTGAAGGGCCAAGAAAAAGCAGGAGCCGGAGCCACGGTGCTGCTGGAAAGCTACAGCCTACTTGCCATTTCTGAACTTTGGTGGAATAAATCCTGTGGAAGTGTGGCTAGCAAATATGAAATATTTAAATGGATCGGCCGAACAGTGAAACAAAAATACGAATTCTTCAGAAAGCACTTTTTATTGTCCTAGAAGACAATGAAAGTTAAATTTGGACTACCAAAATTTCGCCTTTCAGCTTTTCATTGAGCTAATTAGACAGAAGCTGGATGCTATTCAGACTTGTGTTGCTCACAGAAGTTCCTTTCAAAACCTTTGTGGCACAATGTAAAATTCTTCTCTTAAAGAAATAGAAAGAAAGTTGAAGCAATAACTCAGTTTTAGAAACCTGCCTGAATTTCAGAAAACTGGCAAACAACAAATCTGATACTCCTTTCTCACCTGAACAGAAGGGGTTCTCCTCATTAGCCTCAGTGCTGTCTGATTTTAGACATTTGAGTTTCTTGTTGCCTGCTCCTGGATATAAGGTATTTATTCTGCTCCCACATCAATTCCATGCTGGGATTAGAGTTCAAAGACTCGATTCAAAGTCCCTTTTGTGTGAATTGGAGCAGATTTTGTATAAAACTGGCATGTAAGGTTAATATCTTAAAGTTTATGCTTAATCTTCATTTATTTCATGTGATTAATTCTTCTTCATGTTATTGGTAGTTCCTTTGCCAGGAAGGCATAAACCTTCCCAGGAGTGCCAATCTGTTCAGTGTTAGTTGTGCATGAAGGTCAGACCAAAGTCTGTTGTGCCCAGACCCCCATCTCATGTGAGTTTCTGGATAATTTGAATTACTGAGATTGGAAGAGACAAAACCTAATTTTGAGCCCTTACCTGCAGCCACCTCTTTTCTTCTCTGTCAGATGAATTTAAATTCTTAAAGGTGACATCTCAAAAGTAAACATGTGTTTATTTTTAGGGAGCTAGCTATGCAGTTAATTGAATGAAGCTTGTAACAAGCTTAAGAGGAAATGGAGCTCGATATAAATCAAAATATATCATTTCATAAACACTGTCACAAAGGGGAGAACAAACATTATGAAGTTAACGTAGTAGAAGACAATTCTGAGGAAAAGAACTGTTGTAGTCCATGTTTAGCAGATTATCAGTGTTCAAAGGCTAAAATGCAGTACAACAAATATGTAATTACTTGGTTTGCAGGTATTTGTGCTCATGGTTCAGAGTCTGAGTTGGTATTCATCTAAGTTAGTGGAAGACTATTTCATTTCCATTGGATTTTGATTAGATTTTGGAAATAAATTTTACATACCTACAAGGGTTTTTTTTCAAAGGAGGATACTAAGAAAAGAACGATAAGCTATTAAATATACAAATGAGTTGCTTTCCATATTCTTAATAGTCTTAGTACTTTTCCCCTATAAAGAATATGCCTTAAATTTGGGTTTGGTTTATTTTAAAGCAAACTACTAGTACTTTACTAGTCCATAACAAAAAAAGTTTGATATTTGCAGTTTCCAATAGATCTTTAAAATGTTTCTGTTTCTTTACTCTTGTGAGAAGTTTGTGTGGGGAAGAGTAATCACTTCTATTTAAGAGAAGATACTTTACAGAAAGAATTTATTTCTAGGCTTTTGGCCACAGCCAAAAATTGATTAGTGCATCATGGGACTATTTCATGTTGCAGGCTAAAGATTTCACAAGCAGGCATGATGAATGAAAATGCTGGAATATGAGGAATGTGTATTGAAGGTTGTGTGTTGTCATAAATGTGGATTTTCTAAAATTAATGGTTTGGTTTTGTGAAAAACACTAAAATTCTGGCAGGAAACCTTGCTTTCATATTTCCTCCTTTTGCAGACAGTGAGTTTGCAAGTGGTGTGTTCCATTATGTTAATGGATTAACAACAAGAACATGGGACATTCTTAGGACTGGTAAAAACCAGCTCAACATGCTTCAGGCGCTGAATGGACATTCAGCTCTCGAAACAATGAATGCTGTTTAAACTTCTGCTTTCCTTGGCCAGTTCTGGAGTTGAAACGTCTTTAACAAGAGGAACAAATATCTGACACCACTTTGGTGTAGTATGTTTTCCTCTTTCATTAACTGGCAGTGCATAAATGTTGGGGGAAATGTAAAATAAAGTTACAGATAATGCAGTTTTGTTGTTGGGTCTTGGGAATTACTCACTGGTAGAGGCTACACGAAGGGCAAGAATGTATAACAGCTGTAGCAGCATTATAATATCCTACTGACATTTCAGAATTATGGAATGTTGCATTTCACCTGATGGCCATGAATATCCTGCATTTATATTTCTTTTTCTCCCTTTGTAACATGAGATTAATATCCATCATTTTATTAACCCTTAAATTCAATTATCAAGAGACACAGACCCTGAGCTTTAAGATATGACTTTAAACTCTTTTCCTCTGATGACACTGCTCATGGATGGAAACGAACTAAACCAGGTTTCCTTTTTCCCCGTGGTGAGGAATTCCCCCCGATTCTGCCCCGAGATAATGTTTTCATTCCCTGCAATGATGAATGCTGTGTAGAATGCTTCCATCTCAAGCACAAAGAGAAAACAGATGTGTTTACATTGTCTCCATGGAGACACAAAGACACAAGCTAAATTCACACTAGCATCGGGGAGAAGATTCCTCCTCCTTTGTCTTCCAGAGATGGAGAATTGCAGGCAGAATATTTGAAGCAAATGGGACAGAACTCTCTACAGACCATTTTTCTCCCCTGCCTTTTCAGCAAAGGATTCTTTGTGTGATCCTTCAGCGAAGATTCCGGAATGCTGTGATGGCTGTTTGTAGTGCTGGTAGGAATTCGCTAAGAGTTTAAAATATCATCATTTTTATGAACATCTTAAGTAATGATAAACAGGTAATTCTCTACAACTACTTCATCCCTTGCCTCAAACACACCAGTCGCTTCAATTTATCCAGTGAGCTCGTGTTACTAAATGCAATGGAATCATACGACCTTCCTTCTGTCCCTTGGTTGAAGGATCATTGCCTACATTTCCATAGACATTAACTGGAAAATATTTTTCTATCATATTTTTATCCCTTTTCACTTGTCTATTTTCATGGATCTCTACAATTCACCACTGTGTTTCTCCAAGCAACTGCACTTTGGCCATACAACTCATATGACAAGAGGTCAGTGTGAGTGTTTTGGGGCTCACAGTGTCTAGGAAAGGAAGGGAGAAGCCTTTTCCCTTTTCTGCCCTTTCTCTGGAGACCACAATTTGTTCACAGAGCTGAATGTATCCTTATAAAGTGAGGCAGTTTTTTAAATAAATAAAGTGAAACAAAAGAGCAAAGGACGAGTGTGCACAAATACTCAAGCCAAAGAAGTTTTGTCAGTTCATATGTGTGCATTCAAGCTGTTATTTAGGAAAATGTTCTCTGAACTACAGCCATTTTCAGAAACCTTCATGTAGTGGACAGAGCTTTGGTTTATTAGTATTTTTGGGAAATACATTTTAAAAAATTAAAACTAAACCCTAAAGAGAGAAGCAATTGTGTGATGTCTTCAAATTAATTTTCTGGGAAAAAAAATCTTTAAATAAAATTATTATAATCAGGTTTTAGTTGTGCCTTCCAAACATGCATGTCCCTGCATTCCATCTAGAAACAGTACAAACCCACCTTGAAATATCTCATTTTTTTCTCGATTTAGAAGTCTAATCATTCAACTAAATAGAAAAAATAAAAATAATTGGATGGCCAATCCCATAGTGAAAATGAATAGCAGGAAATACAGCAGATGGTGAGGGAAGAATCAAGAAGCAGACGTGAGTTCAACAAAACACGTATTTCAAAGAATTCTTCACAGATCGTGATGTGAATGAATAATTTTTTGAAGGAAAAAAAATAGCATGCTGAATAATTGTTAAATACGTGAATAATTGTTAAATACATGTAATTCCTCCAGGTCCCAATGTAGTTTTAGTTACAATATCAAAGACCCAAATGAGAAACCTCATACAAGTGAACATCTCATTTAAGAAGAGGCTGCCATTTGTATATATAAAATTGTTCTTGTGCAGAAGTATTTATAGAATCAAGGCCCTAAACACCATATATGTGTCCTGCTTTCAGTTGAGATAATTTTCCTCCTAGTAGCTGGTCAGTGCTGTTTTGGATTTAGGGGGAAAACAGTGTTGCTGCTAAGGGCATCATTCAGTCGCTGGGGAGCAACTGCATTGTGCAGGACTTGTCCTGTATATTCTTTTATCACTATTATTATTCTTATTTCCCCTTCATTTTCTGTCCTGTTACACTGGCTTTATCTCAGCCCATGAGTTTTCTGGTTTTGTGTGATTCTCTCCCCCATCCTGCTGCAGGGAAGTGAGCGAGTGGATGGAGGGTGTTTAGTTGCCTGCTGAGTTAAACCACAATAATGTCAAGTCTTCTTTTTGCAGAATACCCAGCAGAGAAAATATTCATAAAAGGTGCCTGAAACCAGAATTAACAAGGCTTCTTCCTCAAAAATTTCCCATAAACTGCCAGGAAATTGTTCTGATTGATCAGAGGATGTGTACACCTTCTATGTACACTCCTGACTTTTTTGTCAAAGATCTCCAGATAGTCCCCTAAATTTAGGTTTGTATTTTCACTGTGGTTTCTCCTGCAAATATTAATTTAAATATTACACATTCCAGTCACCTCTGTGAACCAGTACACTTAGTTTTCTGTAGTATGTGATTTCCTGGACTTCCTGTGATGCACATGAAAGCTCAGTCAGAGGAATGACAGATGCAATGCAGGAAACAGAGTCTAAACTCAGATTCACAGAGGAGAACGAGGCCATATGGACATTGGTTTTCTTTTTTCCTTCAAGCATAGTATTTTGAGGAACAGTTTTACAGAACATTTTCTCATCTTTAACTTTTTGTTGGTGATATGAAATAATTGTTCATCAGTTCTGTACAACAATATCTCAGATTTAAAATAGTAGGGTTTTACGTTGAAAATCAAGTTGAAATTTAATACTGGAACAGTTATTTTTAATCTTGTTGCTAGACTAAAGAAAATCTTACTGGAGTTGACATTCAAAATCATGAAAGATATCATGGCTTTTCTGTTTCTGTAAAAAATGGAAGTCCTGCGTGGGTGGTGTGATTTCTTCTGAGAATTTCTGTGATGACTCCACACACATGTAAAAGAAATGTCTAAAAGAAAATAAGACCTACCCATATCTTCGTTACCCTGCAGTGCTTGGAGTTATCTCTGTCTGCATTCACTGTCACCTCCCCCATATTTCAAAAGTCTTTCCACTGCAGGCAGACTTCATGGCATCTTGGATTTCGCAGTTGTACCTCAAGGCTTGAAGCCTTGTTGGATCTGTTGCCTAAACTGTTTTGTGAGCTGATTTCAACTCATGCTAACTTCATTTTCAAGGCAGTTCTCCATACTTTGGGACACAAGTGCAGCACGTGCAAAAGCAACACACACCTGTTGGAATTTAGTTTTGTAGTGCAGAGCAAACATTTTCCTTGTTGCATCACAAGGTTTAAACTAAAGCTTTAGAAGTTGTGTTTTTTCTAATTCATGGGGGCTGCCAGGAAGCTGAAAAAGAAAATCTGTCCCAATAATTTTTCATCCATTTAGATCTACTGCTTGAAAGTTGTTTGTAGGAAAGCCTACACATTACATCCTGTCATTCTGGTCACAAGTTTCCAATTTCTTCCTCTATAATACCCCAGTTTTCTTACTAATGAAACCTTACAACTTTTTGTCATCATCAGGTTCTGTTGTTTCAGTCCTGATTCTGTGAATGTAATGAAAATATGAAACTAGAGCTTTTGTGAACACAAATCAAGCTTCTTAGGCAGCTCCTCATCAGTCTAATTTCTACCTTTGCCACCATTAGTAATAAAATATTTCTGATATGGCATTTTATTAAATGATCCCTTGAAGTTTTGGTCCATTAAGTCTGATATATTTTTCTGCTGCACTTCCTTAGATAATCAATTACCTTAGGAAAAAGATACTGCATTAGTCTGGTATGATCTACTGTTGCTAAATCCATGTTGTGTTTTGTCTCATTCCCACAATCCCTGTATCTTTATTTTCCTCTTTTCTTCAACCTTTGTTGTGAAGCTCAGTTCAGTGATTTTCAGGTGAGTCATTCTTAAATGCCACGTGGACACCATCTTCCCTTTCATTGGGAACATGCCTGCAGCAGTTCTGGAGGGTCATAGTTTTATTTCAGTACAGTCAGACCTTTGAAGTGAGAAGTTAAATTGTGTTTGTCCTCCATTTATTTCACTTTATTCTCTCTGTTCTTTGCCCTGATGATTGGCCAGTTGGTTTGATTCTCCTTCCACTTGAAGACTTATTTATGGCTGGCAGCTTCAGTCCTAAGTTGATTTGATTTACTTTCATTTCTTGTTTAATCTCCAGACGAAGCTTCCAGCTGGCTGATCTCATTTTATTTTGTTGCAAGAGCTAAGCTGGTGCATATTCTTTCCAAGGGCTTCTGTGGAAATGAGGAGGAGAGCAAGGCAGCTCCCTGTAGAACACAACTTGGGAATTGCTGTTACAGAAGTTTCTCAAGCTTGCAAAGTGCAAGGAGATAATGACAACTAGAGAATCCTGAGCCAGCACCACTGTGATGATCTGCAGACTCAGTGTTTAGAGTTGGGTGTCCTGTATTATACTGAAGAGCAGGGGCTGTGCCAGGAAATACAATGATATGACCTGTGCTGGTGGTTTTCTTTACAAGAAGTATCCTGAGTAAATTTTTTTTTCTGTGCTAAGCTCAGACATTCTGCCTTTGAATTGAAAAAAATGACGGATTTCAGATAACTGAAATCCCACTGGCATCTTGGAATGCCGATCTGCTATATTTGACACAGATTCCAGTGAGAGTAGTGGTGGGGAGAGAGATGAAAACAGTAGTTCAAAACCAAGGGTCAGAGCAAAGCCAGAATCCTGCGTGACATAACATCTGATCAAAGTTTTGTTTCTTTCCTTTGTCTTTTGCTCATGCTAACACATGTAAAGAGATTGTTTAGTCCAGTGATCTTGTGTTGAAGTACAATCCAAATATATTTTCTGATACGAGAGATACAACTCAATTCCTGTGATTTCATCTGCTGCTTTTAGGGTAAATGCAGGGGATGCATTATAGCTCTCAGAACATGAGTTACAGACATAAAGCAGTAAAAAGATCTGTTGTCAAAAACCAGGATAGTGGCAAACTATTAAAGAAGCTGTATCCTGAAGGGATGCAGAAATATTTGGAATTCACTATTGTGCCCAAGCAACCATGTAATTGCAATGTTTTGACTTATGCTTGCATTTGTAGGTCTCTACTGGATGGAAGATATCAGACCTCTGCATGTGTGTCTAAATTCTCTCTGCTGACTGAGCTAATTGGCATTTCATTGAGCCAAAAAGTCACTTCTGTCACATTTTCTGTCCGTGATGTTTACTGCCAGCCGTGTTGGATGCATCTATGCCATAGCTGAGCATTTGCCCTTGGAGGGGAAGTGATTGAATGACATTCAGTAGAAGGATAAAAACCATGGTTAGAGGCACTACAGATCTGATTGAAGATGTGCAGTTGTCCTCTTCAGATTCTCTTCTAGGTCTCTTTTTAGACAAGCAAAAGATTGGGGACCTACCACGAACATTCAAGTTTGTACATGTGCCCTTGTACTGGAGGGAGTTTTCAAATGCTTGTTTTTCCATAGATAACAAAGGCCTGTCAACTTAAGAGTTTTTTTGTGAGAATACAATGTCATTAACTTTGAAGAAATGCTGCCTGGTCTATGGTGCCTCTACATGAGTCTGCAGAAAGGTGTGGGTTCCTCGGCCTGCTGACAGACATGTGATTGTCCTGCTCTGCTCTGCGCTGGGGCGGCCTCACCTCAAGTCCTGTGTGCACTTTGGGGGTAGAAGGACATAAATATTAGAGAGAATGCAAAGAAGGGCCATGAAGATGGTGAAGGGTCTGGAGTGGAAGCCACATGAGGGGCAGCTGAGGGCACTTGGCATGCTCAGGCTGGAGACTGGGAGACTGAGGAGAGACCTTGTCATCGTCTGCAGCTTCCTCCTGAGGGGCAGCGGAGGGACAGCACCGATCTCTGCTCTCTGTGACCAGTGACAGGACCCGAGGGAACGGCTGGAGCTGTGTCAGGGGAGGTTTAGGTTGGATCTCAGGAAAAGATTCTTCTCCCAGAGGGTGGTTGGCACTGAACAGGCTCCCCAGGGCAGTGGGCACAGCACCAAACCTGCCAGAGCTCCAGGAGTGTTTGGACAAGGCACTCAGACACGGTGGGATTGCTGGGGTGTCTGTGCAGGGCCAGGAGTTGGACTGGATGATCCTTGTGGGTCCCTTCCAGCTCAGGATATTCTGTGATTCCATGTGACAGTCACTTAGATGTCACACCATGTTGCTTTCAGTCTTTTACAAGCTGTGCATGCCTTGGCATTGTGAGCACAAAGGTGCTGGTTTTGGCTCTGTGGTTTTGGCTCTTCTGTAATGACTACCCAGCTAGCATCCCTCAAGTGGGGTGACTTTCAGCCTCTGCCATTCCCTCAGGTCAAAGTGATGCAGCCTCTGGAAGGGTGCTCTGAGTCTCCTTCCAGAGTCCCTTGGGTCCTAATTATAGTTCCTTACGGTGAGGCCCAGCCAGGCAGCAGCTCTCAGCTCTGAGCTGTGCCAGCTGGAGTTCCCTTCTGCTCTGCACTCTGACTCACAGCTGCCTGCTGTGCCTGGCGAAGTGTTGGTCCACCTCCTTACACTGGGCCATGATCCCAAAGATCTGTTAATCCTTAAATTAGTCAGGGATGCTGGAAAATTTGAGTATCCCAAAAGGAAAGCAGGAATCTATTTGGATTTCAGCTGGGTGTGCTCCTGTGGTACAGTAATTCCAGTTTCACAGTGGTGCAGACAGGCAAAGAGAACTAAGTTTGTATTTCAGCAAATATTTGGAGACGTACTTTTTTCCAGCTTGGAAATTCATTCCACATTTAAAAGGTAAATAATAACAAATCTACTCTACTCATACCATGTATTTTCCATAAAGATGTTAGGGGTCAGAGCCCATCTTTATATCCCATCTGCAACAGAAGCAGGTGAGGGGAATTGAAAGAGGCAGGAAATGCCTCTTTTTTGTTGTGGTGCCATTTGCTTTCAGATCCACACAGAGGATTCTGGCCCAGGTCACAAAAGTGTTGCTAAAGCAATGGCCAGTCAGGTGGGGGCTGAAGCAGGGGATAAGAGAGAATGAGTCGTTTTGAGTCTGCTGCAGACCTCCCATGAGAGTTAATGCAAATAACCTTAGACCTACATGTTCAATGCCCCGTTTCTCGTGCCTCTGGTTTTGTCTGGGCTAAGCACAAACCTCTGGGCTACACTTCTCTTTCTGCAAAATGGGGACAGAAGCCCTGTCCTGCCACGCAGAAGCTTTGAGGATAAATGCAGTGAAGGCTGTTAGCATTTTGTGTACTGGCCATGTTCATGTATGATAGGACCTGAAGTGGTAAGCTCACTTTTGCACTATCAAAATTTTTAGGAATGGAGAAAGGCAAGGCAATGTCTACCATGTGTGGTGCTCTAATGTGACAGTTTGCAAACAGTATTATGCTCAGGTGTCAAGGCTACTTTACACATAGTTCTTTTGCCTGCTCTGCTGTGTGCCAGTGTGGAAAAGGTGAAAGTGTGTGGTCTGAAAGTGTGAGGTGGCAGTTCTGCTAATAGTGGAGCAATGACATCAGGGGAAGCGTCTAGAGGGATCCTGAGCTGAACAAGACCCTTCCCTGTTGTGAAATTCTCCTGGACCTTGTTCTCAAAAGCCTGACACGGCTGTAAACTCAGGAGAGAATTCCCTGGAACTCTTTTGCACCTCCCTGACTTTCCAAATGGGCGTTTTCTCTCCTGTAGATTTCTTAAAGAACAGAACAATTTAGCCCCAGTGTAGAACCAGAGTGGGGGGAAACTATTTACACTGACTTCATCTGTATGTGCTGAACAGTTTCTTGAGCTGCAAAGCTTTCTCTGTGTGTGTGTGTGTTGTGTCAGAGCTAGGTGATAAAAGGCTGGACAGCATGAGGTAAGTGTTTGGAGAGCTGGTTGACATCCTGAAAATTACCAGAGACCCTCTGCTGAAACCTCTTACACCCTTGTGCAGGGCTGATTTCCATGGCAGTTGCCCAAGAGCCCGTTGCAGAGCTGGGGATCGTGACTCTCACATCCCTCCCGTGAGCTCTGTCAGCTCCGGGGTGGGTTCCAGAGACAAGACCTGCATTCTTCCCTTCTGAGCTGCTGCTGCTGAACGTTGGGGTGGGCAATGAGGGAACGAGGGACTTGGGTTTCAGCCAGAGTGGTATTATTTGAAACACTTACTTAGATGGTGAAAGAACTGAAGCAAAATTGTGAGTTTTAGTGCCTTTCTAGGGGACACCGTAGAATTGAATTAAACAATACTATTCCTTTTGGAGAGTTCAATATGGTGAAGTTTGGGGGTTGTTTGGTTGGGGGTTTTTTAAAATTAATGCAGGATGCTCCCACTCCACATCAAATTTATGTATATTCTTGTAGTTATGTCTATACAACTGTTAAAAAAGTAAAGCTTGGTTGGTTTAGACTTTTTCTATAATGGAAGTCTTTCCTGAATTTCACAGGGTGGGAAATGTATATGCATAAGAAACTGGAGTGATTTATAAAAGGAAACATATAACAGTTAGCAGAGATTATTTTTATGTTGACATATTTGAAATGCCTTATTTCATATATTTCCTTTAAGAAAAGAAATTTAATGTGGCTGAACATTTCAAGGAGTAGCTGAGACACCAGAGCTGGAAGGTACCCCTCTGCTGAGGGATTTGTGGGTGATTGTGCTGGCCCTTTGGACAAGAGTCACTCCCCATGTCCAAACCAAAGATGTCAGTGATGACTTCTCACTGTCATGCTGTCACACAAATAAACACATGTTAAGGAGAAGTACTACCTTCTCCTCAAGGTCAGGGTTTTCTCAAGACTGTTGACACTTCTAGTTGATTTTGTAAAATAACATAATAAATAAGTCTGCAAAGCCAGTTGGTCCAGTCAGCTGCAGCTGTGGCTGGAGTGAGTTACAAATCCTCTTTTCAACTTGCAGAAAAACAATGAAATCTGCACCACAACAGTGGTGACAATAGTTTGGGGAAGCAGAAATAGGCTGCTAACATTTGACTGTAATTGGCAACTTCATCGGAGAAGCCAAGGGGTAAATAAATCCCTTTTCACCTGAAAAAGCTGTTCTTCCAGTGAAGGATTGAGGCCCTTGTCAGGGGATTCAGTGTGGGTTGAGATCACATGCTCCTGCCTGTACTGCGCTTGTTATGAGGATAAATAGAACTTATGGTCTCCAGGGCTGTCAATCTGGCCTCTTTGAAAACACACAAACACCTGATTCCAGTCCCAGGGAAGGTGACAGGAATCACTCAATTGACTTTGGGTCAGATTCAGTTTTCAGAGCCCCTGTGTTGTACAACTCACTTAAAAATCTGCTTTGTTGGTTCATTGATTTGAAAAGCCAGTGCTTGTGCTCAAAAATGCAAAACTATAGTGTATCTTTGTTCTGCAGGGTGCTGAAAGCCATCTGCAACACATGAATAAAGATGGGTTTGTTTTGGAAAGACTAAAATACGGTTTGAAGATACTTCTACTCTCCACACATCCCCCCTCCTGCCTCTGTAAATACTGATATTAATTGGTACATGCTGGAAGGTGTTTCTTCCAGTCATTTAATTTTGCATTTCTTTAATTGTACCTGGGCTCTGATGCAAGATGTTTATTGTCTGTATGTAAACTTTTATGATGTCTATGTAAATGTGCATGATGACGTTTGCTGTAGCTTTAGCATTGAGCTGCATTCTTGTTGTCCACTCTATTCTCCTTTGCTTAAACTCACTGTGCTTTTTTTCTGAAAAAGTGAAGCCAATGAAAGCCATGTATTTCTTACAAAAGGATTCCCTAGCTACAGGCTTTGAAACTTTTCCACACACCAAACTTTGGCTCTGTCCTTAAAAAAAACCCCACACAATCCACGAGTGCACATCTTTAAGTAAAATCACGTCAGGGGAAAGCTTGCAAGAGGTAAATCCTTACTGTGCCCATTGTGACAGTCTGCCCAAGGCACCCATTTTCATGTTTAAAGAGTCATTTCAGCTGAAATGCGTAAAATATTTACAACTTCTTAAAGCTGTTAGTTTACCTGGTTTTGGTCAAGAGGAATGCCAGAAAAAACCTGTCTCAGCAGTCCACCAGAGCAGGCAGTCTGTGTGGCCAGTGTCCTCTTGTTCCAGAGGGCTGTTCATTGCACCTGGAAGTCTCAAATGGCTCCATAGTTAGTGATTTTTCCTTCATTTGTTTTCTCAGCTTCTTCATAATGAGCAGTTGCTGGAGGTGTCAGTGAACACACTTTTGCCTAATTATGGACCATTCCAAACACGGCAGATTGGAAAGTTCTGCTCTTGCCTTCAGTGTTCTTGGAAAAGACTGGGTGGAGAAAAAAGCAGAGCAAACAGAGTGGGATTTTACAAAGAAAGGCACAGTGCTCATTGAGGAGAGAGAGGGGGGATGAGCAGGAATACAAGGAAAGCTCCTGAAATGCTTTGGAAATTTAAATGTATTGAACCTAAAAGCAATAGCTCTAAGAGGTAAAAGAAGGTAAATTATCATCATGTTTGTCCTGATGGATATGCAGGATGTAAGGAAACTCAGGACAAATCACAAAGGGCCATTACATGCTAAAACTCCAGTAGCAAGGTCTGGGATGTCCCTGTGCCCAGTGTCACTGGCTGTGCACTCAGGGTATGTCTGCACACACTTCTGCAGACAGATGCAAGTGTACTCTGTCTATGCTGTAAGCTGTCCAGGTCTGAGTTAGCTCTAGCCATCAACTGTGCAGTCATGGGGCTTTAATTAATAAACTTGACCTCTTCTACTTATGTCTACACGACTTCTCCGGAGCCAGTTCATACTTAGCTGGTCTCTACTGCAGGTAGGATTTACCCTCTCATTCTGTAAAAGGCTCTATAGATCTAACTTTAGCTGGGCTGCCTTAGGCATCTGGCTAGTAGTCTAATTAACAAAAAAATCTGGTTAATAAGAGATGCCAGAAATATATGCTTCTGAAGCAGGACTTTTGTAGTCTTTCTGAACATGAGGGAGGCTCCTCTTTGTGAATAAGGTTCACAGTTCTCAAAACTGCCCTGAGTCAGATGATCTGAAAATGGGAATAGGTGAACTTTTCTAAGTCCTTCCAAAGGAGGTGGTGTGGTTGGCAATTCCACCTTCTCTCCCACAAGACAGCTCTGTGAGTTAGTGTGGTTACTCAGGGACCTGACAGTGACAGGTTACAGGAGCCTTAGGCTGTTTTATTAGGTGCCAAACATGAGGTCATATTAATGCTTTCCCCACACTTAAGCCAGAAAACTATAACGGGTTCCTTTTTGTCTTCCTTGTTTCAAAACACTGGATATTCAAGAACCACCTGGACTCAGTTCTGTGCCATGGGCTCTGGGGTGACCCTACTTGAGCAGGGAGATGGCACCAGATGCCCACTGTGGTCCCTTCCAACCTTCCTCACTGTGGGATCCTGTGAGAAGATAGTTAAGCTCTCCAATGCCAGCCTGAGGATCCAGTTAGTGCTGTTTGATCTGTTACTGTTCCTGAGAAGATCATTACTGCACATCTACCAGGATGTCATGCTGTCAGGTCTAGAACTCCAGGGACTGGAGGCACATTCTTTTCAAATCAGATAAGCTGTTCAAGTCAAATCTAGTACTCGCCTTTTATATACCTTTTTTTTTTTTGCCAACCAGAACAATTAAACTTGTATTGATATGGGTGATTTACTTTGTTATATATTCATAGATAGCTAAATTAGGCTGTTGTGTCTCTGTTTACTGCACTTGGCAGATGGGGGAAAATGTGCTGAATTGATGGAGGCAAAGAAGCTGCTGACAGTTATATTTCTGTGGCTGAAAATAGAAGCTAAGAATATACTGGTTTATTATAGTGGTAATACATAACTTACAGGGAAACTAGATAAGTTGAAAACCTGGCATGAAGTTATTCTTTGTCTGTTAATCCCTAAAAAGTATTTAATTTTCTCTGATTATTTTTTTAGCTTGGAATCATCTCTTTCTCTATAACTTGTTAATAAGTTATTTCTGATGTGGTTCCAGACATCCAACTTCATTCTCCTTTACCATCCAGAATGAATCGATATTTGGAATTTATAAGACCTCTCCAACAGATTCAGATTTTGCAACTTGTCAAGAAGAATCTTAGATCTAAATAGCTACTAAAATGACACAAAACCTTTGAGAGACTGGCAATATAACCTATGTTATGAAGGTTTATGTAGTCCTCCTTGTCCCCAGATCATTTTTAATTCCATTGTGGCAAGATCCCAGGTGACTCTTCAGTCCATTAGAATGTTTTCAATTAATGAAGACAAGCTAGAAGAATTGCTGGCTTGCAGTGCTTAGGAACTTCCAGACTGGAGGCAGTTATATTTTTCAGTGGGGAATCTCAGCTATAGGTTGTGTGAGAGTACAGTATTCTAATTAAAAAAAAAAAAGGGAAAAAAAATTAAAGCTGGCTGGAACTGAATTATTAAAGGAAGAAGAGATCTAACCTTGAGAGAGGAAAATAGGTCAATATATTACATATGTGATGTGAAATGGAACCTGGTGCAGTTCCATATTCCACCCACCCAACAGTACTCAGCAGTCTAGTAGATCACTGGGATTATAAATCCACTGAATATGGATTCATATATGAATATGGTTTATTCATATATGGTTTATCCTGTAATTCCTGATGCAATCACAGAAATGGACATCCCTGCTGTTAATGAAAGCTGCTCCTTTTGTTTTTTCTTCTGACCAAACTGAGTTTGCCACTATCTGCTGTCAAAAGATTACTCTGGGGAAGGCCTAGGGCATTGCTGAGTCACAGCACTTCTCAAGCTATAAAGGTTTTTGTTCTTTAACACAGAAAAAATTATCAGAAAATAGGGGAGAAGGAACAGAATCAGCTGAAATTTAAAAACAGAAAGAAAATTATTCTTGTAGCTAGTTTAGTCACCCAAACAATGGCCTTTGAAATTGGTTTATTTTCATGTGATGTGTTCACCCTTCCCAGGAAGCAAATGACAGACGTATTCTGCACAACTGACCTGGAGAGGCCTTTACTTCTGCACACACGATCAGCTTGTCTTATTTTCATGGCTGAAACAAGAAAACACAGAGCACACTCTGTCAGGTCTTGCAGTCTATGACATCTCATTTCTAAGCCAACAGTGGGACCAGGTCTCTTGGTTAAACAAGACAAAACAAGCCATATGAGTTACTTCTGCTGATATAAGAAGAGGAACTCTTTTAAAAAATCGATACACAGATACAAACTGACTTCTGGTCAAACTGACTTGCTGTCATTAACTTCTCTTGCCACCTACTGTTCACTTAAACTTGACTATTTCTTCTACTAATGTAGTATGGTGAGATCTCTTTGTTGTTGCACAGTGGTAAATGATTCTTTTCGAGCTTTAGCCAACTGTTTACAAAATTAACATTTTTGAATTCACACTTCACCCGTCTCCATCAAAACATTTAAATCAAGTTTAAATAGAATTTAAAATGCTTGATTTGCTCATTACACTCAAAGCATGGAGCTGGATGCAGCTGGTACTCTAATTAACAGTTCGTTGTCAGAGATGCAGTTTGTTAAATATACTATGTTGATATCTTTTATTCTGGTGTTTGCACAGAAAAACAGGAAAACATTATTCGTTAAGTGTACTTCTAAAAGAGAGATGACAAAAGCTCTTCAGAATCTCAGTGTGATCTAATTTAACAATAATGAGGAAGCTTTTAACCGAGAAAACAATTCCTGATGTTTGAAGAAGACCTTGGGTAGGTAGCAAGTTTTCATACAATTTATGGAGCTAGACAGACACAGTTTTTTATCCAGAACATTGAAGCATAAGATGTGATCTATATTCTGTACTATTCCAGGAATCACTTAATCCACTGTTAGTCAAAGTTTGCCTTTCAACCTCTAAAGTTTAAAATTTACTATTTACAAATTACCATATGTGAGAGGGATGGAAAAGAAGGATTGCTTTTGTTTTGTCTGATTCAAAACATCTCTCTTTGCTTTTTCTTTCTCAACAAATTTACTTCATGTCACTCCCTAGACACATATGTAGCTGCCTTTCACTTTTCCTATTATCTGTATTTTCTATTCTGTCCTTTCAAACATTTTGGGTAAGAACCTTCTTTGTGGTTCCTATGGGCTTTTATGTATGTTCACCAATTTAATACAGCAAGCCTTTTTATTTCATGTATTAACCAAATTTCTGAGTGCATGTTGGTGCATTTATGAGACACAAACAGGGTTATCTGACTGGGAATGTTTTCTGTGCAATAATTATTCCACTTGCTCTCATGATAGTTCTTCAAAGAATTTCCCCTGCAGTGTGAAAAATCAGTCAGAGCTATTCTAAATAAGGCTGATCTCAAATCTTCTCTCATTCGTTCACATGAGGAGCTTGTGTGAATTTTTCATGTCTGCAAATCATATTCAGTTAAGTGAGAAATTTGAGACTTTCACCCTAATCAATGAGATCAGAGGCAGCATGTCATTCTGACTGATATCTACCAATGTCAAGAAAGGCTCTCATCACATTAAAATGCAAATAAAAGTAATTTAGGACCCAAGCTGCCATTAACTTCCTTTGTCTCTTGGACTTGGTTATTTTCTTTTAACCTGTTGTCTTTTAATGGCTGTGCTGGAGACCTTTCTTTCTATTAAAAAGTATTTCTATTAATGCTTATAAAAATATTCTGGTGGATACTGCATGAATACCACCTTCTTTCAGTAACGCTTATTTCTCGAGATTGCTGTGGTCAGAACCAAAACATGAAATGAGTAGCTTTGCTCTGTTTTTATAATGGAATTCAAGCTTAGGCCACAATGTGATTTGTTGTCTTTGTGCTGTTTTTGTTTTCCCCCTGTAGCAGCAGGGAAATCAAATTCAGTGTTCGCTGCTTGTCAGTGGTAAGCGTGGCCCAGCATAGATGGGCTGTCGTGAGGATTGTGTTGTCAGCAGGTTGCATAAAACAGGAACATTCAGAATGTTTTCGCTGGTTATTTGCCAGAGATATATGAGTCCTGTTGATCAGTGCACAGCCATGCCTGTGTGTTTGTATATACACACATATATATGCATAAAATGTGGGCCTGCACAACCACTGAGCCCCTTGAAATCCAAAAGCAAAGTATATACACAAAGGCGTATTGGAATTGCTTTGGTTTGGTTTTTAAACATCAAATCAAAACCCTGAACCTGGCAACAGTAAAATCTTTGTAGGGAAATTCATCATTAAAACAGACTTCATGCTTTATTTTTAAACTTCACACGTTATTCTACGTTGCTTTGCTGATAATGAAATGAGCTGAAGAGAGACTATGAATGGAAATATAATTCTCCACAACAGAGGACCCACACATGGGCCTAAAGCTATTTTAAATCCCTGTTTCAGAGCTTAATGATGCATAAAGTATTCCTTGGGCTCTCACTGCTGGGATGATTTCCACTTGGCATCACTGTAAGAAATGGAAAGCTGGGGCTTTGGTCTGATAGTCTCATATCCAGGATGTCACAGACCTGGACAGTGTCCATGAGGCAGAATTGAGAGTGATGCAGCCACGTGTTGGCATCAGCTCCATTTACTCCAGCATGTTCCTGGGGTGAGGGAGACCTTTTACACTAAGCACCATTCATTGAAATAATTCTATTCTTTCAACTTCCAAGGAATTACTTCGGAGAATGTAAAAGCTCTAATTATGAATATTCCTGCACTTCATACACACTATTGCAGAACTCACTGCAGGCTCTTTGCGTTGCTTAGGAATATTGTTCCAAAGCTGTAAAATTCTACATACCTATTGATGTTGGTTTTTATAGAAAATGTTTTAGCAATGAAACTCAGAAAAACAAAATTCTTCTGAATTCAATACCTGAAGTCAGGCTTTTTGAAACAAACTGTGAGTAATTATATTGCCCTGTAAATGTCACCTTCAAAACTTCCACCTCTAGCAAGATTACAGAAATGAGCAAAAGACAGAAATGAGAGAGAGACACCAAATGGACAATTCTTTTTCCAGTAGTCAGATACTAATAGATTAGCAATTATTCAAGTTGTGTTAGTGCAACAATGCTGAGCTTAGGTCTTCCCCTCTTCTGACTTGTACCAGCTCCAGTGACAACCTATTTCTTGTGTTCACCCTCTTAAACTGAGGTTTGAGTTGCAGCTTTGAAGGGGGACATGACTTCAATACAGGGCTTGGCAGGGGAGAATTAAAATCTTTCTGAGAAATGGGAACTTACTCCTTGTCTTTCAGATAGCAGTCAAAATAAGGGCAGCTGAGAGAATCCAGTTATGGGACTATGGAGTAAGAATCAATTAAAATGACCCAAGTATAAAAGGTTATGGGGGAAAAAGATTCCATCCCTTTTCTTCTCGATGTTTTGCCATGTTTGGTTTTGCACAGAATGCTGAACTGAAACGGGGCCCTTATTACCAACTCAAGAGAAATAAATTTTTAATTCCTTTTCCTTATGTTATAGAGTACCTTTATTTTATGGGCTTGACAAAGACCAGGAAGAACTTTGTACGTTGGACTTTATATTTGTGGCATCTTTGCCACCTGAAGTGGAGCTCGTTTGCTTTGACATTGGCTGAGCAGCCATTCACAGTGCTGAGCACATACTTCATCCTCACTTTGACACATCCTCCAGTTATTAAAAGATGCCAACATTTGCCCAAACTTTTTGACAGAGTCATAGGACGATTTGGGTCGGAAGGGACCTTAAAGATCACTTTGTAATTGATGTACACCAGGGACTCTAGCTTTGCCCAGCTCTTGACATTTTAGTGGAAGACAAACTACCCAAAAAGATAATCAGTTACTGTTCTCCTCTCAGTGTGTGTTGAGCTACTAATTTAGATAAGGAAGCCTGTAAGTAAGCCCTGAACCATAATGTTTTTCTGGATTGTAATCTTCCATGACTATGCAGTTATCTTTTGGTCATAACATTATCCAATACTTTTCTCAAGCCTGTTTGAATGAATGGCACCCTAATGGCAGCAACTGTCATTATATCCATCCTGTGGCTAAATAATGAGGTGCTGAGATCCTAAGCAAACAGAGTAAAGGGTGATTTATGACCACTGGTCTGACTCATGCTATTGATGCATGAAGGTGACAGAACATAACAAGGAGAATTCTTACCCAGTTAATTTAGTGAGGGGAAAGTGAATGTGTAAAATGATTGTTCTCACACAGCTTAACCTTAGGCATGTGGTCTAAAAACCTATGCTGGGAGACTAGTCTCTGATGCCTACATAGTCAGCAAAAAGAGATAGTCCTTCCACTATCTCTTACAGGAGCAGTACAGAACAGGAGCCTAATCTAACTCAGATTCTGGATTCTAGATGCTTGAGATGTGCTTCATTTATACTGGATTCTTATTAAGAATCAATATTCTGCAAGATAAACTGACTTACCAGCACTGTTTTTGTCAGGAAAGGCGGTTATGGCAGGAGAGCCTCTGCACATATAAACCCAGACTTGTTGATATACTGTATGAGACTGAAGGCAAACTGCAATTATATGCTGAAGGGTTGTGGACATTTTCCCCGAATATTTTACACAAACAAGTTATTTGTTCATTCAATAAACCTGGAGCATTTCAAAGCAACTGTTTACATTAAGGATGAAACAGAAAATTATGGTTGGCAGAATTCCATTGTCATGGCTGGAGAGTTGTCGAGCAGATACATAAACGATGGGGAGCTAATGTGTTTATCCTGAAGGGACAGCTAAAGCCAAAACCATCATTTTTATCTGGAACATCCTGACGTGTTAGTGCATACACACCTATCGGTGGAAACAAAATGACCAAAGTTGGCTGGCAAGTCTGTTTTTGGAGGCCTGGCTTGAAAATTCTACACATGCAAGTGCTCAAGCAAAGGCTCTGCTTTAAATTACTGCAGGCAGAAGAATTTATGCCTCTTATTGTCATCCTGCTTTTAGTGTTATAGTGAGTCACGGGGTCTGAAATGGTTAGGAAGTCTAAGTTGGGAGGAGGAGGACATAATTCCTAGAAGAGAGCAAAACTGGTGTGTCTTGTGTAATACTGCAGGAACATACACCTCCCGTTATTTCTTGGGGTAAAAAAACCCAAACAAGCTAAAGGATGAAGCTAAGGAAATACTGTGAAGCTGCATTCATGAGTATTTATTCAAATGCACTCAGTTCACTCACACTCAGTTTTCCTTTTCATTTTTCGTGATGTATACAGGCCTTTGTTTGTCCCAGTTCCTGGGAAAGGCTGCACATATATAGACAGTTAAGAAAAAGAGGCTAATGATTTATTTCCAGCTGGGAAGAAACAATAACTGACCATGTAACTCACAAGCAGCTTCACAAAGTATCAAATAGACCAATTGAAACACAATAGTTTTTCAAACCCTGCCAGGCTGTAATATACTTACGAATAAAGTTATGCATAACCAACAGCTTCATAAATACCAAAGTCTCTTTGCAGAAAATTACAAACAAATGATTTATTCATGCCATACATAGTTTATTACAGATAAAACCCTGCATCTCTAATTGCAAGACTTGCTCTGTTTCCTTCTCTTGTATGTGTAAGAAAGTGAGGAAAGCAATTACAGTGGACCATTATTTGCCAGCAAAATATAAATTCTCTGAAGGAGAGTGGGCTAATTGTATGAAAGCCTTTTGCTAATTGTAGAACTATTTCTGTGGAGCTATTTAACAGGGTTTCTTTTCATAGAACCTCTCTTTGAGGGGGGGAGTGGGTTCTTCACTGCAGAGAAATCATATATATTTAGCTTTCGATTCTTGATGCTTCCTGGTGCTGAAATGCAAAGGCTCAGATTGTGTTGAGTCAGCAAAAAAAACTTCTGCTAATTGTGATTTTTCGTAATCCAAATCCCTACAAAACCAGAAGTAAAGACGAATCACACCTTATTTTGCTAAAAGAATAGAGAAAGAAAGGAGGAAAGGAAAGGAAGGAAAGGAAGGAAAGGAAGGAAAGGAAGGAAAGGAAGGAAAGGAAGGAAAGGAAGGAAGGAAGGAAGGAAGGAAGGAAAACACCAGGAGAAAGAAAAGAGAATAAGGTGATGTGAGGCTATCCCTCTGCTTGAGAACCCCAAGGACAAACTTACTGGCTGCTTGCTCACTGTGAATGGGTTCAACAAAAGTAGTGCATCCAAGGGAATCTGAACATCATTCTTGCCACTTTTTTACATTCTGTTACGGTGCCAGGCTTTTGAAAGGACATTAAGAAAATGTTGGCAATGGAAGGCAGAGGGGAAAGGCCAAGATCATAATTCAAGCCTTCAGCCTGGCTGTTTTTCCTGTAGCTGTGGTGCAATGCCAAAACTGCTTGCATGGAGACTTCAAGGGAAGTCTGATCCCTCTCACCTCTGATAAACTTCAAGCCAAGAGGCAGAGATGGTAGAACATCCATGCTGTTAAGAATACTGGCATTTCCCCCAGTTTTCTAGGCCTGCCAGGCACTGATTTATTGAATCATCTGGCTTTGCATTGTAAGTGCAGGAATGCAAAACTTGCACAAAACCAGAGAGGCATCATCTGTGGAAGGCACTCATTGGATTCAAAGTCACCATGTCAGCATCAAAAATGGCATGGCAGCAATGAAACATAACATTTGTTATGTTTCATGTCATCCAAATGATTGTCCTCAGTGAAACATAGTTACAGAGGAAATGCATGTCTGATTAGAAAATTAACCTCAGTCCTTAGACTGAGAGGAAAGTTCTGCCCCATCAGTGATAAACAAACACTGTATTGATCTGCAGTTGTTCATGTACATCAATGCTTTCTCTTATGTGACAAGATCTCAGAGAAGAGATGTAAATTTAAGGGGTAGTAGTATAATTTATGTAAGGGTTAAAAGGTTAAAAAACCACCCAGCACTAAATTAGTCCAGTTTAGTTTTCTCTGTGCTTGCTGAGGCATGTCAAAGGCAAGGACAGGGTTTCTCTCCAAATGAGGGATTTAAGACACCCTCTAGTCTTTGCCCCGTGACCCAAGCAGCAACCTTCTGTTTTGTTAGATAAAATTAGTAATATTTTGTCAGAGTCTAAAGTAAACTGTGAACTGTGAAGTAGGCAATTCTGACTTACTGGGCCTCTTTCAGCAAAAATTTCTCAGTAGGACTTCTTCCTTTCCAATGCCTTTGAATCATCCAACTTTCACAACCCGTGGAAGGCACCAGTGACTGATGAAGAGTGAGAGATTTTATCAGTGTTTCAGTGTTTTCAGGGGTCATAAGCACAGCAGAAATTGGACAGAAATATTTCACACTGAAAATAGTGGATTCTTCAGAGATTATTTCTTGTGCTGTACTAGCCAAACATAAGGCAAGTGCAAGCTTTGATTGGGGATTTTTTCTTTTAATCTGTGGCATATCATATAGTTAATGTTCTCAAGTAACACGGTCTGGATTAAGTTAGTTTGGGAAGTACTTGTGTTTCTCAGTTCATGAAGAATATCCTCAGAAGTATTCCTAAGACTGCAGTTCGAAGTCATGCATATACATAGGGAAAATCCAACATGTGGAGAGATAAATCAGATTACTCATTCCCTGTGTCATCTTAATACAGCCTTTTGTCTCTGCTGCTCTTTGGTTTGAAGGGATCATGTGCAATGAGTTGTGATTTGAGCCCCTCTCATAATGCAGGAACTCAAAGATGGAGAATTAAGACTGTGTGTTCTACTGCTTGACTTTGCAGTAGGATTAATGTCCCTTGAGATCATGCCCGTGTACATGTGTGTGTTCCTAAGATTAAAAAGGAAATCTGCAGTGTACTCATCCCATCCTGCAGCAACAGCAGGGTTATGTCTGGAAACCCAGAAGAATGGAATAGATGCCTTCCATCTGAGCTGCAGAATCAACATTAGCTGGCTGCAGAAGAACACTGGTTTTGCAGAAGGAGCAGAAGGATCAATCCTGAATCTCAAAGTGTACAGTGGAAAGTTCAGCCTCATGGTTTTTTCTGTTCAGCCTCTGAGGATAGAAGACTCCCTACCCAAGGGACTGTGACATAAACTTCTAGTACCACATATTATACCAGGGAATGGAACTGAAAACATGGTGGGTGAGGTGCAGAGAAAATAAAATTTTGCTGGATGAGTGACTGGGAACAGCAAACACACAGCAGCAGGTCTGAGGGATGGGGTAGCAGTGATCTCTGCACTCCTGCCCACATCTGGTTTCCTCCTCTTCCTTGTCATGAGCTTTGTTACCCTGATACATGTCATTACAGACTGAGCTCTGAACCCTTGCAGGCCCTAATTCCCTCAGGCTCGCTTATGTCATGTTGATTCTTTAGCTGTGCTTATCTCAGCAGGATCTATATCCAAAATTAAATTAATTTAGAAGTAGTTTCTGAATACTGAAGAATTTATTTAGAGTTTTTTTATTTTAACAACAGCATAATATATTGTTATAATATTGTTTACTTCTACTGGACCCATTGTACCATGTATATTATTTGTGTAGTGAAACTGTAATGGAAACCTATAAATGATTTTTTTATTCGAAGTTTACATCTCTGGATAGAAAATAAAAGACTCTTCCACCAAAATTCACCTCTTATTTGCATGTCAGCCCTTGAACCTCATGTTGTTTGTGCTCTCTGATGGGAGAAAACTTTAAGCAAGATTCATGAGGAAGTTATAGTAGGAATAATTTTTAAATTGTTGTTAAATCTGATTTATCACTTGCTGAACACTGATGAGGGATTTGACATTGCACAGGTGCGTTTGAGGGAGCTCTGCTGTGCATCTGGCAGATGAAAGGGACAGTCATGTGCCTTTATGTGGGGCTGTAAATGTATGAGGAAGCAAAGGATGCTAAAAAAATGAAAAGGCAGCACATATATGTATCCTGTATACTTCTGAATGGAAATCATTGAGGAATAATAGAATCTGTAGCTCTTCTGATTCAGCGGTGTCCTACCTGCTTTCCTGCCAGGGGTTTGCTGCAGTATTGAATTTCTCCTTTTGCAGGTTAAAGATGGTCACTGAACAGGTCTTTTGGTGTCTTTGTCCAAATTACATCGAAATTACAAGCTGGAATTACAAGAAATGAGCTGCAGAGGCTCTGCTCCTCTTTTCTACCCTCGAGCAGACTTGTTTAGGACTGTTTAACTCCCACTGACATTGTTGGCGATACTTGTTAAACACTGTTTCCTCCTTTTTGAAGCCAATCAGATGAGGAGAGGTGTAGAGTTACAGTAAACGTTTGTCTGCCCAGCATCAGATAATAGAGAGAACAGGGGCCTCTTGGTGGGTGGCATCATGGGAGCAGGTGAAATGGGATCCCTGCTAAGATACAGATTTCCTTGCAGGAAGGCAGTAGTAAACTCCTGCAGACCCTCAGTGTAGGTATCTCCTCTTCACATTCCTAGAAAATGAAATTTGCATTGCTCAGGATAAACGAGCAGTATAACCAACAAATAAAGGGATTTGGCTATCAAGCTGACAAATAAATAAAATAAATAAAATAAAGTAAAGCAATAGAAGGAAAGTGCATTAAAGTGAAAAAATCTTTTTTTGCTGGCATTTTGTGCTCTTTGAATACAATCTTCACCTGGTGTATATGTTATATCCGTGAAATACATATGAACATTGTTAAGGAAAGAAGGGGAGGATCTGCCTTCAGCTGGTGATTAGTTTGTTATACCAGCCTTCATGATTTGTATCCCTTTGAATTCAGACTGTCCAGAGGCTCCACTTACTCATTAAAATTTGATTCAAACACATTGAAACCTAGAAAAGGGGCTTCAATAACAACAATGAACCTCATGTTTTATAGTCTTTTGAAGCCTGTTAAAGTTAGTGATGAGTTCTACAGGTCATTATATACATTCTTGCAAGGAAGATGATTGCCCAGCAGCATTGACCAGAATTCCATATCACAGTGTTAATATCACTAGCAAACATGATCTTTAACTAAGGGAATTAATGAGAAGCTAGGACTGTGTTGTTAGCTTGTTCTCCAGAAACAAAATAATTGATGGAGACTGCTGGAACACACGCCCATTTGACCTTTTCTCCTGACATCCACAGGAAGTTTTATACAAGGCTGAGAATACAGAATATACTTTAAAATGTGTGGGGGGGGAAATGACCGTGTCTTTCTGAAGGCACCTATTTTCCAAATGTTCCTGAATGTGCAAAAATTAGGGCTATTTGATGTGGTGAGCTGCCTGAAGCTGTCGCTGCACCACGTCCTGGGGGCGGGTGGGCTCTGGCTCTGGGTCAGTCCCAGCTGTGGGCACCACTCCCAGCACTGGCAGGAGGTGGCCAGAGCAGCCAGGCAGTGAGAACACCGAGCACTGCACACCTCAGAGGGATTCAAGGCAAGGGGGCACTGAGGCAGAACTGGAAGGGCTTGTTCCTGTGTCCCATCTCCCAAAAAAACTCAGCCTTTTCTCTGCTTCTCTAATCCAATCATTAGTTTGTGATTCATTCCCATGGAGTTTTACTTCAACAAATTCGTTCTTTCAGTTGCACAGTTTGCCTGCAAGTAGAGATACAGAAAAAAAAAATGAGAAAAATGGGTACAGCTCCTTTCAGCTTCATTAACTCAGGTCAGATTTTAATTTATTTTTAAGCTTCTAAAAGCTCTTAAGTATTGATTTTTTTCTGTAGTTTCTTGTGCTTTTTCTACCTTATCTTGTACTTTAGGGAACAGATAAGAAAACTGATGACCTAGATTCTGCTCTTGGATTTGCCACACAGTACCAATGGCATTTGACATAGTGAGGCAAATGATCTCCTTTTGCTCTAATATAATATTAAGATATTTATCTACCTACCTCACATGTTTCAAAGAAAATTCATTACTGTTTGTGATGGTCTCCATTTTGTCAAGTGCCACAGGAATATGATAACTTCACTCAGAGTTTGCAATGGCAATAAATAATGAATGTCACACATCTAAACATTTGTGGAAGAAATGTATGATCTCATTTGCATATGCAACTTAATATGTCCTCCTTTCTGCACTTGGAGGTGAAGTAACTGTAGGTTTAGAAATGAGTGGAGAAATTGATAAAGGAAAATCCACTGAAAGCTAATAAATACCAAAATACAAGTTCTCACTCAGGAAGTCTAAATACAGTAGCCTGGTATTTTGGGGAGGCATCCCTGTGAGCTTCACTCAGCCTTTGCTGGTGCCACAGTCAGTGCTGGGAGACCTGGGCCTGTGCTCTGACCTTTTCTGCCGTTTTTAGTCATTTAGCTTGGTAATCTTAGTTTTAGTAGTCTTCTTTTTGTGTCCAAACACAGATCAGTTTTGCTGCCATGCCTTCCATACATGTGGATGTCCAAAGCACTAGATTCTCCTCAGCATGTGACAGTCTCTCACCTTTTTATCACAATGTGACCAGACAGAAACGTGTCAATGCAAAGTCCCTCGGAAGAAGCCGCAATTAGACTTCACAAACATTATGCATTGCTTCTGGTGTGACATGGGTTCATCTCAAGAGTCTAAATCACTGACACTTTGAAAGGAATTCTGTAGAATAAAAATGCACCAACCTTGGCAGTCATTCTTGTGATCAGGGACCCTCACAAAGAATTAAAATGGAAAAGGATTCACAGTACGAAAACACCGGCTCTAATGCACTCTCTCAATCTGTTCTGTTGCAGAAACTTGTGAAGAGTGCTTTCCACACTGGTAGAGCTAATAGAGTAGGAGGTGGAACACTAATTACAGTACAAAGCAGCACTTAGAAACCCTTGGCAATACTTAGCTACAATAATGTACCCTATAGACTCTTTCTAAGCTTCAGCATTTCAACCAGGGTTTCAGGCTCTCAGTTTTTAGTCAGTAGAGCTTCCAGCAAAGCACCCATTGACGTCAGTGGGAAATAAGAACAGCAGATCCTGGCCCCTGAATTGTAACTCTTTGTATAATGTAGTTTTCCTGCTAGTTGGGACACACATTTATGTACCTCTTTATGGAAGATTTTCATTCTTCAGTCCTGCAGTGGAACAATGAAAAGCAACTTCCCATAAACTTAATGGAGCCCTGAGGGCTTCTGGGAGGGATGGTTGTGAGAGCACCCCTGCTTGGCATTGGGATCTTACACTATCTCTTGAATTTAACTGAACCCAAGTAAGACACTGGCCCTTCACTGTTGTAATTATTGGAGGGACATACATTCAGCAACATGGGCTTGGTCAGCTGCCCTGTTTTCTCCTAAGCAGTGCATTTACAGCACGCACATGCTCTGAGGGGATTATTCTCTTGTCATTTATGGTATCTAAACTTTTTTCCCGATAAATCTAGTTCATATAGATTGACAGTTCAAACAATGTGTTTACTGGGTCTCGGGAGGAAACGTATGGCTCGCTTTTGGTTTAGTAACTTACAGAGATTAAGTTTTGCATAATGTGAATGTGAGGCGGGTGATACTTTGTAATGCTGTGAATGCAATTAGTGAGATAAATACAGAGCTAAATTCATTTTCTCTGAAAAGAGGCAATCTGATTGCTATGCAAAAAGCACCTTTATTTGTGATACTGGTGGTTCATAATGTGGTTAGCAATGCACAGAGTGGCATTTTGATTTGCAGCTTTAAAGAATGCTGGGATGAATAAAACATGGAATTAATTGCCAGAGAAGAACCTTTGCCAGACTAGATGAGATCTACTATGCTGAATAGAAGCTATAAGCTATGACAGGCTCTGTTCCAGTCCCAAAGGAAATGATGTCAATACCAGGAAAGGTTAAAAAGCACTTCAAATAATTTGCAGTGCCAGAAGCCCCTCCCCATCATATGTAGGCTGAGGGTAAACACATATTCCTGCGTCCTGTCATCCTGCAGCATGATTAGAACAGAGCTATGTAAAACATCAGACTCCATGCTTTGTATTAATAAACTGGAATCAGTGGTGCAGTTGATTTTGACCTAGGGAAAGCTGTTAAGTTGGGACAATAGGCAAATCTGGATATTTTAATATATGGAGGATCCTAAGTCCACATGTTGTATACGAAATGTTCTAAGTACCTGCAAAATGTTGCTGAAATCAGAGAACATTCCACATGCCCATGAGAATCCCCAGTACCAGTTTAGGAATCTCGATTTATGCATATATGTCTGAAAAGGCTGGAGGATTCTGATTGTGCATCTCTAAGTAGCTGTTGTTGAAGTGAACTTGCTCTGTCAATAGATTGATTTATAGGGAAAATCGAATTAATCAGTTCTGTGTCACAGTGGAAGTCCAGAAGAACAAAGTAAACATGCATATATAATTTTAGGAAACATAGTAGCGAATATTGTTTGGGTTCCATTGTTTTTTACAGAGCTATTAAATTCAGCTGAGGTTTGTTGTGGATTTGCCTAGACCTAGAGCTGGTGGATATGAATGAATACAGGGGCAGTTTTACCTTTTCTTTAGCTTGTGAACAGGTAAATCTTGTTCATTTTAAATTATGTTGTCTTTTATACTTTAAGCCAAATTGAAAGTGAAAATCCAGGAAAGAAACATGTTTGGAACAAAGTAGAGAAAACAAACAAAAAAAGACAGATACATTTTTTTAAACAATAACCAACAAGTTTTAAGCACTGGGAAAACTGGTCAGTAGAGATGTCTGTGGTTGTGGGGCTGTTTCCAAGAGACAAAAAGGAAGCCAAGAAGTTGCACGAAGGCCCAGCAGGGATTTGCAGAATTTTTGTGGAGTTTTTTGTCAGTGCTGCAGCCCACAGGGTAACTGGTTGTGCAGGTTCCTCACCCTGTCCAAACTATGTTAGGGGCCTGCACTTCGTTTCAGAGAGCTGAAAAGGACCTTAAAGCTGCACGTTGCTGTCCTCTGTGTTAGTCATCTTTTCTTGACAAATGCAACCACGCTGAGGAGAATCTATTAAAACAAATAATCTAAGAAGATGCAAGTCCCTCATTTACCCTCACTTTTCCAGTGATATGTTTCTGTTGACTGGTGATATGTCTTTCAGATTCATTAAGGGAAAGGAAGAGAAGACAAATTTTTGTGGGTTCTCATGGACTTCATTGACTGCAAACAAGTTACTCAGATAAAAAGCAGAGGAGTATCCTGTGTCAGTGCTCACACATCTGGTGTGTTTGGCAAGAACAACAGCTACACCAGCACAGCAGAACTGTGAGGTAGTTATGGGGCTTTTGCTTTGGGGGGAATTATAAACCAAAGGAAGAGGAGCAACTTCTATCCTTCTTTTACCAGATTCTTACACAAAATACACACAAACTCCTGCAAATCTACATCTTAGATTTATATCCCAATATGCTTTTAGGAAACACATTTAAGTGCTGAGGTTATGTGTCTAGAGTAACACGATATGGAGAAGGAGAAAAGATGATTTTAAACCTCCTGCTCTAGTGAACAGTGCCAGAGAACTCCCTGAACAGCACAACCCTTCCTGAGGCTGTGACAGGAGGGAGTCTCACTGATGTGGAGTGGGGGAATACGATCTCAGTTACAGCTTAATTCTTGTGTTTGTAACCTGAATGATAATAGAGGTGGAAGAAGGAAATGAGATATTTAAAGGAAGGAATGCATGACAGAAAATTTCTCTTTTTTTGTTTTGTTTTGTTTTTGCAAAAAGTGCACGCAGGTTTCATGAATTTCTCTTCATTTCTATGTAAATTATGAATTAAAGGTAGAAAGCTTAGGGGACTGACAGGAGCATCCAGCAGAGGAAGAGATAAGCAGAATATTTACCTAAACAGTCTTGAAATGAATAAAACACTCATACCAAAGCAATTTTTTGTATCACTCTTTGTCACGCTTTTATTGGTATATTTTAGCTGAATGTTTTCTGCAGATGTGTAAACACCAGAGAGATGAAGTATCTTCTAAGAAAATAGAGAGAGAAGCTAGAGATTTCTAATGAGAAATGAATATCCCTACCCTGGTTTTGTCTGCAGTGTAATTAACTAGAATTTGAGCTCTTTCACATGTAAATTAGGTCGCTGAGAGCACTGCCTGTCTCAAAGCTTTTTCTCATTGTTTACTAAACTTTGCAGGTTTACAGGCTACCTTTTAATTGAAAATTCTTCAAATTTAAATTTGTGCTCTTTTGTGTCTTTTCAGCATTTCACTATGATCACATTATGTTATCTGATGCAAATCATACCATATTCAATTTAATTTGAGGTTAATGAATATGACTTCTTAGACTTCTCTGAGGACAGCAGTTAATAGAAGGATAGTTCAAAAAGACTATCTTACTTTAGAATTTCTAACCTCAAGAGTATTTCCCTGGTCTCTGGGTATTGATTCTCTGTATTTGACCTATTGCAGTTGTGATAAATAAATGAAATAGATTTATTTATTGAAAACTTCAGCTGCCTATCAGAGCAGACATGAAAGATTTTCACATATTAATATCTCTCTGAATCGTGAAAGCTAAATAAAAGCCTACCATTACATTTTAGCTCAAGTGTTGTGGATCAGATTTTCAACTGTGGCCTCCACATGTATGATTATTTTTCTATGGAAGTCTTCGGTTTACATCCATAGATTTAGAGACTAGTTTGTGGCAGCTGAATGTTTTTTGTGCTCTATGCAATTCTCACATTTAATCTCTGTGCAGGTGGTATCTCCAAATGCTAAAAGAAGGAATGCAGGAAAACTGTATGTGGGGTAGCTGTGAAACAATCTGATTCCTTGGCTGAGTCAAGAGAGGGTAGTCTGGGAGTCTCTGGGCAATGTCATGTGGTTCTGGGTGAAACCATAAAAGCCTCCTATTCAAAGGTCCCATGGACCTTCTTGGAAGTGTCCTGGTTGCCAAAGACTGAGTTGTTCATATACAGATTATTGCCTCCAAGCAGCACGTTCTGCTCATGCAGCAGTATGGGGATCATGTTACTTGTCTCTTTTCAGTAGCTGTTCTCCTATGGAAAGAGGGTTTGTCATACTGGTATAAAGAATCACATGTAGTTTACTGGTGTCCGTGGCAGGGACTGTGCAAGTAACACATTTTAATTAAAGACACAAAAAGGAAAAACCCAGCTCTTTAAGTCATGTACTGAATACTGGTTCAAAAACTGGGTTAACCAAGCATTAAAAAAAAAGCCAAACTCCTTCAAAGTAACATTGTGGTGGGTTCATGAGATTTTAATTGAATGTAAACTGACCCAGTGACTCTGTAATTTGTGGTATCCTAGACCCCAGAAGGGGCATTAAGAGACCATCAGAACATTCCCTGAGTTCCAAACCAGGAGCAACTGTCCTTTGGATTTAAAAGCTGTTACCATATTTCTCCTTGGTCTCCTAAAACTGAAGACAATTAATTTCATTCTCTTCTAATAGCTCATTTTTCATGTATGTAGGCTGACTTATGGGGGTTTTTTGTACCATCAATTTGGCCTACATGTCATGTGTAGCTATTATCTCTTTTCATTTTCATTGCTTCTCTTAGCTATTTCTCCAGTTTTCCAAGACTCTTTTACATTGCAGTCCTGTCTGTGATCAGTACATGAAGACACTTGCTGATGGTTCATCATACACAATGCAGTGCTTTTGCCAGAAATAGCCACTTGGCTGCGTCTGGTGACTGGCAAGGGATTGGGCAGGTCTGCATTCCAGCTGCTCCTTGGCTGGGACTCACATGTGGCAAAGTATGTGCATGGCTGTGTGTGTATGTTCTGATAAACAGGGTGGAGGATATGAATTTGTCTCTCCTGGAAGATGGAGATTTCACAGAGGTACCATCAGTGCAATGTAACACTGTACCAGCCAAGAACTGTGCATTTTTGGTGAACTCTTCTGTAGAGTCACTGTGCTGCTCTGCACTCACACTGATAGGATCTCAGGGAGTGTGTAGTGCTCTTGCCAGCTCTCCTTGTATCTGCTTTAGCTGGTGGATCTTATGGCCATGTAGTCTTTTTTCTCCTTTACATTTGTTTTGATTGTTTTGTCAAAAGGTTAATTCTGAAAAATTAAAGATTGAAAATTTCCTTGTCTTCTGGGTTTGCAGGATGTATCAGCACACGGCTGAATACTGTCATTTGAAGAATGCCAGAGTGAATAAGAAGAAACTAATGTTTCTGTGAGCTGAGAATGTGATATTGCTACTGGTACATATAATAAACTGCCAGGGAGAATTTTTCTTTAGTTCTGACGCTTGAACAAGCCTATTAAAAAGAAGTCACAAGCTACTTTGTTTTCAGACATTCAGACTCGTCCAGTTTAGGCACATTCCTTGTTTTCTTTGAGCCCACTTTGTTCTACATCTGTACAGTCATCTCGATTAGATTTTAACGTGAAAGCCTCATGCATAAGGCCCGTGAACTAACAATCAGGGATAAGGTCACCATCTGCTCACATAGTCAAGGCTTTGTGCTTAGAATTGCTTTTCAAGTTCAATGACAGGCCCTGAATGGCTCTTACAAAGGGTCAAATGAAAACAGGAAACCAACAGAAGGCAGCTCTCCATTGTACAGAAACCTGTTGCAGAACTTCTTAATGTTTGGGTCAGGCAACCTAATTTGTGTTTAAGATAGAACCTTTTCAACCATCTGCACATTGATTGCAAGTCTCAGATTTACCCTTCTTGTCAATCCATTACCTTCCCTGAAGCATTCCCAGGGGTGCTTTTGGCTTTTACTTTGCTTTCAGTGTTTTCTCAGCTGGTTACATCTCACTCATCTGTGCTGTGCTTTTGCTCATCTCATCACTGTTTTCTCGTGCTGAAGAACATGGGACTGACTGATTCTCATGGTAACCCAGCCCTCCCTAAGGTGGGAACAGGGACACTGTTACGTGTTTTTAAAGTAGCTGACCAGTTCCCTCATTGCCGTCAGCCCCTGGCCCTGCTTAGCAAGAGTGACCATACCATGCAGTATTTCTCCAGCAGAGCTAACCAGTTATGGCTATACTCTTCCTGTACCTTGTCTCCAACAGTGAATGCTTCAAGGTTCCTTATTAAAGACCAAACATATTCCTGTCTTATGTGGACTTACTGTCGTCTGAAAATTATTTATGTGGGGAGCACTAAGTTCAGAAATGGAAGCCAAGAGAGATCAGATTTATGGTCTGGGCACTGAAGCCCACATCAGTTTAAGCACCTGTATTGCTATTTTATTAATATACTCACTGTCCTCATTTTTTTTTCTTTTTTCTCTTTCATTAGGTACACTTTCTCCAGCTTAAGAAAGATAGTTGTCACTATGCATATTAAGTTGCTGTCTGTGTCTGCAGTGAAGAAAACTTTGTAGGAGTTGTCAGTTAATGAAAACATTACTTAGGATTAAACCACACAGAACCTGGCCTTTTGTAGATAGTCAGCATTAGCTGATGCTTGTGTGTGTGTGTGTGTGTGTGTGTGTGTGTGTGTGTGTATGCAGGGAGAACTGGTTTTCAAGTAGTCAGAGATTTGCCACAGCTATTCAGAGAAAGGTACATGGTTAATAGGAATGTCCCTCAGGCCTGGCACATGTACCAGTGCCTACACTGGGAGTGAGCTGCACTGTGGGTTTGCTTCTCTTCCAGACACAGCATGAAACTCAGCTCAGTAGTTGCACAGGCATGTAAAGAGAGCTCTAGGCTTTAAGATACACTCCTTTTATCCCAATGCCATGTTACATTACCATACAGTGAAAACTAGAATCGTTTTAGTCAGTCTGCTGGTAAAATGTCTACAGACAAAACACTGCAAAAGAAGAATCAGAAGCCTTTTGTGTTCTCTGTAGAGCTGCTTACGTTGCTTTTGCCTACCCTGTAAAGAAACATCTTCTGCAGAATTGTGTCTCTTGGCCTTACCTGTGAGTATGGAAGGTGTGTAATACTTGGAATCAAATACCCAGGAGTTACTGATGCATGAGCAAGTCAGGGATGCAAGTCATGCATATGTGTTCTGCTGCAATGCCTTTATTTGCACACTTGATTAGGCCAAAAATCTGTTAACCTATAGCAGTGCTACCTGATTTCAGTCTTTCCACGTTCTCCTTCCTTTCAAAAGAACCAAGTTATGTACCAGTGCAGCTTTTGCTGTTGTAGATTTTATTGTGTATAAAGACTTTCTGTGTTAAGAGTATAATTGAATACCACACCAGCTCATCCTGTAACAAATGGAAATTTGGAGACAGATCTCCTGGATTTTATACTTGTGGTCTCCAATATGAGTGAAATGTGGTGGATGAGGAAATCATCACATAGTCACAGAAAACTCCTCAGTTAGTCTCCTACTAAAAAGCCACTGCAGCTTTGAAGTACAATCAAGCTACTGGTATGGTAATCACTCAAATGTATTCTATGTGACATGAAGTCATAACTATCAACTCCCTGGGGCTCCAGGTGCACAAACACATTGCCTGGCTACCTCCTTCAGATTTCCTTGGTTAGGATGGTAACTGGCACTGAAAGGACTAAGAAAACATCATAGAGCAATTTGCTTTTCAGTTTAGGTTTGACAATTTTGAATAATTTATATTGCATATTAGCTTCTTTGGATGTTTCTATATATAAAATTTTCATATTCACTGTTAAGGAGTTTAAATACAATCAATAGAGAACACAAGATATGCCAGTGTGTCTCACTGATGTTAATGCATTCTAAGGAAATATTTAGCATTACCAGAAAGTTTCAGTTCTGGGCAGGATTATTGACCTGAATATCAATCCTTGTGGTTCTGAATTATTACTTTATGCCCACAAGACCCTTCTCTCCTTTCCACCTATGTGAAACACTTCAAAAGGTTGGATAATCCTATTCTTATGTGTCCTGTGAAACTATTCTGCTTGTCTAGCTTGTGCTGTTGTGTCTTGAAAAACCACATTTGCAGAGATTTGGTGTCACCTCATGCCCACATCCATGAACAAGTTCCATGGCAGATGAAGGCTTGCATTTTTGGAAACACCTCGTACATGTGTAGCCCAGTAGGCAAATACATCTCAACAGATTAGAAAAGATAAAAATCACACAGTGGCAAATCTGAGCACAACTTTATCAAATGATTTCTTTCTGCTGGTACTAATGAGGAAGCTGGGAGGGGTGTTGGGTTAGCTGACACTTCCCAAACAGGCAGAGGTCTGTGAGCAGCTCTCGCTCTGCAATACTTGCAAACAGATGTTTGCTATTTCCCATCAGTCAAGAGAGTCCCCAAACTACAGAAATGCCTTTTCATGGTTTCAGACAATTACTTTCAGAGCAGAAGCAATTGTTTTGGGAATAAAAAGGATTTACTACTCATAAATTTAAGTCAACGAAACTGAGAAAATAGAGGGCTTAATACTGACAATTGGTTAGCTCAATGGTCACATTTGGGAATATTTTCAGAGGGGACTGGGGATGGTGGCAGTGATATACTTGATGGTGGATAGTGATATTCTTGACAATTGTGACTTTTTGTTATGTTTGCCATTTCTGTTACTACCACCACTGTCTATTTGCAGTTATGTATCCTCTCCACCTGGCCCAATTTAACTGACTGCCAGGATTCCAAGGTCAGAATCCGCAGTGTGGAATGCTTACTAATGTGAATTATGCCCATTTTCAGGATAAAGGAACTACCTGGCCTTAGCCTAACCCAGGGAAACACCACCAGTGACTAGAGTCATGGCTTTCATGCTTATCAGAGTAAAAACCAGTGCACTTGTGTCTCTGTGTAGTTTAGGATAGTGGGTTTTAAAAGTCGGGGTTCTGAACCTTGTCCCTGAGTTTTCATAGGCCAAGCTGGAGAAAGATTCCTGGCTGTGGATCCATTATCTAAGATATTTCCTGGATTTATGCCATGAACTATAGAACTGAATTCTATTTTAAAATTTAATTTTTCTTCTTCAGAGCCAACATTTCAAAAGTTTGCATGTGTGAGTGCACACGAGCACATTTTGTATGCCTGCTTTTGAAAATCTGGTTCATGTACGCCTTTTTATTTTTTCTGACGGGATTTTTTAATGCTGTTTTTTATTGTGTAACTCACCATGTTGTTTTAATAAAACTCTTTGTTCACAATGAGTCATTGTGAAACCAGGATTAATATTTTGGCAGCAACAAATGCTAAAAACTAGAGATTTCAGTGCGCTCTTGTGAGATTTCAATCAACACAAAAGGAATTTGCAAATCACTCTGTGCTCAGGGTGCTTCTCACCCTTTAAGAATGCCGTGTTTCATTATAGCAGTAGTGAATCTGGCCACAAACCTACAGTAATTTAATGCAAATGAAGCACAGTTGTTGTTTTGGCATCATATAAAGGATTTAAATTACCAAAATATTTAGCTTTAAAATTATATGACCAAGGGACACATAGACATACACGGTATTGATTTTGCTTTCGTCTTAGAATTCTGTTTCTTGTGCTATGATAATCAGCAGTACCTAAACCCAAAAGCATTCCCAGAATAGATTTCTCTCAACAAAACAATGGGATTTTCTTCCCCCATTGGTCAGGATGGCTGTCTACCAAAGTGTACCATTAAATTTTGACTGTGTCAATCGTATATCAGTTTTTTAAAAAGCATGACTTCATCTTCTCATTTACAGGAATTGCAGTGAAATCACCACAGGGAAGGAAGACTTACTATCATATGGTGCTTCTCCTTTTTCCACTATCAATTAAATACAAAAATAACTTATGCAGAAATTATACCCTTAGCAACATGAGTGTAGAACAGTATTTTGAATTATTTATTCTGGCATCATGCCAGACTGATGGTGTACTTCCTCCGACTGATATATTTTTTTGAGAAGAATTGCATATACTCCAAATCAGTTTTTCCAGTAACACTTTCACTTCTTTTATGTTATTTCTCTGATTCTTCAGTTCAGCATTAATTTGAGAGTTCACTTTCCAGGAAGTTTTGTCATGTCATTATTCCAGCTAGACAAATTATATTAGTAATAACAAAACCAAGCCAGGCTTTGACCATGCAAACCCTGAGAGTTATTTGCATCACAGGGGGGTGGTGGTGTAGGCGAGGATTATAGCAATAAAACATTGAAGACCTTTTTCTCCAAGAAGCAGAAATGTTCATGTTTTCTTTGTTATAGAGCTGAGACTTCACAGTTTCCTCTCTTCTGCCTGATAGTTGGAAAGTAGGTTTTTCCAATAATATTTTCCTTTTAAAATGTCAGCTACTTTGATTATCCTGAGCATGTCTGATTTTTTTTTTCTCTACTTTACCTCTAAATGGTAAAAGAGTTGCATCATGATGTTGGTGCCTCATAAGTTCCTCCTTTTTTCACCTTAATTAGCATTTGTCTGAGTAGAGATAAAGGGACAGGGGAGACTTGAAAAATTCCATCTCTGTTGACTGTTTACATTGGTTTGATGTCTTTGTAGCATTATACATTCTTTCTGTGAACCACATTTAAAACTCATAGCTCGTGAGTCTGTATAAAAATATCACACATATTTTTTCTCATAAAAGCATTTTCAAACATTATTAGTGCAGTAGCCCAGGTGCTCTCCATGGGACTCAGGTAAGGCCTGTGTATATGCAGAGATCCATGGGAACCATTTGAACATGTGTTGGAATCATCACAGAGCTTCCACTGATTTTGGAGAGCTCTGGTTGATACTCTACATACAACTGAGACTTACAAAGCAAAATTTCAGCATTTCAATGTACTTTGTCCCATGCATAGATTTTTGTACTTTGAGTATTGTCCTTAGAGCAAAAGATCTTCTCACTGTGGTAATACAAAGTACCAACACAGGTATGTAAAGGGAATAATGTAGAATTTGAGTTTTAACTTGGAAATAAAATACAAGAGAAATAAAAGTTCAGAAGGTTTTGTTCTGAAGTCCAGTCCAGAACAGGTGTGTGAAATCTGTAAAGCTACTGAGGAGCAGAATGTCATGAATTGGAATCAAAACATGAATTTGTGATGAAGCAGTATCAGAAAAACATCACAGATATCTGTAACACCAAAATTAAAGACAAGATGTCTGTTTTCCCTTACTTAGAATTTTACTTTACAGTGATGGTTAGAGTCAGTTTTTGGAGTATGTGACACATTATTTTTGAAGTCAGGACTTCGAATTGTTACAGAGAATGATTAACTACCAGGCCCTATACGTAATTTAATGTGACTAGTCAAGCAGGTAGGAGGAGAGATATTAGCAGATATTTTACATAAATTTTCCAGAGTGTACAATGAAAAGTTGCACCAGACCAAGTTGCTTTGATGTGACCTGTGCAAACATACTGATGAAGGAATATTACCTTGCAAACTTCTGTTTTCCTTCCAGATATTTTTATTTTCTGTATGGCAGATTATGGTTCATTATAATGTATTTCCACCACAGGGCAAAACGTAGTAGAGGAAGGACAGAACTAACACTTATTTTACATCTCTGGGTTCATGATCTGCTGGGACACTTTGTAGTCTGCTTTAGCAGCAAGGGATGTGATATGAATCTAGGGAAAACTTTACTGTCAAAGTATTTAAGTATTTCTATTTTAGCAAAGTTGTCCGGCAATTTGTCACTTGAATTGATTTCCTGAAAATATAAGTCCAAAAGATCAAACAACCTATAGCTGGGTTACCCTAATAGCAATAGTTAGACCCTGAGTTTAGCTCAGTTGGTTCAAGCATGGTGCTAATAATGCCAGGCTGTGGGTTTGATCCCTGTTTTGGGCCCTTCACTTAAAAGTTGGACTCGATGATCCTTGTGGGTCCCTTCTAACTCAGAGTATTCTGTGACTTGAACTTCCTGAGTTCTGCCTGCTGCAAAGGATAAACACAGAATCTGTGCTCTATGTATGTGCTTATCAATGGAAAAAAATATTGGAATTAGGCTGTTTCTCCCAGATTAGTCAAACTCTTTCACCCTTCTTTGTCTGTGCAGAATAGGACAAAGCCTACTTCTTACAAAACCCTTTGGATGCTCTTTTCAGACAGGATAGGTGCTGCTATGAATAAGATTGATGATATAAAATTTTTGCCTTGGTAGTGATGCATTTTGATTACTCTATTAATGTACTGTTCCATATTCATGAGTTTTTTTACAGTACTGTCTATGTTACCATTAAAAACAACAGCAAAACAATTTTTTCATCGGCATTGGAATTAATGAAGCCTGAAGTTCATAATGACACTGTGGCCCAGCTCACTCTGGTGGAGCAGCCCACACCTCTCCACAGTGCTTCCAGTTCCATTCCAAATTTCCCTGCTCCTCAGCAGGTGCACAGTGTTGCTTCCCATTCCCTTGGTGCCTGTACCACGAGAGGCAGGGTGTGCTGTGACTGATGCTAAATAATGTGTGCTGGAACACACGTCATAACTGGGTAACCACAAACCAAAACACGGGGCCTAAAGTGGAGAGAAATGAGCAGACATGGTCTCACCCCTTAGAACAGACTTAGTCTCAGTTTTATTTATTGAGATCTTTAATTTAATGAAGGTTGTAGGAACTTGGCTATTCTTAAGGCATCTTCATGAGGGTTAAGATTTGGGTGGCTGCACAGAGGTACCTGTGTCCCTGTAGCCAGAGTATGTCTAGCCCCTGGAAAGATCATCCCGTGGAGAAATACTTTTGATTTCTTATTTGGGGCCTGGTTGGAAATTTTCAATGACTTCCTTATCCTTACATTCTTTGCTCTGTATGGCAAGTCCACGTGGCCCTTTTGGTCATTCAGGTGCTGGATAATGCTGGGAACTGAGGCATGGGGGTGTGTGGCACAGCTCTCCACATCTCACTCCACTGCCCTTCCCAGCACTGCTCCTGCTTTAGAAGATGGGATGAAGCTGCAGGCGTGGGATGGAGGATTTGTTTCATAAAAGGATATGTATTCTGTTTGAAGTGGAGATTTTAACGATTTACCTTCTTCTAGCTATTTATTCATTCAGTATTGCTGCATTTTGGTGGCCTTTGCTTTCCAAACATGTTGGAAAGTGTTACTTAGTTGTCTGTAAAGCATATTTTATTTATATTAACAGATTGTTCGTGCAAGTCAATTTTCATCCATAGCATGATCTTACTCTTATGTTGATACATACGAGTTTTTTTAACCTTTTGAATGTGGGTTCATCATAATTTTCATCATTTATACAAAAGTACTAGAATCTGAGGACAGGCCTTCAGAGTAGGTAGGCACATATTACCATTTATGCAGGCGGGGGAACTAAGCATAATGTTTTTCTAACCACATTTCGATGGAGTAGAAACTGCCATCACTAGATTCCCTCTGGATCCCACCTCTGTAATGGGCTGATCAATCAGCACGTTGTTGTCATCCATTCCACCTTGAAACAGTTTATTTTCTGGTTTAAATCCAGTTATTTTTGGAATTATTTTGAACAGAGCTCTCTAAAAGGGAAAACAGCTTATATCAATTAGTAGAAGCAACCATATGTTCTGTAGCTTTGCAAAGGTCCTATTTAGAATTCTCAAGTAAAGTTAGGGCGTGTACATATTTTAAAATAGAACATAACATGTCACATATGATTGTGGCAGAAGGGGAGCTGAAATGCAATAACATTATGAATACCACAGATGAAGCTGTGTGAAAACCCAGAAATATTGATATGTCACCTAATTACTGCCAGAGGCTCTGGGACAGACTTGTGCAGCACGTGCTTCGCAGGACAATTTCTTTGGCATTGTTGAGAGGCAGCCTGCAATATTTGCTGTCCCTGAGGCCTGGCAACAGCACAACCAAGGGTGTGACTGCCCAGGACAAGGCTCGTGCTGCTGACATCCAAGGGCTCCATGTGCTTTGACTTCCACAGGCCAGTGACCCACCCCAGGAGGCCAAACAGCCCACACTGCCTCGGGGGTGTGCTGTGTGTGCCTGAGGATGGTGAGCCATTCCTGTAGGATTGGTCCTTTGCTGCCTCTTGGGACACTGAGCAGGAAAAGGTCATTGAAAAGAGGGGGCAGGTGAAAGTGGATTGTCAGGGAGGTACAGCAAAAAAGGGAAAAGACAGAAAAGCTCAGTCTTTGCAATTATAAAAGGAAAAGAGTAGAAGTGTGAGCAGTGGCAGGATGTTACAAGATTGGTTGGGAGTGTCTGAGGACAGGAGAAGGGAGAGACATTGTGAGAGAGGAAGAAAAGGAACAGGGGGAAGATGGCAGAGGTAGGAAGTTATCTCAAAGTAGGGAGCATGAGATGCTTGACAGCAACAGTGGTATGAGTATGGAGCCAGGAGCTGCATTAGAAATTCATGAACGGAATATCTCTGCTCTAAACCTTGCCCTGGATTTGGGAAGAAAAGCACTTGGGATGTAACAATTGCCTGCCTGATAAGGCACTTATGTGTGTGCAAGTTTTTTCAGGACTTCAGCCAAGAAGGGAGGGATTCTAAGGATGTAAAGTAGTTGGTATTCTTAAGAAGAAAAACGAGTGTCAAACACCAGGAGCTGTCATGACCATCACTCGCATGGTTTGCTTCATGGAAGATGGGCTGTGGAAGTTTCTGTGGGAATTGGTCATCCCAGTTTGGTGGTATTGGCAAGAACAAGAAGAAAGCTAAGGGTGTTTTTCACTGCTTGTAAGACATGTTTGCTCTGTACTAGTTAATAATTTGTTATGTAAAGGAAGGGCTCTTTTATTATCCAAATTGTTGTGTGGAGGAAAGTACAGGTGCACGTCAGAGGAAGTGACACGACTTGGTTGATACACTGTGACCCTCAGCCTAATCTGAGACAAGGGAAATGTCACCATTAATGTACCTTCTCTAAATGAGGGGAGTTGAACCAGTCCAGTATGTGATTGAAGAAACGTGGATTTAGAGTCTCCTGTGTCATTATGTTGGTCTTTAGCTGAGCTCTGACCCTAAGCTGTTCAATCACCATGAAAGCTCTGCTTTTAACATCCCATGGTTCTCAGCAGATGGAGATGTATTTCAAGCTGTGTATACATTTGAATGAGACAAAGCAAGCATAAGGCAAACATACAGATAAGTAAAAATAGACTAGGACCCAAAGAGCATTTTCTTTTTCTCTTTAAAGTTGAAATACTACTTGATGACTACTGAACATCTTGTCCTCTTTGAAGCATTTGTTTTCTATTCCATGAAGCTAATTTGGTCACATTTCAAAAAATGTTGCTCTGCTTTGCATTTCTTGTTTAATGCATAGATCTCACCCACAGGGTCCTTTAGAGAAATTAGAATTATGAGCCATAAAGGTGTTGAAATTTTGCAAAAACAAATCCAATAAAGACGTTTAATTATTATTTCTGTACTGTAGGAGAAAGAGCTCATGTTGTTTTCTTACCTGGCACCAAGGAATGACGATTTTGGGATAGACATCTGACCAGTACTGATTTTCATAAGCCTCAGGAATATGAATGAATGAATGAATGAATGATGGGGTACACTTCACAGTCCTGAAACACTCAAATGTTCACCACTTCTTCCAGTCTGCAGGAGACAAATTCTAAGGAGTGTAATAAATCAGAGCAGGTGCATTTTTAAACTATGTCTAAGATAATCATAGTATGTATGGCCAGTGCATCTCTTTTATATGCGAAATATGGGTACATATGGATTTTCACTTGGTGCAAATAAAGAATATAATGAGATTTAGTTTCTTTGTAAAGCACTTTAAGGTCTACTAGTGAAAAAACTGTAAAAGCTAGGTATTATCATCTTCTACTACTTTTTTCAAAAGACTGCCAAGGACACCTGAGGTGTAAAATGGTGTTCTTATATCAGAGACTAGTAAAAATTCAAATAAATAACTGAAGCACTTTTTATGGGTTTTATTACTTTTATACATTTGAACAATATAATCCCTAATGAAAATGTTGATGAGACTCTATTTTATCATCATTTGTTACTCTATAGAGAGTCTTAAATAGTGGGGCATTTATAAATTTTTAATTAGATTTTGATAACTCATCTTGGGGTCCATGTGTATTCATGAAATCTGCCCCTTGGAAGAGCACAGCTCACCAGAAGGCTGGTGCTCAGCTCCCCTCCTGCCTCAGCTGCCTGTGCAGCTGCACGAGTGGTGGATTGTGCTAAGAGCTATTCACAAGTGCTTGTGCTGGGTTTAGGCATGGCTGTACCTTGGCCCAGTGTTTAGGTTGTGATAGATTGCACAGTTGTGGCTACTTTTTAAAAATTTGGCAAATACATGCAGAAAAGTATGATTTTAAGTTGTATGTCGGTTCCCCACGACTTAGGGTGCAACCAAATATGGGAGTGCAAACATGGCTGGTTGGTTGATTGCAGCTGAAGGCACGAGTTATTTGTACAGTGTTATTGAAAGTATTTGCATGAGAGGCATGTAAACCCAGTACTAAAATATAGTTACTAAAACTCCTCAGCTCATGGACACATACAGGTTAGGAATGTTCTCTCTTACAAGAGAGAACAGTGTTGGAATTGTAGTAGTCTTCTAAACTACACTTCTTGAATGTGCAATTTATCATTTAGAAGGGCATTCCATCAGAAGGTTGTTTTGGCACAGAGGTAATGATGTTGTGTGTTCTGAAAGGATGGAAATGAATTGTTCTGTAGTTGCTGTGGAAATAGCTCTTTACTTAGCTTGAAAGCAGGGACAATGCAGGCTGGAATGGTGTAAAATTGTAATGAATCCTATGTAATATCAATCTATCTTCATGACAGCAGATGCAAACCTTGCAATACTTCAACTGGCATGTAATGAATATGTTACGTCACTGTGCCAACAAGCTGCTTCAGTGTTTTTGTGGATTTCAAACCACTATTGAGGGCATGGAAACTGTTTGCTCCTTTATATCTATCTAGGAATGGGAATAAAACTGGATATGAGTTAAATCTTGAGCAATAATAAGTTCAGTTTAGATTTGTATGAAGGTAGATTGTTTGTATGAAGGTAGATGGTTTGTATGTAGATTTGTATGAAGGTAGGTTTCTTTAAACTATTTTCCATTTTAAAACATTTAATGACATAACTGAAAACATCAGCCAAATCAAGATTTTAATTTTACCATGAATTGCACAGTATTAACTATTTTAGGATTAACCAACAACGGGCCATGTGTTCTTCACTCCAGATTATGACAGCTGTTTTAAAATGAGCAATCCCCTTACTGTTAATGTAACAGGGCTGATTTTATCCCTCGTGTAACACCCAACAGAAGCCTGTTGGATTTACATCAGACCCTGATTTTAAAGTATGGGCTTTTTGTTTTGAAAAACAGTTTCATATTGCACTATCCTTCCTGGAGACGACCGTGTAGTTTTGGGGTATTATACAGCTTCCCTGAAACCTTGCCAACCAAGGTCTGATCCCATTCCAGAGGCTGCCAGCCTAAGAAGAACATGGTCAATTATTTTCCTTTTAATCCCACTGCATTTCCCTGAGGAGTAAGGAAAAGAGTTACTTCATTGCTTGGCATGGATTTTGTAAATCCACTGCTGCTATTTCAGTCCTGGTGTTCATATGGAGTGGGAGAGTGAGCCTCAAAAGCCTTGTCTCCAGAGCTGCAGTGTGCACACATCAGTGTTTGAAAAACATATTCTAACATTCAGCCAAGCCCAGTAAATAAATTATATTAAAGTACAAAGAAAAATCTAGCCAAAAATACACTTCTTTAAAATTAAGTTTCATTACTTTATTACATGCTTTGCCTCTGTTTGAAATATGTCATCACAGGGGCAAATCTGTGTATGGTACATATAACATATATATCTGTATGAACTCAGCTGCTCACAAAAAAAATATAACTCTACAGTGTACTCATTATCTAAGATAGGCTATGATTACATTATACAAGTGAAGTTTTAAAAGCTTGCAGTAAAAAATAAATTCTGAGTCGGTGAAAGGCTGCTCAATGATCTTTTTATTTTGAGCTTTTGAGCAAAGCCATTACCACTGGCTCAAAATGCACCCTCACAAGTATTTTTCATAAAATCTGACTTCCAAAGAACAGCCCAGAACATCAGCTCTGGTGAAGGCTGATGAAAATCCTCTTGCTTTGACACCTAAATAAGTACAGTTGCTTTATGTGTGAGCACAGTGTATTGTGGCTACAAACACGTGACACCCACAGCTCTCGTAGAGTAGATTCAGATGATTCATTCCCTCTTTAGACATTCTGGAAAAATGGAAATTGAAGAAAAAGAAAGAAAATATAGAAAGAAACAATAAACACAGTTGTCTCTCAAGAAATAAAACCCTCTATTTAACTACTTCATAGTATAACTGAGTCAGCTTCAGGGGTGATAGAAACTTTCCTGCTGTTGGGATATGAGGTTTGACCAGAAGCTCCAAAGCCCATCTGGTCACCCAGTACTAGTGACAGACTATGCCTGGTGCTTCACTTTGCTCAGCTGCCTTGGGGAAGAGTTTTTTAGATAAGGTTTTTCTCACTCTACACTTTAGAAAAGAAAGCTACTAATCTGTTGGACAGGTAAAACTGGAACCCTGGCCTGCATCTGTTGCTACAGCCCCACTAAATTAAATGAAGCTGTTCCAACTTACTGAATGCCTTGCCCAACAGTTACAAAGCAGTGAGGTGTAAAGAAATGGAAGAACTTTAGCCCTTATCCACTCTGTATATTTTATGGAGCTTCACTGTGTTTCTTAGCCTAATTTTTCATATGAAGTCTTAACAAAGCTTTTTGATTAGGTCTGGTTCCTCAGTCTCTTCTCAAACCGATGATGGTTGCAGCACTGCCAAATTTCAGCTAATGAACAGCAGTTACAGGTAGTTGTACAGCTGTACAGTTGTACATAGATTTTGCACAGAAAATCTGCTTCATTTCGTTTAGATTTATATCAGAAATTCAAGGTTTTCTGTCCAGAACAGTCCATTTTTCTATAAAGCAAGTGTTGTTTTATTAAATGAAGCCATAGCTTTTAACATTTTAACTTTGAAACGTGAAATAATGACCAGGCCCCAAACTAGGCTTTAAACTATTAATGATCTGCCATCTGGTGGCCTGACTTGTTTGAGCTGTTGCATTTCTAATTCCCACTGATGTAATTATGCTGAAGTCAATGGCATTAATATGCTCCTTGTGGTTAATGAGCTTGGATGGGAACAGCATCTGGCCTGCTGCTGTCCCAGACCTTGTTGCTGTGACTCAGGCTGGACCTGTGTGATCTGCTGGTGGTCAGACCACTTGAAAAATCAATAGGGAACTTCCTTTTGCTGAAGGAGCAAAACCTGTGCTAACCTTGTTCTGGATGAAATTTCCCTTTAGCCACCCTCATTTTACAGAAATGGCAGTCTGAGGTCGTGTTGCCTCTCGGGTATTACTGAGATGGCTGATAATCCATTTCTACCCAAAGCTGTCATGTATTATTCCTATTTATAGCTAAAAAGCGTTGAATTAAGTGCTGAACAATTGAGATTTGTTTATATTGCTCTCCTGTCCTTTCAGTTCTTCCTTGTAGCCCAAAGGCATGGCAGATTTACAGACTGGTTCAGCTCTTCATTTCTGTAAGGGTTTAAGACACATTGTACAGCACTTTATCTAAAGCTATGATCCTGTATTGTTTCAGGGTTGCATCTTATCTAAAACTGGAATAATTTAAATGCAAAGGAAAGAGATCAATGTGATAGGATGGCTGTGTGTTTAAATATTTAGGGGGCATGACTTTTATACCAGTAGCATAAGTAAAGTGCAGGTCAAGTGTAAGAGCTGTAGCAGAACTGAGGTACCAGCCTTCAATATACCTTCCTAGAAAATACCTCCCTTGAATATACGTGTTTTAGGCCATTAACAGAAGACAATCTGTGGTTTAACACTACTGACATTTAAAAGATCTAAAAAAACATTCCTGTGCGCTGATTTTGTTGTTGTTTCTTAATATTCAAATACAGCAAGAAAAACAGAACCCGATATTCAGGCTGGTTATTACATTCTGCCTTCAAAAGGGCCTTACAAACGTGGACAAACTAATTTCATTTACCAAGGTAAAAGTGGGTGCAAAAACCACGTCAGCATTTCTGCCTAGATAACTTGGCTGTATGACAAATTTACACCAAAATGTGAAGGTATTTGGTGATAGGGATGTGATTATTTCATTGCACCTGGGAATTTGCATTGTCTTGGCTGAAAGGCTCTGGAGATGGCTACAGAGCCAGTGTGCTGTCAGCAAAGATGTATTTTTATTTCTTCACACTGGTGTTCTCTCTCCCTCAAAGAAGGAAGATTAATGTGTGAACACCTGAAAATCGATACCTGCTGCCCCTGCAACTTCCTTTAGAATTAGGACTTGGACACAGAATTTTAAAGCTCCACAGATGAGCAAGTATGATCCAATGAAGGTGCCTGAGCTTTTTTCTCCTGGCCTGCTGGGAATTCCACTCTGTGCAGAAACAGCAAATGAGGTGAGAAGAAATGACATGGAAGCAACTGAATTAATTTTATCTGCCAAGGAAGCAGAAAGAGGGAAGAGATACAAATATAAGGTGCTGCACACTCACACTCTGTTGTCATAACGACTTAATTCCTTCTGCAGGCTGCTCCAAATGGCACTGCCCAGGCACTGCTGTCCATGGAGGGGACCAAAGGCACTTCCCAGCAGCAAAGGACAAAGTACAGCCCTGCTTGACACCTGAACCCTATTGCTGTATGCATTGCAGCCAAATATGAGTATTAGGATCCGTCTTTCTTGATAATGTCCTTTATACTGCAGGTTTGTTTCTTTGGGAGACAGAGCTATTTAGCAGTTGTCAGCAAATAATTTTTTTGCAATCACGGATAAAAATGATTATGTAATTATTTTAATAGAATCATCCTGTACTCTCAATAATTTACTCAGACTGTCTCTTAAGAGTTGGTTTTCTCTTTTACTGACTTCTCATTCTTTATACATCAGGAAAATATCCCAGTGGGTTTTTCTAAGCAGTGTGTAATTATCCTTTAATTTCTGCCTTAGCCTTTTCTATCATGAGTATATCTGCATCTTCATTTTGTTGTCCTTCCAGGCTTCTCACTGTTACATATCTTATTCCTCCCCAAAGCTTCTTTCATAAGCTTGGTTAGTCTTTGCAAATGGTCATTCCTAAATGTTGACCCTTTTTAATGTGAGTGTATTTGTGGTTGGCTGTGGAGCATACAAGCCTAGAGCTTTTTATAGAAGCCTTATTTTATAAACCAGAGTTCTTATTTTCCCCCCTCCCTCCACTTTTCCCACTTTCTTTAATTACTTCCCACATAATTTTCTAATTGATTTTTTGAGGGAAAATTGCTTTGTGACACTTGCAATGCTTTTCCTGACTTTTCTCCATGTGTATGTTAATTTTCAAAATGGAGTCTCCAATCCGTGTGCTCAGATATATTTCCCTGAGATGGGACAGAAGTTGTTTTGCCTGGTCTGTTGTTCTCTTGATTAAAAGTATATGATTCTCATTTACACTAACTCCCTTCTACAGGGGGCTGGCAATATAAAGGAGATTTATGGTAACATTCAGCCTGTTCTCATCATAGACTGCTGCTAAATATAAAAAATTGACCATGGAAGCTTTGGGTTGTGTCCAGACAGCCAAAATATTCCTGTTTGTAGCAGTTTGTTGTTCAACTTTATGAGATTTTCAGTTACTCATCTCAGCACAGAGATACTTCTTCTGCAGTGTCTATGAAATAAATGTTACGGTTCATTTGGACTCTGCATCCCTTAGATTTTAAACTATTCACAACAGTTGTATTGGTCTTTAAGGACCTGTAATGTCAGCAGTATCATGAAATTCTGTAGTGCTTTTATTCCTTTATTCTAGTTCATTATTACTACCTCTCAGTCTAACCATTGTTTCCTCCAAACTTTTGTCTGGTTTCTTTGTGAACCCAGGGTTCATTTTTTTAACCCCAGAGCTATTCACCTCCAGGAGTGGTCTTTGGTTGCACCTCCCTAGCACATTTATCTCTAGATATCAGCTGTGATACAAGAGTGAGAGTTCCATAGAAAAGTCTGGCTATTACTGGGTATGCCATAGCCTGTCTCTTGGGATTATAAATCATCACTTATTTTGCCCAACTTCCTCGTGATTTTTGACATAGAAGGTGACTGTCACTAGCCAATCAAAATTATGACAGTGTGACTATATACATATATATATATATGTATATATATATGTGGTTTCTGCTTTTAATTGATCCAGTCACATATTTCAGGTTCCTTTGCACTTATAATCACTTCTCAAAATCTCAGCTAAGAAGTTGCTGTTCAGTTGGATAACACTGACAGCTCAGAATGTCCTCAGGTTGTTAAATGAACAAAGATCTCCTCTAGATGCTTCACAGACCTCATAGCTAAATCTAAGAACAAGAATATTCTTCAGAATTCTGTGATTGAGTTTGATCAGTCTGTGTCCTATCTTTTTAGTACCTTTTACACCTGCAGCTCTTTAGTTGATGTGTTTTGTCTTTCCACTCCATTCCAATGTGGCAACTGGGAGGAAGTGGAATCTTTGTTATTTTGGTTTTATTTGCCTTTCTACCTGTTAGGGGATCTACCTCAACTGCATAATTATCAGCAGCTGGTGTTGCATCTCTTTATACATAAAAATTGATTATTAAATTCTTTCTTCTTACTAACTCTGCACACCTGATGGTCAGATTGCAGCTTTGTTTGTACCATGATTCATTGAAGTTGGGATATTCTTAAAGCTTTTCAAGAATTTTGTTTCATGGTACACACTGTCAAACAAATCTTCCATTTTGTAGTGATTAGACAGGTTGCTAATATGCAGAACAACCTGAGAGGATGTCCAGGAGCTGACTCACTCACAGTGTTTCACATGTTAAATTATCCATACATTCTGAAAGAAAGCTCACTTGTTTGAGCTGGTTTCTCCAGTCTGTAATCTGGGTTAGCCATTATGAGAAGAAATAGAAAGTGACAAATTTATTGGAAACTGCTGCTTTCTAGGAATGGGACTGAGACCACCAACTCATTTACAGTTGGCCTCCAAAGGGCTATAAAATGAAAATTAGTTTTGGTCATTGCTGACCTGAGGCTAAATTCAACCAGTGCTCTACAGCTGAACTGAAAAATTCCCTGTCCCCATCCCAGCCATCTTGTATAAATAAGTATTGATATGGGTTATTTTTTCCCTGCTACAGAAAGTTGAAAAAGCAGTCATATATCTGGCTAATGTCATGAGAAGGCTATAGCTTACCTTTATATATATATACTCCAATACTCCAAAAGTAATCAGATAAATGAGACTTTTTAATGGCTGATGATTGGGTGAAAGCTTCTCTGATTAAAGATCAAAACTGATGGAGTATCAATCACTGCTAGTTTTGATTAAGTACCTCACTAATCCCTGTCACTGGATAATGACGATCCTGTAAGCAGTCTGATTGCTGCATGCAAATCATTTACATTAATCAAGTGGAGGAAGAACAATTCTGAGGTACCTTGCTGTTCAAGAAAAGGTGCTGATGTCTCATGCTGAAAGAGCTGGATGGACAGCGTAGCTTTAGGAAGAAAAGCCTGATGGAACTGCATTTAATGCTCTGTGTTCTAAAAGCTGCTATTATAAGCAGCCACTTTTCTCTCATTGACCCAGCTCCAGACTTCTAAGCTTGCCACAAGCAGTTCATCAACAAGTCAAATTTTGTAGGTAAGAAATTTCAAATGTAAGTAGCAATTAACATGAAATCACTCTAAATTAACACGTATTAGACTTCATGAAAGGGAGACCTTTGCTCTTCTGACCAAACCAAAGAAACAGCAGATCTTGTATCCTGGGTGTCTTTGTTATTTAATGATTTCTGGAGCTTTCTTGTTATTTGAGGATGGGAAACTAAGAACCTTTGTAGTAAAACCTTTACTTGAGCCTAGAGTAGAACCTTTGTTGTTAAAATAGAGCCAAGACTCAAATTTACAAATACTGTTGCCCTTATATGTCTACCTGTGGATCTCTGGAAAAGCCTCTGGCTATCACTTCCAGGTTTCCAGAAAACACTGAAGCACTTCTGGGATCCCAAAACATGTGGCTCTCTGCAGCAAGAACCTCTTGGACAGATGTTTTCAGGGCTTTGTCAGCAGTTGTAAGAAGCTCTGTACGCCAGTGGGGCAATAGAAATAATAAATAACCTCTGTACAACGTATATATGGTCAAAGACTCAGAGAACACAGCAGCTTATTTGAAAGAGCAATATAGTAACAGTCTTTAAATTAACAACATAAGAAAAATGAACTCCATTTATCACATAACTCATCTGTCTCAAGTATAATATGTGTCAGGCTTTTGTATTATTGGTGAACTTTATAAACAAAGCAAAGATGGTTTGTCAATGATAATAAAGCAAGGCAAAAAATATTTCAGAGAAACTTAAATTTACAATCCAAAGCCTTGGATTTCATCACTTCAGAAGCCTGGTTGAATGGAATTGAGTGTCTAATATTCAAGCATAGTTGCTATAGTTTTTAGGTGCTTGTTGGACATTTATTCATATGAATGGATGGGCAGTGTCCAATTAATCTGTACAAATCAATATTCTATTTCTGTGTTCAATTACAGTAAACTAATGTAACCCAATGCTTTCAAAAATATCAAACTCATTTTTAAAGGCAGAAAAAGTCTGGAAGAATGAGAAGCCAGAAATGGGTCTGTCTGCTGTCTACTCTGTTTAAGAGTTTATCTTGACATTTGTGTTTTGGCCCTGAACAATCCAAATGGCTTTTGCCCACATCTCCTTGGTAGTTTAAGCAACCCAAGGGGAGAGAGTATATGAGATTTATAGGTATAATAAACATGTATTATATATTAGAGTCACCTACCAGGTTGCAGCTCTGCTGGATACAAATAGTATGAAGACATCTGCAGGGAGGACCATATTTCATTTGTTTATATGAAGATTTTTGTGTTTTAATGATATGATGAGATTAAGATGAAAGTAGTTGAATGTAAAAATTTGGACTAGAGGGTGAATGAAGAGACCTAATTTTGGGTAAGTCTTGCATGTGCATACGAGTGAGAAACCATTCTTTCAATGACAGCTTTTTAATTCTATCAGCTATAATAATCTTTGAAAGGGATACTTTGTGACAGGCATATTCAGATGTGAGCAAGGCATAGATTTGCTCCTTTTGCCCCCCCAGTGCTCCTTCCTTATTCTCATCAAGCCTCAAAACACTTTGATTTCTTAAAAACTAATTTTCCAATGAACAAGAAACTACCTAATAGTGAAAGCAAAATTCAGAAAGTAGTCATGAAATGTTCAAAGCTCTTATTTTGGAGTATTTTGGTAAACCTTTCTTACTTTAACTTGCCCTTCTCGAAATATTGTTCCCGTGAAGGAATATAAGAAGAAGACTTGGGTATGAATAAGTGCAGCCTAAAGACTGTGCAGCACACAGCAAATTTTTGTTCTGCTTTGAAAAATATGTTTATCCATCTCACCATAGCAGGTAGAACATATGGGATATGGGGAATAAGTCTGTATAGTCATTAGAGGATGATGAGAGCTCAGGGGTATGACAGCCGAGCCTCTGTTCATCTTGGACCATTTCTGTTCAGTATTTTTCTGTGTGCTGAGGAAATGGAATGTTGTTGATGCCATTTTTCTGCACTTGTCATAATATGCTACAGGAGCAGGGAAATATCCATGATTATATAGTCATGAGATAACACTGTTGCACAACTGCTGGCAGGAACAGAAAGGGCAGAGACATCCATTGTTCTGACAGTCTGTCCATTTTTATCAAAAAGATTCAGTAAAAATAATAGGGAGATATATTAAAAGAGTGTTGGTGAGTTTTTAATGTCATTTCTGTTACTGAAGGTTGCTGAAAGACTGAGGAAAAACAGTTGAATATGTTAATATCCAAAAGAAAGTCAGAAACAACAATACAGTCCTTTAAAGTTTAAATGGGCTGGAACTAATAATTTAAGATTGTGCCTTCTTTGTGAAGTGTACAGCAAAGATACATTTTTTTAAATGTAATAAAATGTGAATGTGAAATTATGAACGTAGCAAACCCCACAATTGTATGATTCCACCTTTTCCAGTAATTTCTTTAACATTTTATGTGTCCCAAGCTTCCCTTTGTTGTTTTCTCTTCAAACCACTGAACTGCTTTTAATGTCTTGGGTCAACAGGAGCATAGAATACAGAAATTTCCAGACTGGATGAAACTGGAGGTATATCTACTCTAAAATATAATCTCCAGCAGTATCCAAATGCTATTAGCAATAAAAACATTCCAAATTTCTCAAGGAGGTTTTATGGCCTTGTATGATTGCAGCAGAACTGATGTCCAATATGGACAGGGGTTTTTCTCTTTCCTTTTTTTTCTTTTCAGTTTTGAATTCACCTGCTTTGGAGGAATACAAAGACAATAGCAAATGTCTAGAAATGCTTTTCTTGAAAATACAGGAGATACACCTATAGGTCATAGCTGCTCTAGGAAGACCCACTACTTAGAAATTAATCTTGAGATTATTCTGCTTGGTGTATTTCCAACATTTTCCTACCTTAGTAGCACATAAATAGCACACACAGCTGATGAAAAGCATTCTTATCACCTCTGTTCTAAGGTGATAAGATATCCTTTGCCTTGATAACCTGCAAGGGAATATCCCAAAAGTGGGGTTCACCTGAGCAGCTGCTGCCACTTGCTTTCAGGATAAAGCACATTCAGACTATGGCTTGTGACCAACAACTTCTGAGCCCAAGTTGGGTGCCAAATGGTATATTGCACTGTAGGTTGACTCATCAGGCAATTTAAAAATGTAATGAACTTTTTTATTAAGCAAAGCTAAATAAAAATAAGACTGCAGTGATTGAATGTCTGGGATCCACTTGACATCACTTTGCACGCAGAGATCACTCTTGTGTGGTGTATGCTTTTCATCCCTCTTCAGCTTTCCACGTGGGGATTATTTTACTAAACAATTACCTTTTCTTTTTTACATCTTCTGAGTAGTCAGACACTCCTTAATTTATACAAGAGCTCATTTATGGAAAATGAACTGAGATAGTTGTATTCAAAAACGAATCCTGTTCTGTGTTCTGTCATTTGTCTCAGATGCCTCCAATTTGACCATGTAGAGGAAAGAAAATAAGGCCCCTTAGCTCTCAGCACGAGGCATAAGAGGAAGGTTTGCAAAAGTTCTATGGGAGAATGAATCTAAATCAAAACGATAGAGAAAGGACTTCAATGAAATCCCAGATAGAGATGGAATGGGACTGAAGGGGTGAGAATTCTTATTTCTAACTGAAATCCTGAACTTAAATTAGAAAAGCCTTCTTAGAAGTGTAAAGGATTTCTATTTTTCTCCTGTGCCCTTAGACCCACTACAAGTTCATAATGTAGCCTTTAAACGTTGTTACACAGAATGAAATTCATTTTGTTTTGGAAGTCCTTTAAATTAATACTTTGATAGTCTTATTTTACACCCTGACATTACTTCAGAACAAGCACTACCTACATTGCAGCAGCTTTTCAACCTACCAGCTCTGACTTGTTAAGCAAATATCCAGCAGGGCATGAATAGCAATGGTATTCAGTAATGGAGACATCCAAGTTCTTCACACACTCAAGACACATTCTGGCTTTTTGCTATTGTAACAAGACAAAAGTCTTTGAAACTGTGCCTTATATGCATATTCTTCTACACCAGAAGTGTTTCTCACTGGTCATAAAAGTTAAAAAAACGACAGAAACCACATGAACCTACCCATTGCTCTGAACTTTTTGCCACCTACTGTCTTCATTTCCATCCTAATGCTGCTTGATAAGTTAAAGGAGTTAGCAGAAGATGTCCTGTGCTGCCAATAAATATTCATGCCCACTCGAAGTCTAATTCTCAATTACAAACCAGAAAGAACCTCGGAATTTGTCCGAACCCTCCAACCGTGAGAAATTTTTCAGGGGATCTGCATTTAGAGAGCAGGGCCAATGTAATCCAAGGGAGTAATTATCTCTGGCCATAATTATCTCTGGCCATAGCAGGTGACTCGTTCTCCACAATGTGAAGAGTCCCAAGGCAGCTCTGCAGTGGGACTGGCAAGTGTGTGTGACACTGAGTCACCTGGTGGGGCAAAACAACAGGCCCCGGGTTTGTACAGAACTATGTTTGGTGCTGTGGTGGGCTTGGGTGCTTTGGGTTTTTTCCTTAAGGAGAGGCATGGCTACTGAAAATAAAAAGGATGAAGATCTTCCTTTCTGGAAGGTTTTCATGCCCCAAAGTCCTTACATGCAAAGGCTTTGGCAAGTAAGGCTCCAATTAGGAGAAACCCCAGAGGCAACAGGTTACTGATACTTGAACTTTCAGGACCTGATGATCAAAGACAGATCTTGTTATGAGGACCTGGAATCACTCTAGATGTGCAGGAATTGTTCAGTTTGGCATGGGACCATTTTTAGTTCCTAGGTTTGGATTAATGGAAGTTTTTGCAATACATTCCAATAGCAATACTAAGTTTTTGAGGAGTCACCAGTTCTGGAAATTCCTCTCTTAATTTATTTACACAGGATAATCTAAGGTGTACATTGAGCTCCCGTGGTGATTATCTGACTTCTGATATTTTGGTGAATTTCAAAGATATAAACTTTAATGACTTGGTTAAATCTCCACTAATTAGGGAAGTTCAGTTATTATATGTATTCCTCTAGCAATTAGTAGATGTACATTGGTGCCAATGTCAAAAACTGGATAGAAGCCAGTCCAGGGCTCATTATCTCACCAGAAATCCGTGGTCACTAATCAGAATTTTATAAAGATTAGAAGTTCCCTGCTGGCACTTAGCTATTAAATTCCATTTATACTGTTGCCCCATAAATACTAGAAATTCTCTTTTGTTAACAGACTGTTCACAGAATCCTCTGAAAATAAAGTTTCATTTGAGGATGACTGAGCAAAATGGAATCTAATTAGGCTAGAAGAGCCCAAACCACCATAATTTCTCACAGTGTGATAATGCTTCGTGCTTTTGAAGCTCTCCTGCTACAGTATTTCCAAATAAATGTGTGTCATTAAATCAGGAGGGTTTAGCAAGCTGGGATGCATCATTCTGGTCTAAAGGGCAAAGATTTAGAGATGTCTATGGAGAGAGCTGGGATTTTGGAAGCTAAATTGCACCCATGGTGCATTGCTGCACTGAGAACCATTTCATTTTGCAGCAGTTTTAGAAGAAAATCACCCTTCCAGCAGAAGCTGCTGGTCAGCTGCTTCCACACAGAGAAGCTGGAGGGACACAGGCCCTTTAGTAGGATCTGCAGGGTTCAGGAATGTCAATATGTTGAATACAGGTTGATAAGAACACCTGGAACTTCTTCTGTCCTAGTTAGAACATAAGCTTGGGAAGGATGAAAGTTTTAACTTGCTCCTCTTTGTGGTGTGTGTAAGAATAAACTTGCAGAAAGAGGTGTTTGTGTTTCTAAATTGGTTGGCTCTGGGGTCTAATCAAATGTCATGCCACGGTGTCAGTCTTTGTGAGCATTTATCTGTAACCAGAGTTTGCTATAGTATTTGAAAGAATTTTTGGAAATCACATATAACTGGAGCATATTTCCTTGGTATTCACAAGTGGCAACGCTGAATCTCATATTACTGAGATACTTGTTAGTGATAATCAAACAAGTGGTGCTGATATCTTAAATCTTCTGCAGAACAAATAGATTTCTGCTAATGCCATGGATCTTTCATTTATTTCCTTATTTTGCTTTTCTATTCTCTTCTCTGCTTACCAACCAACCCATCCTTCGGTCCCCTTTCTGCAGTTTGGCCCTCAGGAGGTTTAGAATTGTTGAAAAAGTATTGGACCCTTGATCTCTGCACAAAACACTTTGAGTGCAGATGAACACTTGGCACTGATATTTAGTACTGAGGGAAATACTTGTTTTTCGTAAAGACATTTGTTAATGTGCTAAAAATCTTTCTGTTTGAACTCACTGGGTGATGTGTGTAAAATTATACACATGCACTGAGGCCACAGAGAATGAATAGCCTGGTAAGCACAAATACTGCTTAAATACCCTGCAGCAGGTGCTGCACAAAGCCTGCTAACCACATCTGCAGGCAGGTGCTGCATTCCTCCCCTAACTCCTGTGCTGACCTGCAGGGTTGATCTTGCTCCCTCTTAACACCAACCTGGAATCAGTCACTGTGCTTGCACCCATCCTCAGAGGGCTTTGCAGTACTGCTGAAAGAAGTAAGTAATTTGGGTACAGAACCACGAGGGTATTTAGAGACAGGGTTTAGAATTCTCCTTTAAATTATTTGCATTTGTAAAGGAAAAATGTGAGGAAAAATTAAGATAACGATCTAGCCTCCCACATAAATATGCCTTAATTTTCTATCACTTGGATATTTAGAAAGATAAAAGGATTGTTAAATTAAAAGTTAAGTGTGCAGTTGCAACATGCAAGTGATAATTTTGCATTTAAACACATTTACATAATTGGATGAGCCACTAAAGGTCTGATAGAGAGTTGAGCTACTGTTGCTGAATGAGTTACCACATGATGACTGAATAAAACTACAAGCATCCTTCTGGCCTGTTCTAAATATTGACTTCAGAATTAAGTCCCTCTCACCAAGCTTGAATCTACTGATTTATCTCACATTTTTATTGGCTGAAAGCATGCACTTGATAATTGCAGTGTAGAGTGTGGTATGTATTTCATGCATAGTGAATGCTTAAATCACAGAAGATTGATTCTATATCTGAGTTCTGAGGAGTGTTTAACCTCCAACATTTCTGGAGGGAATCGATTCAATCAGAATTACTTTGTCTTTATGACAAGGTTTCTAAAGTCCATGGGGATGCCATTCAGTTTCTTCAATAACTAAAACTATCTCCCTGAAACTTTCTAAATATTTTGCTTTCTATTACTGTATTTACTTTTGTTCTTCAGTAAATTCTATTTTGCAATCCCCACCTGCCTACCCTGCTCCCTTGCTTTTAGGTTAATTTCTACACTAGAGACCATTAGAGAGTTTTCAGATCCAGAAGATCAGGAACTGTAGGAACAGGACTGAGAAAATGATGTGCTTCCATTACTCCCCATTTCTCTAAGTCACATCCTTATGAGGAACCTCCTTTCCTGGGGTCTCTGCATCTGTAGATGATGCCATCTTAATTTGCAAGAACAAGGAAGCAAAGAGAAATGGAAATTTCCTAGTCCTTGGGTTTTTTGGTGCACAAGGACTTTCCCACTCTTCTGAAATGAGCTCTGGGCAAGCAGTTTAGCTGGAGGAGCTGTTCTGCTGGTGGCATCTCAGATGTTTGGCACACCATAATCTTTTAGCAAAGCCTGTTGCAGAAAGAAACCAATCATTCCAAACAACTCAAACAAATTAGAGCTGTTTCAGTCTAAGCAGCCTCTTAGAACTAAACGATGTGTGATTCCCAGCAACGCAGCTGAATCATTCTGGGTGTTCTGTAAACTCTGGAGGATGCTATTCCTACAAGTTTATATAAATTCACAGATTTCCTATGAGGCTTAGAAGTACAAAATACTGCCAGGAGAATGGTAAAGGCAATCCCAGGCAGTTCCTAAGCACTTCAAATGCATTTTTCCTTTTGGGCTGGTTACCTGGTGGGCTGACAGCTGTGCTGGTAGGGTCTGACAGTGTCCTGAATCTCCATTGTTAGAGAAAATGAGCTGGCAGAGGCTGCTGCTGCTTGGTCACTCTGGGACCCAAATCCCTTCTGCCATTTCATTTCCTGCCTGAGAACTCTTGTTGGAGGTCCCTGTCTTCCTTGGCCTTCTAAGCAAGCGTCTTGTGACTTTTGATAGTGAAGGGCATTATATGCAGCTTACTGCATGTGGAAGACTGATCCCTCTGTTCCTTTGGATTATCCTTTTCCATTCCTCACAGATAATTCAGGCTTAATGTCACCAGCATATTTCCAGGGGATAGGGTACTCCAGGACACATACAAGCAAGAAACCAGCCTGGAATGTTTCACCAATACCTTTATAATGAATCTGTAATCACCAGAAATTATGCTGCCTCTGACAGCAGACTAAACTTTGGTGATCACAGGGGCAATAAAGCTCCATTAGCAGTTCTTCCCACTGAAATGGAGTTAATATTACTTTGCAGTCTTGACAGCAGCCACATACATGAAGCAGTCAGAATAGGGAAAGGAAGCAGGAGTGAAGCTGAGGGTGATCCAGAGCTTAGGTAAGGGAGAACACAGGGGTGTCTGCACAGCACAAAGCAGGTACCTGAATTACCACCAGGGAGCTGCCAAGCTTGGCTTGAGAAGCCCTGCTCGGCAAAGCCCTTCTCAACAAGGCTATTTAGCCCCTGTGGAGAGCTGCACTAATACGATTATATGACTTCAGCTGTGCAGGATTTCTTGCTCAAAGGTACCTAAAATCTTTACACAGGATTAGCTCATACAGCATAGAAATACTGTTAAGGAATTGCTTGGCTGTTTCTGAGGAAATGAAAAGCAGGTCAGTGTCCTTGAGTGCTTTGGAGAGCTCAGAGGAGAGCAGTGGAGCAGCAGCCAAGGACTGTATGCAGTATAGGCATTCTGCTTTGTTTTGCACTCAGCCATTGAAATAAATACAAATTTTGACATTGATATTGTGAGCAAACACCACTAAAAGGAGACTCTCTTGCTTTATATGTTATATAGCATAACCTATAAAAATTAAGCCTGGTTTTATTATTGGAACTAAGCCACGGTAACACCTTAACTGCTTTCAGAATCCTCAATGCTGTTTCATTTTGTAGGCTTGCACTGATTTCAACTTGGGGTTTTTGTACCAAAGCACATTCTGCCATTCATTTATCAGCTTGGGTGATTTCACAAATGTGGTTAACATTCCTGTATAAAAAGCATACTCTGCAGTGATAGTGTCAGAACTGAGTGGCAGTTTGTGCAAAGTAGATGTGGAGGGGATGTCTCTATTCCTTGTTTACAATTAAATATGTTGTGGGAGGTAAAAGTGGATCATCATGTTCTTGTGCACAGTAAATGATAATTCACATGTCTACCCATCAACTGCCAGGCCTAGAAATGAGTCTTCTTCATTATCAAACAAAGCCTGTGTGTGATATCACTGTCTTCAAATTCAGTTGTGAGTGTCTGTCTCATCCTGTAGGGATGGAGGCCACTTTGTTTCAGTGGAATCCCTGAAAATCCAAAGTGTCTTCTTTCATTAGAAACACCATGACTGCTGCATAGCTGAAATCCTTGCCTTTCAATGTGGAAATGCTGTTCTGTATTGAGTAACTACCAGTATTCTGGTGACGACAAATAATGACTTGGCTTCTGTGCAAGTGCATTGATTATATCCCTGCCTGGGATTTCCTCTATATGTATGTCCAGCTGACATATTAACACAGGATATAGTGTTAATAATTTTCCTTTTCAATGGAATGAGGATCGTTTGCATGGCTATGCACATGGCTTCTTATAGCATCGATGCAGTGTTTCACATGGTTCTATCCAAATTTAATACAGAACCTTAACTGTAAGAGTATTCATCCACCAAAAAAAAAGAATTTAAAATTTGGAATAGGTCTGTACACTGACAAACCTATGGAGTATGTTAAATGGGCACAAGTTTGTGGCTGCTGGACTGTGAGTGGGTGTGGAAGCATCCAGGCTGTTCAGCACATGCAGTTCATACAAGTGTTCAGGTGCACTGAGGTTTTGGGCTTATGGTCAGGACTGGGCAGCTGAAGACAACAGGGTGGCAAATTAGGGCTTTATTGGTCCTTTACAGCAAGTGGGCTTGCTTTCTGCCTAGAAAAGATCTTCCCACAGGTATTTCATGTTTGATCATAGGGCAATCATCTCAAGTATGATCAGATATCAAAGCCACGTTTTGTACCGTTGGTGTTCCGCAGGTTCTCGTGAGTGATTTGAGAGGAAGACACGGGACAGCCCTGCACATCCCTGAGCTCTTTGTCTTGCCTTGTGATAATGTCATTCTGCCTCTAGTTCTGCTCAGCCTCATATGCTGATTTCCCTTCTGTCCTCATCAGCAGGAATGCTAATGGGAATAATGCTGAGGACATATGTAGGTCCTGACGGGATTTTAGCCCATGTATGCACAGGAGGCAGTGAACACAAGTTCAGGCTTTCAGCATATTAATTTTACTTGCTGTTTGAGCAGGCTAACAAATTCTGACTTCTGTTTCCGCTTCTCAGACTCAGGGGCAATTAAAATAGTAGCAGACATGACTTCCCAACATGGGTAATGAGACCAACTCAGGTTGTAAGTCATTTGAGACTGCACTGATATATGTGGTTAGTCACGTGTGAACTAATGCTTCACAAATTTATGAAGCAGTTTTGCAGTACCTAGAGGATGGCCACCTCCAGCTCCTTGACTCTTGTGGAGGATCTCTAATTGGTTATAAAGCCACAGCATCTCTTTTATTCAGCAATTAAAATTAGAATCCTCCAGAAATAGATTGGTAGCAGGATTTAAAATTTGTACTCAACCTACAAATGTAAGTGGTGTCCTTAGCTGGTTTGTTAATCACAGAATATAACAAAAAATAATTTTTTCTAATTTAGTATCTGTAATTTTTAACTTTAGGAATTATCAGGAAACAGGCAGGGTGTTTTTCTGAAATTCTTTTCAGATACAGTTTGAATCTTGGAGGATTTTAGCAGCTCTATGTGAATAATGTGGTTGCTTCTTCCCTTCCCAAATATTTCTAAAAATAACACTGGTGAAAATAACGTATTCTTTTTCAAGAAAAATGCCCTTGCTTGTTGAAGTCATAATCTGTGCAGCACTGCCTTTCTCAGCTCAGGAAGTGTTGATCACTTTTGCATTGCACCTTTATGATGTCATCCAAAGAGACAGCAAACATTGCAGATTAATGCTGCCAAAATTGAAGTAATTACTCTGTGAAAGTGGCAGGCGAGTTCCTAAGGCCATATGGCATTATCCATAGTTGGAATGATAACTAATGGAAAACAGCAGTATTTCTAGGACATGAATGTTTGGCAACATATACTTGACTAAGCGTCTTAGTACTGTAAATATATGCATTTCTTGCCAAGAAACCAAGGAAACCACCTATCCTAAGGGGAGGAATCACATCTACTCTCTAGCAACAGAAAATATTTGTGAATTTGAGGTGAGAGTGACATTTGCCATCTCTTTTCTGGTCCATTAGGACCAGAAAATGAAAAACTAACTTACCCACGTCCCTACAAGTAAATTTAGCAGGGAGTTCAATGTCCCCCAGGGTTTCTGTTCTGCTTGTAGTCTGAGCATGCACAGGGTATGGAAGTGGCACAAAATAACCTCTTCATGACCTTCAGGGCAATTGCAGAGGGCTCCTTGTCCCTGCAACCCAGAGAGCTGGGAGGACAGGACCTCCTGTGGGAGCGGGGCAGCTCTGGGTGTCTCTGCTCTGGCCCTTGGCAGCTGTGCAGGGAGTGAGAGCAGGAGCAGAGAGCCTTCCTTGTTCACACGGGTCATGATGGGGCTCCCAAGGCAAAGCTGCTTCTGAGGGAGCTCCGGGAAGGCTGCAGGGCTGTAAATGCAGCAGGTCTGGCCTGGGAAGGACACACTGAGCACAGCAAAGGGGAGCTGAGGGGAACAGCCACAGCACAGTGCTCGGGGAGGAGGTTCTCCAGAGGAAATTGCTTCTCTCTTCTCCTCTTTCTGGCGATAAGACATCAGAAAGAGGGACATTTCAGGCTGGATTTTTTTTCTGTCCCTTGTAGCTGACTTTCATCAAGGCAAGGTGTCTTCTTCTTCAGTGTGGGTAGCTGAATGAAAAAGAACACCTACACTGTGTCAGATTGGGCACCTGAGCTGGCACTTTTCCACTTGTAAAATTGGGCTAGTTATTTATCCTTGGAGCTGTGAGGGGCATTTAATTACTATTTATAGAGTGCAGAAGAGCTAATGTGAGTGAGATAGTTTGTATTCATAGTATCCATGACCTTGCTACCTTACCCTCCTCAGCCCTAGAAACTGGTTAGACTTGTGAAGAGAAAAAAATGTTCTTTTTCACTTTTACTGGAATACAAGTTGCTACATAGTTCTGTAACTGACTGGTTTTTTAGGGCTTCAAGACATTTCGTTGTCCCCTCAGAGATGCCACAGTGAAAACCTTCAATGTTTTTTTGGTAAGTGGCTCGTGGCACAGGTACTTCTGTATTTCACCTACAGAATGTTTAATCACACTTCTAATGTCTTATTTCTGGCATCCTTTTAACTAATTTCTAGGCACTTAAAATGCCAAATGTTCTTTTTTTAAATGCAAGAAATTGGAGACAAAATTTACTTTACATATGGAAGAAATTACAAAAGGGCATATTCATACATGCCACTGCTCTGGAATTTGAATGTAGGTAGATCAGAAACTCAGTTTAGGCTGTGGTAGCTCAGAAGATAATGCTGCTGAGAGTAAATGTACACAGTGTGGTTGGTTGTTATTGAACTTGCAGGCAAGGAATTACGTTTTTACTTCTATTTGGATATTCTGAGGACCAAAAATGTCCTTGTATCCTGACTACATCCACTTTGAATCCAGCATGGTGATGTATTGCTCAGAACTGAGACAGAGAATAACAATTCCTCTGTTTTGGTGGGTCAGAGAGGGGGAAGAAAGCTCCCATTAGAAGTCTCTGCTCTGGTAGGACTTTCAGTCCAGTAAGTAATGAGCAACACTGCTGTTCCACTTGAGCAGGCTGTCGAGCTAAATATGTTTCTGTGATGCTGCTTCTGGCATAGCCTGCCTAATGCATATGCAATACGTGTATTCAAGTAAAATAAAAAGGAAATAAAATGTGCTCTGAGTGTGTGAGCTGGAAAACCTTATGCCATTTTTGTAATTAAGGTGGGTGACTTGGGTGTTAAGCTATATTTCCCTGGAGCAGGGGAGAGGAGAGGCCTCTGGTGTTGAGAGTTGGAGCACTAGTGCAGCCAGGATTCCTGGAGACAGAAATTATCAGCCTACGTGCCTGTGCCCTTGGCAATCAGAGGCAGAGTGACAGATGGACTGTAATGGTTCAAGCTCTAGGACATATTATGGTCCTTTTGCTGATGCAGACATATCTGTGAAATAAATGGCAAAACCTGCGTTGCAAGGTGAATGACAAAGGGCCTGACTTTGAGACCCAGAAACACTCGGGAGAAGTCAAAATCTCCTCAGGCATCAGTGAGTTTTGGACCTGTCTTTTCACAGGTGCACTGATGTCTGTTCTAGCTTTTAGCCACTAGTGACCAGAAATGGAGACAGATGTACCTTTACAATGGATAGAGGGGCCAGAAAAGTTACAGCTGACTGACTGGGAGCTTGCAAGGGCTACAAATACGGGAGAGCTTTTCCTCTCTAATGCTGTTTTGCCTCGTCTCTGTTAGAGGTTATACTGAGCACCCTCTATTGTTGAAACCAGGGCCAACCCCGAGCCGAGATAAGATCCGAGATTTCTATCTCACAGAGGTAGTAACTGCATAACAACCCCCTCTTCCAGTTAGACAGGTATGAAAAATGCTCAAACGAGGCAGAGCAGCTTCTGCTCCCTGTGTGCTGGAAGGCATGAGGAGGCAAGGAGGGAGACAGCAAAAAGATTGGGAGAGCAAGGACATCTGCTGCTTGAAGACAAATCTGGTGTAATTGGAGTAACTGAAATGTGGCCAATTCAGGAAATAGGCTGTAATATTACATTACCCAGACGCAGAGTTTAAGGACAGGCAATTGCCACTGGGAACAGAGAAGGAGATATGACAGTATAAATGAGGAAGGACATTACGCTGAAAACAGAATAACATGTGCATGGTTGGCAACTAAAAGACACCTTGAACTGGAGGCTGAAATGGTAAAACAGTTATAACAGAAAACAATTACTGATCTCCCAGGGCTGGATGAAAAGACAGATCAGGAAGTATTTATGCAGATGGAGGACTGTGCTTGGGCCAGGACATTGATCCTGTGAAGCTGCAATTATTCTGCCATTGACTGGAACAAGAATTACAGAGGGACTTAGGAAGCTGGGGCTGGGTGTATTGACAGATTCCTGTCACCCTGCAGCTTGACAACCAACAAGATTTGAGGCCATTTGGAAAAAGCTGCAATGGTGAAGCAAAGGCAGCACATCTGCTGATGCCAGTGCTCTCAGGCTGGAATGACGGGACCTGAAAGTCGGGATGGAAGGAAATTGATGTTGATTGTGATTCTGATTTCCAGATGTGGGAAAATCCAGGCTCTATTGTGCTCTCTGGGCTGTAAGTGTTGGGTAAAGTGGAGATCATTTTACTGGATGACATGCTGCATAGTTTTCAAGGCTGTCTGTCCTGACATAGGTTTGAAACAAAATCACTGACCCCAATGGGGTTTGGTTTTCTTTTGTCTTAAACTTTTAAGAGTATGCAGTTAATGCAAATATGATTTCTAATTAGGATCAAGGAAGTAGACAGCAAGTATGTGGCCAAAATTGCGAAGACTTAGCTTTTGTAAAGGACAAATGAAAAAGGATATTTATTCTTGTTAATTGGGGAATAGATTACAAAATATTCGAAAATGACAGTCGCAGAGCACAATTTAATTCAGTTTGTTTTGATTAGACAAAAGGAAAGAACTTGGTGCTTTTAAAGGGAAATGTAAAGAGGTATTCTAGATAAGACATTGTGAAGAAGTAGTTCCTAATAATGATCAAATATTAGACTGAGGTTAAATAATCAGGATTTACTGTCACTGAGACACATGTTACTGCAGTTATAGTAATTGTATCCAACAAAAATGCAAGTTCTCAAGCTTACCATCTTAATATGTACCATATATATGCGGATTAGTTTGCAGTAAAACAGCAAGGGACAATGGCTTTTTGGACCTGCCAGTCGTTTCTGATGTACTTGAGTTGTGCTGTGGCATCTGTCTTTCTTGGAACTAACCAATCCTATCACTAAAAGCAGTTAACTCATGATTTGTTTGGTGTATTCAAGCAAATAGCCTTGTATTTGCTTTGATGATTTTGTGACTATGTGAGGGTAAAATCGTCAAGTTGACACTGAAGAAAGGAATCTTTAAAGCTTCCTCAGAGGGTTACCATATAAATCTAAGCCAATGTATAATCAATAACACAATACTGCTAGTGAAGCCATAGGAGGGAAGTTTACAAAGAATGTAAAAAGTGTTTGAAGAAACTTCCTTAAAGAAAACTGCGTGAGCAAATACTGGCTAGTGGCAGAAAAATCTTCCCCCTTTATCTTGCTCAAATAGTGCAGTGACACTTTTTAATGTGCATATGATGATACACTATAAAACAAATTTGTATTAATGCCAAGTCTGTCATTTCTGTCTTTGGATTGTTACAAGACAGGATGGTACAAGTCTGATGAAGAGGTAATGCTGACCCCCTCCATGCTGTTTTCAGGCAGAGTGCTTCCATCCAGGTGGCACACACTGAGGTAGCCAGTGTTGCCATACATGTTCCATCTGCTAAGGGACTAAAGGCTGCTTTTAATTTACCTGTTACAGCTGAAAGAGTTGCCACTCTCCTTAGTGACAGACTGCAATAGCTACTCAAACACAAGTGCAATCATTCAAAAGTTGGGTTATCAGAAAGCCTTTCAGCAGCACTTGCTGTCTAACTCATTTGCAGGCACTGACAGTCTCTGCAGCCAGGGCTGGACTGTGGCAATCACACAAACTTCACTGCCCCTTAAGCTAAAGGAGCTCCTCAGTGGAGACTGGTTGCATCACAGCCAGCTAAAACTGGGCTGGCTTTTGCAGATGCTCAAGAATTATTGCTTGGAAGGCAATATCTGTCCTCCACCCTCTGGGTGAGGCAATTTTACTCCACAATGCTCCAGGCTGTGCTAATGGGACTTCTCAGTTTCTTGGCTTCAAATAAAGCTTGCTTGGATCCCACAAGACCCCACAGAGCAGGCTCACATTTATTTCCAAAATACCTTCTTGCCACAGGGTGATCCAGCATAAAGCTCTTGAACTTAGGGTGTTCTACCTGCTGTGCTTCAGTGTGAGCCTGGAGGACACTGTAACCTTGAAGGGACTGGAATTTATGTGTCTGGAGGGTGGAGAATTGTGTGATGTGGATGCAACTAAAGCCAGTCTGCAAAAAGACAGCTCAAGGAGCTGTTCTGTCTGGATCACAGAAGGAGTTCAGGCTGACAAGGTGGGGATAAATACTTTTTCTATGAGTTGCAGGTGACAGCAGAGTAACATGGGCCAGACAGAGCACTGAAACCATCACACAAACCTATCAAAAGGAGAACGACAGAGATGCAGAGAAGGCCCTATTCCAACAGTCCTTGCTTACATAATCTGTCCTGCAGAAGTCTTTTAAAAGCCACAAGACATCACTTACAGGAAGACCCATGCCTTTTCTTACATTGGCATACCACTGTTGACTAACTGGCGGTGTATATTTGTAATGTAATGAATATTTGATGTAAAAAATTTCTCTCGTGGGAGCTCCTGCAAGCTGTTTGCCAGGAAGGTTCATCATGACTTTTGAAGTGTTAACCCCTTTGAATGGAAAAATTATATTCCTCCACTCATTCTGCCAGATTCTCAGTAAAAATCTGCAAATCTCTTTTGGATTGAGACTAATGGGGCAACATCACACATATCACACATGGATGTTAAAGATCATCCAGGCCCAACCTCCCCCTTTCTTGGGCAGGAACACCTTCCACTAGACCAGGTTGCTCAAGGCTTTTTCCAACCTGGCCTTGAACACTTCCAGGGATGGGGCAGCCACAACCTCCTGGGGCAGTTCAGGAGTGATGTGAGCAGGGGGGCAGAGTTGGCCAAGATCGGGGCAGGGCAGGATGTCCAGAGCACACTCAGGAGGGGTTCTAAGGACAGCACAGGAATGAGGGGATCTTTCCAGAAAGCTGCAAGGAGGGAAGAGGGACACAATACAAAGGAAGAGGGGCCATGGCCTGGAGGAGTGCTGCTAAGCTGCATGTTTAGTCACAGCACTGGCACAGGAATAGGGGGCTCTTCTCTGTGGAGGTGCCTGGGTGTAAGGTGGTCTCTTCTGCATATTCAGGTTCTTTCTAATGCACAAGCTTCTGAGCATATTTTCATAAATAGCATTAACATACAAATAACATTAACATACAGCTGCTGAACACCAGCTAGAAATGTGCTGCTCTTCTTGTAATATACGGATGTGATTAGGGCTAAAAATAATACCTAACTGAAAGCTCTGGGAGCTGTGTATTTCTCCAGTAATTTGTCTTTCTTTTAGACACTAAAGAAATAGTAAAGATTGTCACAGGAACAAGAAAAATATCTTAGCTTTATTCCTTCTGCACTCTGCAGTATGATTTTATTCCGTGAGATCAAACAGGCTGTGTTCTGAATGTCTTTCCCCCTCCCCCTAAACGCCTTGACTGCAGTTCTGAATGTCTTTTAGGAGCTTTCTTATTTCTGCAAAGGGAATCACTGCCACCTCCTGGTCAACCGACAGAGAATAATAAAATCCCTCCACCCACTCGAGCTGTACCATCGCCCCACTCCCTGGGAGCAGGGATTTTCAGTGGGGACTCTCAGGGATTTGGTGCAGGCTATTCCAGTACCAATGTTATACCTGTTATTTATCTGAGCATTCAGAGAAAAAGGAAACACTTCATTCATTTTAGGTTGGCTGCCTGGTCCAACAGGTCCTGACTAGTCAGATTTGTACCTTTGTTCCATCCTTGGTGTAATATGTGAATGGAGACAAGTCAGATATTTTTGCTAGAAGAGCAGGGCAATTTAAGCAATCTTCCCTTAGACAATGTCTTAGACTTCTTTAACAATACCCCTTGCAGATCAACAATACCCCGTTGTGCTACAGATCCACATAAATTCTGTCTGTACTTTTAGTTTTGCTTCCTGAAGTGACCATTTCAGCCACAGGCCATTCAAGAGCTTGAAAATCTGTCTGGGTGAATGGTTTAAAGGCACAGCTGGATGCCATCAGTCCTCTTAACTAGTCATATATTGCCAGGAAATGCCTTATATTCTCTTTACTGTTTAAAGGATATTCCTGTGACTGGATGTGAAGGGACAAAATGATTGCCTTTCATTTATATGGAACAATATATAAAGGCATTTATATCTCCCCCAGAAATCTCAATCTTTGGCATGACTACATTTTCTATGATCTTTCTTTCTTCATCAGGAAATCCTGATGTGTGTGATCTGATATGTAAGTCTTCCTAAATATATATTTACGCAACTACCAGTTTTGAATGATCATCTCCTAACTTTTATCTTCCAATATCTTGCCTTCATTTGACCCCTGAGTTCACAGGCAGAAGCAATTTAAAAACTCCAGTGAAGTATAGCCCCCCTTGGAGTGACTCTGCCAGCTGGTGCTGTGTAAAGGTTGCAGTTCCAAACACCAGGATGGATTGTACCTTGTGTGTCTGGAAAATACTACAAAGTAAGGAGGCAAAGCTGCAAAGGACCAGTACAGCACTTTGAGAGTTTGGCTTGTGTTTTACAAACTAAAAAAAAATCATTAAAGAGTGAGACCAGGGGCTTGCAGCCATGTCACGTTTAGATTCATTACGCTTGTTCACATCCTTTCTGTGATCTAATTCCACAGCTTTCTCAAAAGACTCAACATGCAATAAAAAAATCGCCCAGAAGTTGATACTTGTTCTCAACAACAAGAGTAGGAGCAATATTTGATCTTTTTTTTTTTTTTAATCCTAGTTCCCATTCATATATACAATGAAGGGCAATGTTTTTTTATTCCCCACCCTGTAGCCTGTGGGACTTTGAGGATAAAGGATTTTGTGTCTAATGGTTTTCATCTTCTTGCTTCTTAAAGAGCAGAGAGTAATCGAATGGCATTCTTTCTCATACTCAGTAGGCCTCTGCTTATCCCATTAACTGTTTCTAGTAAACAAATGACCTCAGAGCATTTTGCTATGCCCCAAAGATGCATATGTTTGTATCATATGTATCAGCCAAATGTTCCATAGTGCTGGAAAAAAAAAAAAACCATATGCAGCAGAACAGATAATTCTTCCTGTCACCAGGAAATAATTTAGAAGAAATCAAACCTGACCCCGGTAAATTCTGGAGCTTTTTAATTATCTTGTAGACATACGAGATGAATGCAGATTAAGATTTTGACCTGTGTTTGATAGAAAGCCTAACAACAGCAGACAGCAAAGTAGGAATGGTGGCAGATTTAATCATGGATTTTGCCCACATTCAGCAGACCAGCAGGGCACCCATTTCAGAGACTCATAAGATTATTCTTTCCCTGTGAAATCCTCTTGCTGCTTTCTGGTTCACTGACAGCATCTGAAAATGTGTTCTGATCTGATGGTACCACTAACAAAGGATCTGGACCTTATCAATAATGGAAATTGCAAAAGATTTCACTTCTAACCTGGTAACTGATCTTTAAACTGACTTCAAAGAAACATTTGCCAACCTTGCTGAGTTGGGAGTCAGTGAAAGATTGCACCTGTTTTCCTGTTCTCTCCTACAGGACCTGCTTTTCCGTTAGTCAAAGGGCAAAACACAGCAATGGTTTTCATCCTAGTAGTTTTCAGGTTTAAAACCTGAAGCCTTCAGGTTTACTGTCAAGCCTATACTTTTCTAAATTTCTAAACAGTACAGGGCCATCATGTGTAGTAGGCTCCACAGTGTTGCTTTCTGCTGGAAAAGAAATCATTCTTACTTTTTCACAAGGTCCTTTCACATGGCTGGACCTCCTCCTCGTCCCTGTCTCTTTTCAGCTTTCCCTCCCCTGAGGTTTCACTTGGAAGGCTGTGGTCGCTTGGCAAAGGATGATGGATGTCAGCAGCAGTTTTTGTGTGCCTTTGGAGGAGGCACAGGCAGGGCTGGCAGGGTGTGTTCCCATCTGCTCTCTGTGCCTTTGTCACAAAGTCAGCCCACGTTTACCCAACAGCGTTCGAGGGGGATAAAGGGAATCCTCCAGCTTTGCACTGGAGCACATGAGAGTGCTGGCATGAGCTGTTTGTTCAGCTGGTCCTGAGTTGCACCAGGGAGCCCGTGGTAAGCCCCTGGCAATGGTAACAGCCCTGGCTGCCAGCAGCCCTCTTCAGAGCAATTCTAGTGCCTGTGGCTGCAGCCCTCCACTGGCCATCAGGAAAGCCCTTCCTCAGGTACATCTGTGTCCAGAGTTCCAGAGGGATGAACACCAGGTTTTACTCGAGTACCTCGGAGTGCAGTTGCACCCATGAAGAAGGCAGTCCAACAGCTCATTCCTGCTGAGGAGGAGAGGTGCTTTCCCCTGGCACCTGGAAGTGCTTCACTGGCCCCTGCTGGGAGCTGATTCAGCTTTCTGACTGAGCAGGGAGCAGGGCAGAGGAAGAACAAAGGTATTTCTGCTGACTGAGCAGCTGAGTCAGTTCCCAGAGAGCGGGATGAGAGCCAAGGCTGGCCCAGGACAGGCTGGAGCAGCGAGGCTGGACCTTCCCTTCGGTGCAGCTCTGGCTCTCCAGGCACACGTGCCTTGCTCTCAGGGCACCCACCCATCTGACCTTACATTGAAGCTACAACTGCTCTGCCAAGCAGCATCTAGAATCAAAGGAAGAGATTTTCAGGAAACTAAATGAAATTAAGAGAAATCTGTTGGCTTCTGTAGAAGTTTTTTCTTGGGAGAGGATTTCCATGTTGCAGGATGCATCAATCACGTGGGTGTCCTGGGTATAAACTGTTGATGTTTTGTGGCTCTGCAAAGACAGTTATTTATTAAAAATCTTCTCCATGTAACACAGAATATAGTGAAGAAACTATAAACAGGAAAAAAAAGAATTCATTAATTTACTATCTGGCATATTTTCATCTTTGTTCTACAGCATTAAATATCATGCTGTAGCACTTACTGCAGGACTGAAGCAGCTGTATACAGGGTGATCTGAATGCAGGGAACCAAAATCTCCTTCCCCTTGGACTGACTGTACTTTCACTGCTTTCCGTGGAGATGCATTATAAAAAAATTAGCCAAAAGCTTCTTAGATACTGTTGATGGGATTCATCTGTAGCATTAGCTATTGATCCTTTGGTGGTGATTTTAATTTAAATATCAAATGATCATTCTTCCTGTGAAGAAGCTGGCTTAAATACCAGGGAAAAAAATCATCCTGGCATGGTTTTGTGAAGCAATCATTTCTTACAGTGTTTTCAATCAGGAAATGAAACAAAAAATGTCTCAGTCTTCCCTTTGGCTTTTCACTGTTTTGTGGAAAAGAGGAAAAAAAAACACAACAGGTGATTAAAACATAACATCCCTTTTAACCTTGCTCTTTCAGAGACTGTTATATTTGTCATTTCTTATTGCAAGAGCTGATGAACTGTAAGTGATTGGTAAGAGAGAGAATAGATTGTGCACTTAGCCTTACCATCTGACTTGGCTGATCTTCCAAAATGCAATTTATTCCAAATGCTAAGTGTGGTGAGTTTAATGGATCACGGGGTTAAAGTGAGAAACTGGAAACAAATGCTCTCTAACTAAAGGCCGATCAATAACTGAATAGTCTGACAATCCCAAACCTCTGCCACTTTAATGTAATTGGAGTGTATGGAAAAGACATCACGTTAAAGCACCTACTAACATCAGCTTCCATTACAGGTGATGGCACTCTGAGCACATTCCTCTCACACTGGTTTACTGATGTGAAAGGAGTGGGAGTGGAGAGTTGTGCTGCCTCTGAAATCTATTTTGAGGGATTTTGTAGTTTTACTCAGATTGCAGTTTGCTGTGTATATTGGTCTTGGGACACACATGGAAGCTCTCAGTACGTTTGAAGATGTTTATGGGCTGGTCTGTCTAAAACTAGCCAGGCTGAACACCTTCAAAGCTAATTTTGGGAAGCCTCTGCAGCAGTTCATCATCTATCTGTGTCTTCTCCAGATGAGCAAAAAAGGAATATTACTGGAGTGGTATTATGCAGCAAACCATGTGAAAGACATAATGTGCAAAAAGATACAAATAGTGAAATTCATGTTTAGTAATCACCCTTAGTAGTGTTCATTCAGTTGTATCAATCAAAAATTGCTTTCCAAAACCAATTTCCTGCGAGTGCTGGCATGTTTGCACCTTACTCATATTAATAAGTGGGAAAATCCATTTGGAGGGAGAGACTGGGAGAGATTCTCATCATTTCTTTTGGATTTCAGAGGCAAGAAGCAATTTCCCATCTGTTTGAGTGTCATTCAGCTGCAGTAACGAACAGCCCAGGGAGGAGCAGTTTTGGGCTGTTAAAAGAACTGACCTGAGTCCTCACCACAGGCTCTGATGAATCTTTCTGCACAGAAGAGCTGAGTTCTCCACATCTCTGTTTTGGAAAGCTCATTATTTTATGTGTGTGTGTATATAGCTGTATGGAGTCTGAAACATCTTGCTGACAAAAACCAGCCAATTTATCCCAGTGGAGCAAACTGAATATTTACTTCTTTTCTCTCTTGTGATCCAACCACTCCAGGCAGCATTGCAAACCTGGGCTACTGTTTTTAATGCATTGTCCTCTCAGGTGTAGATACAGGCAGCATAACTGTAAAGAGGGGCTGGAAATTCCTTTGTTTAACACGTTTTTCTTTTTAGTTTTAATTCTGCAGCCATTTTTCAGAATCTGACAATACAAATTTCAGACTGACGTGTAACACAGCATTAATTTGGAAGAGGGCACGCGTCCTTTCATGAGTTTCTTAATCATCATGAATCCAGAAGTATGTTTTCAACTGTGATAAAACACAGCTTTAATGGTTGCCCAGTATTTGGTTATTCTGGGAGGAGAAAAAGCCTGCGTGGACTGTCTGCTGATCACCAGCAACTTCCTGGAAGCTTCCATAAGCAAGGTAGCTTGGCCCAACAGAAAAAGTTTCAGTCTGAAGAAAAGATGACTCTTATTCTGTCCTTTGCTATCTTGACATGGTCATTTACCTTCTGTACATTTAATTTCTCCACATGCAAAAAAGGGATGAGGCTTTTTGCCAGCCAGCAAATGCACAGCTACTTGCTGCAGATTGTTAATGCAGAGGTATGCTGAAATTGTAGCTTTAATTCCACTGCTAATTGGAAATTGGGAAGTTTCCTAGAGCCTTTATCAAAAAGAGACATGCTAAGTGGGACTGTGGTTTTGTAAGCTGTGGCTACTTGTCATAAAGTCTTTCCCCCTGCCTGATTTTATGCCTGAAAAAGGCTGTTGAAACCAGCAGGGGTTTTACTTACTGCTGCTTATACAGACATTTCCATGAGATTTAATGTATTTTTCAATTTTATGAGTATCCATGGTAAAACTTAAGTAGTAATGAGGAATTAAGCTGGAAATATGTGGTCTCCTATGGTTTTTTTTTTCATCACTGTGAAACCAGACTCTGATGAGTCTGATCTTAAACTATTAACTTAAGGCAAATTCTGAACAGTATTTTTGACCTTTTTTAATGGATATGAAAACCCAAACTAAAGGAAACTCATTTGATGAAGAGAGAAACCCAGAACTTCTCATCAGGAACTTTTCTGGGGTGTATCCAGAGAGGAAGGTCAGGAGGAAGAGCCTCTGAATTTGAAGTACAGGTGGTTCAGAGGTCAGAGGACGCTCATGCTCCCATGAAACAAAGTTATTTCTGTGCTGCAAAAAACCTTGTATGGCACAGGGCATATTGTTTGTGTGCAGAGTCTCAAGGTGGTTCAAGGGTGTTTGGGCACCTAAACCAATAATAGTTCTTGTAGTGTTTAAGACACCATGGAATTAATAAGGTTTTCAGCTACGGTTCCTTTTCCTTTCCTAAAAATTCTATCCTTCTAGTTTCTTTTTGATTGCCACAGAATGCTGAACTAATGGTTCCAGGGAATGGTCCATGAAAACTGAAAGATTTTCCAGAGCCTGGGTATTGAATTTAAATCCTGACTTTGTACCTCCAGTGCCTAATAATTTATTTTGTGCAACCAACACTCTGCAGTTGCTGATGCTGCATTTTAGTCACCATTAAATCACTTCAGCCACTCATTACTGCAACATTCTTCTGCAGCTCTTTTCAACTGGCTTTCAATTTGGTTATCCTAAATGACATTTTATAATTTGATTTTTTTTTTTTTCCCACAAGACTATTTACCCCATTTATCAGATCACTGGTGAACAAACCCTGGCAGATCCCAAACCAGATGTGAGCAGTGTAATGCTGATCACACCCACCTATGTGAAAACTACTGTTTGTTTCTTGTCACTCCACAATTTTAATGCAGCCATTTCAGTCAGAGTTAGATCTTGTTCTCATTTCCCATCAGTACAGAGGGGAAATAGTGCTTCCTACTTTATAGGGATGCCACGGACATAAATACATTTCAGTATTACTGCATGTTAGTCAAACTGCAGCCAGAGGAACAGCAGACACAGAGGATGCTTGATTTCACCCCAGAGCTGGCAGTCCCTCAGAGCAGGAGCTGGGAGGCCCTCCTGTGTCTGGTAATATAGATAATATCCTCAGTTAGCAAGGATGGATAATGTTTATTCCACTGCAGCAAAGCGTCACAGCAGCACTGGGGAGTGTGCTCAGGAGGGTGTGGAAGGGAAGATGAAATTCCAGATCACCAGCAAATGCAGCCCTGTGGTGACCAGCTGAGGCACTGGCTAAGGTTAAACTTAGGGGATATGTTGGTAAATAATGATTGTTTGTTACAAGAAGTAGGCGTGAAAACCCCAAAGATCCTGAACAGTTGGCAAACTTCTGTTCTGTAATTTTGTAATTGTCTCCTCTTCATAAAAATAAGCGAACCACAGCCACAGTCTAGACTTCATCTCTAAACCCTGATGTCATTTTCAAATGAGAAATATTAATAAAAGTGGTCCATAAAGCACTTCTGGCTAATGGAATTATACTGACTCCTCTGTCAAACTGCCTGGAAAGACAACTAAACTTACTTTTAAAGTTAAGACTGCTTTAAAAGGTAAAAATACTTCACTTGTGCACATAAATTGTCTTCCTATTTAAGCAAAGTCTTTTAGACAGTTGAACTGATGTGTTATTAGTAAGAGCATGCACAATAATTTGTGAAATAATCTGTTGACAGGCAAGAATGAGGTGAATGTGTGGTCCACACTGTTTAAAAAGTTGAAAACTTTTGTTGGGTTTGAGTTATATGCTCAAACCTGTTGGTTGTGGCTGGTTTGCAACCTATTGCACTGTGATTCCACTGAATTCATGGAATCTACAGGTGATTTACACCAGAGTAGGCAAAAGAAATAAGGCCCCAGGTTTGTTATTTCCTGAAAGAAGACACACTGTGTGCTGTACCAGCTATAAAATTGCTTCTTATTTCAGAAAACTATAATGAACCCCCTGAAAAATAAAATAGAGCTGAGTTCACATGGGATCAGAGATGAATGATGCATCCTTGCCAAACGACTCTCTGCAAGCACTGCATTCATGGGATAGCTTCATTAACTTTCATGCAATAATTTGTAGATAAATTTCATCAAAAAAGCAACTATTTGAGCACCTCTAATAATATGAATTTGATTTTTGCGCATTAAAACTGTGATAAAGCTTTACTAATTATTTTTAATTATCTCGATGAAAGTACGTCAGTCATGTAAGTAATTATGTAAGTAATCTAAAGCTGATTACATAATAATGATGATTTGCTCACTGCCTTCAAAGTGCTTATAACCAAATTTAATTTTAAGCAGGATCAAGAAAATAATCGCTTAGTTCAAACATTAATTACTAATTGTAATCCGAATTCATTAAAAACAGACCTTTTTTTTTTTTTTTTCCTTTTTTTTTTGCAGACTCTGCAGGGCATTAATTGACATTTTACAAAACGAGTCATTCTTTTGGCAAGGAGGAGCATTTCTCAAACGGTCGAATCGCGACGGTCGGAAGGGACAGTTCAGGAGTTCCGAGGGGGCTTTGGCTGCTCAGAGAAAGCAGCTCCTTCAGCAGCAGTTCGGCTTCTCCAGGAGGAGTCCTGGTCCCTCTGCCCCCCACAGCAGCCGAGCTTTGCTGGGAGAGCAGAGTGAGCCCAAGGGAGTGTCCTCAGGCAAACAAACAGCGACAGCACAGGGAGCAGTTTGGGTGAGTTTAGAAGTGTAGGAATCCCGAGGTTTATTGCTTCTGATGCCTTTTATTTTTCTAATTTTTATAAGCTTTATAAGTAGTTATATAGTAGAAGTAGACTTTAGAAGTAGCTGTATCCCTCACCCTTTGGCACAGTAGTTTACACATTCCTCAACCCCCATTACCCCATATCAACATCCCCTGAATTCCACTAGGAAATGTTTAGTCTCTTGTCAAAGTAGGCCCATTTTGTTTAGGGAACACTTGTACCTTGGCCTAAACTGCAAGAGTACAGTCAAGAACTGGGTGAACGTGAGCCCCCTGTACCCCAAAGAAGATGAAGATGATGAAGAGGTGGTCTCGAAAAGCCCCCAGCCCCAATTCCCAAGGGGTGTGACTGAGGGTGGTCCAGGGTAAAAGCCAGTGGGTGGAAAAAACCTAAGATTGGACAGACAATATTATAAATTGTAACAACTGTACACAGGGGGTTACACACATGTCATGTAATCTTTATGCCTGGGCACGAATTAAAATCCTTTCCTTATTTCACCTCTAAAACTAATTTGCCTCGGAGTTTTTTTCTCCCTGCATTTTCTTTAGGCATCACTTCCTTTCCAGCCCGGGCTGGAGATGGACAGAGGGGCTGAGCAATCTGTGCAGGATTTGGTCTGGGACTGCAGAGCCTGACAGTTGTAGGGCTGCTTTGGGGGCGTTCTGTCCAGCCTCTCTGTACCTGTTAGTATCCCTCCTTAGGAACTGGGGGAATACCAACACCCTCCAAAAATGGGACAAACTTTTGGATGGTAAATTCCTTTTGTAAAGAATTACCTTTTTGATATGTAACTCAAAAGAGTTCAACTCAATGGCTGATTGGTCCTACAGGATACATTAAGAAAAATTACATTAATATCTCAGCAATTTTTCTGATAGTAGATCTTAAGCCCCATGTTATTATAACTGTCACATACCATTCCTGACTAATATCACCCCTTGTTCCTGCAGCTAATTCAGTCATTTAATTTTGCTCACTGCAGTCGTGTGCCTTGTAAGACTGTCATTTTATTGATGATACTTTCAGCAACATTTCCCATTCAACCTGTACTTTTTTTACCCTTACAGTTTCACCTTTCTCATCTTTTTGCTCCTCAGAGAATCCATCTTAATCTCAGGCAGAACTGGACACAGCTTGCATGGTTGGAAAATCAACAGAACTACAGTTTCAACAAGGAATTATTTAAATTATGAGGGAAAACCAGGAAAAAGGTAATCTTCATTCTTTTTGCTCCATAGAGAAAGTATTATTTTGTACTGACTCTGCATGCTGTCAGGCAATCACTAGACTTTGGGATAAAGCACTAGGAAATTTTAGATGCACAGCTGGGGGAATGAAAGGCAACAGTGCATTTTTCTGGGTCCAGTTTTTGTCCTTTTGCAGAAGAGGGGAAAGAGATTTAGTTCTTTAATTCAGGCTCAATAAAGACAGGATGCAGGTTGTTCAGGGAAGTAAAGAACTATTTTAATTGTCCCTTATCCCACAAAACGAAAAAGGATTTGACCACCAAGTACTTTTTATTTTCTCAATCTTCTTCAAGTTCAAAAGGTTCTGCTTAAAGCAAGAGGCCAAGTATTCTCAACAGCCCAACAGAAATGCATCCTGTGCAGATACCTTTCAGCCTTCCAAACCCAGGAGGAGTGCTCTGAATCCCATCTGATAGAGGGCTTATTGTTCTGCCAGGCTGGGCAGCATTTGTGGAATGGCTTGTTTTCAGCTCTGACAGACACGAGCATCCAGCAAACCAAACACACACAGAGCAGGAATGATAAAATGACAGCAGGGATTAGACAATACAAGAATTTGAAAAATTACATTAAGACTTTTATCTTTATGCAGGATACATGTACTTAGTTAAAACTACAGAAACATGACAAAAAATATAACACTATTAGTACAGTAAAATCCCTCAAACTTAAATGGGAAAACCCTCTAAAATATTCTCTACATATTTTTCCTTTTACAAAACATTTGAAAATGCCAATCCCGTGAACGGATATAAAAATATAATCTCTGGAACATTTTCCTAAAACCATGACAAGTTCTGTTTCATGCAAAAACATACCCTCCACCTTGTGTCATTTTGGAATTGTCCCCCCAGCCCAGACAAGGTCACTGATATTGGGTGCAAATGCAGTGATGGTACTTGAGTTCAATCTTACCTGAGCTACTCTAGCTGATGATTGATTAACTTTCAAAAGCCTAACACTACTGTGGCCATTCCTACCCTTTGTACACAAGGTAAAAATAAAGGCCTTTCAAAAAGCATGTCCTCTTCAAGGAGTTATTTGTCCTGTGGTGGTGTATCAGTGCAAGGATTTTCATCTTGGCTCATCTGGAAACATCTGTGAAAGCTTAACTACGAAAATCGAGCCTTTTGTTCTAAAATAATCAGGTCCTTTCTCTTTAATTCACCACTGATGCCAGTGTGGGCTTCAGAACACAAAGGTGAAACCCCTTCAGCTGATTAGGATCCAGGTACCAACAAATCTTTCTTCTGGTACACTTGATTTCAAGAGTGGGCAAGAGCCTGATTCTCAGGGTATAAAGGCTGACAATTGGAAGGATCTTAACAATATTCTCAATTAACAATGGTAAACTGGGTGATATTCTTTAACAAAGTGAAAGGTGCTACTCTGCAATCACAATTGAATAACCTCTTGCCAGGACCACAGTTTTAAAATATTATTCACCTAAAGTTTACTTATGTGCTGAATTCTGATACTCTTCAAATCAAGTAGAAACTGCTGAAGTTAAGGAAGTCTAGAGAAACTTTACACACAAATATGAGTTTATTCTTTTTCCCTAATGAAAACAGAGATGTTTTACTAGATTCCTTGATGGTATTAGTGCACAGTACTTCTGAATGCTGAAACAAGGCAGAGGAAGTACATAAAAAATACACTCAGTTCCCTTTTCTTATACCAACAACTCTCAATTATTTATGGGAAATAAAAGCAGAAATTTTTATGTGTCATTGTGATGTTTATCCTTTTTTCTAGTTTCCTGTTTTTTCAAGTCATTAAAACTATATTATACACGTAAAGCACCATCAGTTTTCAAAGCAGTTAACAATTCTTCTCCCTTGAATCTTCACAGTACCAGTGCACACAAATAGTTCCCCATTCCCTCCCCAGGCTGCTGTAGAAAGGAAATGTGAATCACTCAGTATAACCAGTGGAGCCTGCTGAGGCTGAACACAGAAATTAATGCAAGGACACGAGAATTTGTTCAGTTTATATTAAAGAAAGTGTCCTTTGGTGATGAGGTGCAGTGATGCTGTGACAGCCCCATCAACACTGTATGTACTGTGTTACCTAAGGGGAAACAGGAAGGACTTGTGCCTAGGAAGGAGCAGAAGGCTCAGAACTCAGTGGCATGGCAGTGGTTTCTTGTGCTAATCAAAGCCATGGCTCTCATGCTACAAGGTGGGAAAAATACCTTTTGCTGTTTGAAAGCTTTTCTTCCCTGTGCAGATGAACAGCTACTGCAGACTTGTCTGAATGGCAAACCTGAACTTCATATTTTAAACACTGGTGCTACATAAACACTAGCCTTGGATACAAACTGTATTGGGTAATTTGATTAACCAATGCTATCTTATCAGTAAGGCTGTGTGCTTTTGTGAATAAGCTGATTTCATGAGCTGTTTGTTGAGGTTTTTGCCATTTTAGCCATTAACAATGACCAGGTGTTTAGAAACTATGCCAGACATTTATAAAGACAAGTGTTAGGACAGATGAAATAATATACACATGAACTGTCACGGAAGTAGGACTGTTTCAGATGTTTTTTACATTGAAATTCCCAATTATTAGGCTTAGTGTTTTAAATCTTCAAATCACTTTAGAACCGTGAAACAATCAGTGCTCAAAATATTCCCTAATTAGCAGTATTTGCTGATAAGAAAATATGACAGAGGAAAAAGAATTTGCCAGAGTTCAGGTGGACTTTTCAATGTTTTTTATTCCAGATGGAAACGAGATGTGTATTTGTCTAAAGCTGTGGTTTCTCATCTAAAAATCCCAGTATTTCAGTCTGCAAATGAAGAGTGGAACAGGAAAATGTCTAATGCTGGCAGGTGGCCAAAGCCTGGGTTTGAAAAGCAGTTTGCACCTTGGCAAAGGCCAGGAGAAAAGCAGGACTACTCACCCAGCTCCCCTCTCACAGCCAGAGCAGCTTCTGGAGGGCTGGGCAGGGCAGGGCAGAGCTGGGTCGTGTCCCCCTCAGCCAGGCACCACCTCAGCCTTCACTGAGGTCACTTTTTTTGACAGAGCCTGACTGGAGAAAAACGTTTCTCAGGTCCAGAAGAATTTTCAGCCAATATTAATTAATCCCTGATCCCTGGTACCCCTTTTTTTTTCCTTCATGCTGTATTTATGTTTACACTGAACTGTCTTTACCTTTCTCATTATCTTTTTCTTATAAAGATTCCTCTTTTCCTCAACACCCAGCTACCCATTTTCACATAATTAATTAATTATTTGGCCTCAGCACAGGGCCAATATGTGTGAATACCTCACCATCCCAGCTGGCCATTTGTCTCCTAGTGCAGGCTGAGCTTTCAAGATTCTATCGAGTTGCCTCTGCATCATCTTGTGACAAACTCTATGACCAAGGTCCTTTTATTATCAATTAACCAGAAATACAGCAAGACATTTTGTTCAATCTTTGAGTGCATGAGCTAATATTTGTACTGCAAAATTCAATCCCCCTCATTTCATCCCCTTCAGCATTCAAAGTCTTACAGGGGTTTTTTGTGTGTGTACTGGGATCCTTTGCTAGAGTAGTGTCTCCCAACCCAGCATCAACCCCAGCCTGCTCAGATCTGTGCTGCAGTGGTCAATGCAAATGCAGTGGTTAAGCAAATTCAGTTACAAGATATATACATAAGAAATTCCACTTGCAGCTGCCACCCAACTCCACTTTCTTTTCAGCATTGTCTTTTTTCCTTTAGCCAGCTGCTTACACACATCATCATGCTGCTATTTCCCATGTTCTCCATCTTGACTGTTTTCCACATTTTCCACACATCCACTGTATCAGATGCTCCAAATCTATGAAATCTGTACTTGCTCAGTTGTGCCAGGCCTGACTCTTACTTTGCTTTTAGCCCTGGGAATTCCACAGACCTAATCCCTCTTTGCTTGCGGGCTCCGTTGTGCATTGCCCTCTTTTTTTTCCACTTGAATCTGTTCTTTTCCAGCACTGCATTCAAACCCCACAGTTTTACAGCATCAAAACAGGTTTTCTTTTCTACCCTCACAGGAAGTCTGCAGTGAAACCACAGCTGTAGGGGGCTGCACAAACAGGAAGAGTTCACCTCTACACTGCCACTTTGAGCTGATATCAAACCCAGCTCTCCCCTTACTGTTTAAACTTCAGGCTCCTCACCATTCCATACAAGTAGCAGAGCTTAAACTGCTCAACAGAACTTAGAGCTAAGAAACTGAAGGGGGTAACAGAAAATAAGATCATACCTTCTTTTCCTTATAATATAAACCAGCTTTTAATAATAAAAACTTCTATCACGTTTTCAGTGAGAATTACATATACATTTCAGTGTAAAACAGTGCACAGTGTAAATGCCCTTAGATACCCTTCTCTGCATCTCTTGTGTTGGCAGTGGCTGCAGACGTGGGCCAGGATCCTGCCCAGGCCATTCCACGGAGCTGAGCTGATGGAGACACAGCCAGGGCTTGGCCCACGTGTTCCTTCTTACTTCTGGGTGTTCCTACAGTTCTTATAATACTAAGTACATTTTAAGTTGAAGATTCAGTGAAGAAACATCCATTTCTTCTTCAAACAGTAAATGGTAAGAGTAACTCTCCCAAAATTAACAAGAAAGTGCATTGAAATAGTGATCTGCTCATCTGGCTGCAATCCAGAATGGACACCCAGCACCAAACCCCTGGATCCCACAGCTGGCAATCCATGGGCTGTCCTAGTTCCCTGTAACAGGTTAGAGCTGAATATTTCACAGAATATTCTGGGTTGGAAGGGACTCACAAGGATCACTGAGTCCAACTCTTAAGTGAATGGCCCATAACGAGGATGGAGCCCATGACCTCTGCGTTATTAGCACCAGGATCTAAAGAGGCTGCTGTAGGTCAGAGGAAACAGTTAAAAGTAAGAGATCAAAACAAAACATGTTCCTTCCCCAAAATTATTTCAGTCTGTGAGTGAAAAGAAAAAAAATATTTAAAAATTAAGGAACAAGGTTCAGAACAATCTGCATCCCCCAAATTGTCATAAGCCATTTTGTGTTGAAGAGAGGATCGAAAACATTTAAGAGGCCTTCACGTCCAAATGAAAAAGTCTAATTTTAGGTTTTGAGTTGGTTTGGATGTTATTAAAACAAAATGAAGTCAACTAAAAACCAAACAACATCAAAAATAACCCCCCCAAGCCTTTATTTTCTAGAAGATACATCACTGCAAAGCACTCCTGCATCTCCTGACTGGGAGCTGGTTCAAAGGAGGCTGCAGAGAGTCGGAGCAATGGGGAGATTCCTGTACACCTGCTGTGGTAGGGAGGGGTGGTCATGTTAAGGCACTCACTCCAAAGGAACATTATTTCTATCCTGAGACTGCTGACATGTTTTGATTAGTTTCAGCCAGTAATTTGGAAAAAATTACTGTGCTTAGGGTAATACTGACAGAATGGAGAACAACTTTTCAAATGAGAAAAAATAAAGTACATTATTTACAGGATTCCTTTTTTCTTTTAACTTAAAAGCATCCCTAATACATTTTAATAACTGTATTAAAGACTACTTAAATATTGAAAGATTTTTAAATAATGTAGATTTTTTTTCAGTAAACTGGGAGTAGCTGTGTAACTGCCAGCATATTGGTCCCATTTTAAACAATATAATTTTTATTTAAATCTTGTATATATAATAACATGATCGAAAACACATATTATTCCACTCCACATAAATAAGTATAGTTCTTCTGACCTGTTTTAAAAACTACATCTGTTCAAATAATCAGATTATAAGACTGTATTTTTTCCTTTGTAAAGATTCCTTTAAAATCCTTCACTCCCAATCTCTCCTCTTCACTAGCACTGTATCCCAGAGTATATAATCATAGGGCATTAGTAAAAAGTTAATCAAAAACCTGGAAGCTACAGTAAGTAAAATGAAGTAATGGTAAGAAGTATTATGGAATGTATACTCTGCAGCATAGAGAGATTGGCTCTCACTGGGCTGAAGTGGAAAATGACTCCAGAAGAAATTCTTTATGTTGATATTTGAATAAACCAAAGACTGTGCTATTCTTTGTTCAAAAGTGCAGGTCAGTTCATGAAAAACTGGTGTTTCTGAAGCCACTGCACGAGGATGTCGACCAAAATCCTGCTGGCAGTCCCAGGGCTGCCAGGGCAGCACAGGGAGAGAGACACGTGTCCCCCAGCACTTCCTGAACCAATCCAGACCCCCAAGTCCACAACCTTCAGGTGGCAGCAGAAACAAGCCACCAGTAAAACTGCACTTCCTTGAAGAACAATGGTCACTGTTCCAGGCACCCGGCAAACGGCAGCACCGTCCATCCTCGCCCCGTGGGGTCTGTTCCAAGAATTTCTTCAAGAAGTCAAAGAAACACAAGAATCCTGCACGTGCTGCAGGAGCTCAAAGGCAGGTTCCTGGGGCCTGGGGCAGCAGGTCCATCTCCCCCAGCCAGAGCAGCACCAGCAGGTGCAGTTGGTGGGGCCCTGGGCAGGGCTGCTCCCCTGGTGCTGCCACGAGTGGCTCCCACTTCTATAAATCCCCGTCTGTAGGTGGCTGGCACAACCTATAGAGCCTTTGGGGCAGATGAAGAGGAGGGAATTAAAGATCACAAGGATAATAACAAGGTTACTGCCATCGTATATGGGAGTCAGCAGCTCCTTTGTCATTTTGCAGTTTTTAGAAGTAATGCCATATCAAGAATATCATTATTTTTAATCTTAACCATTGCAAATTTAGAAGTGCCTCTAGTGATTTGTTAACTGAAGTATTTATAATCATTGTTTACAACATTGTTTGAGGCTTTCCATCACTCCCTTTTAATTTTGGGTCTTCAACAGTCCCTTCTCTCTTTTTCTATTTCCTTTGGTTTTTAAACCCAGTTCAGCATTTTACCTGAACAAAAAAGTTCCCTCCTGCTCCCTCCCAATTGGAATACCAAGCACATAAAAGAACATATTTGCTTGTTGACATGGTTGAACAAACTTTAAAATTAATAATCATATTTTCTGAGAAGTTTTTTGAGTCACAAGATTAGCAAATTGAGAGCAGTGCTTAAACCTAAGCACATGTTGACTTGTCATTCATGTACGACTTTGTGGTAGCTTTTTCTTGGCTGTTTTCTTTTCATCTGAATAAAACCAAGTCTTTTATAACTTCTCTTTCAAGACTCCTATTAGAGAGTTTGACAAACCTCAGTGTTAGGTAGTACAATCCTGAGAGTTAATATTAATTCCCCAGATCTCCTTTTAACTTAATGCTCAGTTTTATTTCCCATTATGATGATGAAACCCGGTAGGAACACACATATCTGAGCTTTATTGCCCTGAAATAACCCGAGTAAATAGCCCTGGAATTTATCATTGTGATTTGGAGTGTATTCAAAAGAACACACTCAACACAAACAAATCATCCTCTGATTTGTTTGTAAAGCTATTTCTTTTTGAATGTAACATGCTGTTATGGTCATAAAAATGGAACCAAAGTAACATACAGCTGTTAATAAGGCAAAATAACCTCCCTGTGGAAATCTGATGGATGGCACTGGGGCCGTGGTCCAGGAGCCAACAGCATCGTTTTATTCCATTTTGAAATAGCAGTTACTGGTTTGCCTTTATGTAAACAATGCCATTAATGAACAAAATCAGAAGTTCTCCCATATTTGTACAGATGGATTCTGTACATATTGTCATCTAAACCACGATGATTTGTTACTGCCATTGAGGGGAAATGCTGTGTTATGGTTTATTAAAGAACATTCTTTTGCTGAGAGGTGAAATTGGAAAAAATTGATCAGAGATACTTTTCTTAAAAATAAAGGTGTTCTTTTCCTGTAGAGAGAGGTGAACATCTCGAGCTCCCTCTCGGTGCAGTGGGATTCACAAATGTACAGAGCTTTTCAAAGCTGCCTTCTAGACAAACCCATACAGAGCCTGTGCAACAGACCCTCCTTAGGGCTGCATTACTGTGGGGTTCCTCTGACTGGCAGCACTTGCTCTCAAACCTGCTCTGCCAGAACTCAGCCATCAGGCTCTTGTAAGCACACAGTGGTATCAGCTTATGGATTATCTTTGCATATCTGCACTCAGACTTGCTGTTCAGGAGTTTTTCTTTCTAAGCATTCCACACGTGGCTGTCAATCCTTATCTTTGCCAATTCACAGCAACAGTTCAAAAAAGATCAGCTATGTTTGATTCAGAAAATGCAGAAAGTCTTTGAAGTTGATGATGCACAAATAGCAAGCAGCAAAGCTGATTAATCTACAGTGCACTTAGTTTAGTACAGGGAGAAAGAAGAACAGGATTCCTCTTTTTTTTTCTCCAGTATTGCTACTAAGATCATCTCTGGTTATAACAGGAACTCCACAATTGTTCCAGAAACATAAAACCAGCACTCAGAGCAAATGCATAATACATAATAACCTACCGAGGTGCACACTGTGGCATTTGGTCCATCACTTTCAGATTCTTGGCAGAGATTTCAACCCTTGGTCCCTGTGGAAACAGAGAATTTATGGTACTAACAGTATCGATAGAGCTGATGATCCTTAGGGGAAAATATTGTAATGGGAGTATGGTTCCTATTTGAGAATCCATTAACTACTTCTAGAAGATTTGGAATCCATTGGGTGGATACATTAGTCATCTGTGTTTACTTAAAGGACGGAATTAGTCCCAAAGCATTTTACAAGCACTGCTGTCTAGCACTAGGGAATATCTACTATTTAACACTGTGGTTGAGACTTGGGTTTTTTCTGTACTGAAATTGTCTTAAGTATGCTGCACAGTCTATCCATCAAGGCACACATTTTAAATAATGTATACTGAGGCACAGATTTTAATTGCTGTAATGGCTATACATGCAAATGTTCATTTGTTCCTGTCAAACACAGGTGTAACAATTCAGACAGTAGTAAGGTTATAAATTCCTAAGTCTGGCTACGTGGGTTTGTAGTGCACAAAACACAGTGCCCACCAAAACAACCTGGTGTTTGTGCCACGATGTCCCTGGGATGCAGCAGCCACAGCCAAATACTCACTTGCTTCCTCATGATGTCTGTAGCCTGCATGATGCACTTGGGCAGGAGGCCGTGGCTGCGGGCCAGGATGGCAGCTTGTTCCAGGGACACACTCAGGGTACTCCTGAGCGAGGGAACACGAGACAGGAGATCACAAATCAGTTTGAAAAAATATAAATATGGATGTACAGGACACTTACCTGCTCTGCTAGTTGGTTACTTCACTTGCTTAGTTTTTTTTACCTACAAAACTATTAAATTACCTCAGTCCTACATTTCCAGTCTTGTTATACTTAGATACTGCAACTGTTGGAGTCTCAGCATCATTACTACAAGGCTGTGTGTCACTGCTCTTCTGCATTAATTCATTTAAAAGGATTCACAAATGAATCTTCACTTTTGAGACACTGGAAGAACAGTGTGTTTAAAAATCATGTGCACGCCTCAAGATTCTAAAACTATTTTTGAGCAACTTCCTACATGTTCAGTATGTGACTGAAGACAGCAAGTTCTGTGCTCTCAGATCACTCAGTTGCATTGGTTGTTGCACTGAAACACAAAAACTTTTGTGTGTCAATACTAATTATTAACAAAAGTATTAATAGTCACAACCTACCCCAAAGTAAAGATGTTAGTAGATTTAGGTCCTTATGACATCCCTTAAAATTTACCTTATTTTGCTTTGAATGGAATCAAATCTCTAGGAAGGACAGAAGTTCTCACCACAGCAGCAGGACCCAGGTTTAACCCTCACCTCTGCATCCCAGTGCCACACATGGTGATCTGACAGGCTCCCAGGCGGTAACAGAGCTCAGAGGACACAGGCAGCAAGGCAGCTCCTGATGTGGGACTGCTGGAACATCCTGACTGCACTGGTTTGGTGGTGATGAAAGACTTCATCAGCCTGCAAAGCTCATCCATGGCATTGATCGGGCGAATGAGCTGAACAAAGCAATACAAACATAGTCAGTGGCATATTTACACCTTCACTTGTATGTACAAGCCTTTATCCTATATGTAAGCACAATATTCTATATGAGAGTAACTCCCACACAGGAACAACTAATCAGAACATACATGAACTTTGGAAGTGGCAAAACACAATTACTTAGGCTCGGGGTGATTCTTTGCAGTTCCCACAAATCACATACATCCTCTCCAAAGCAATTGCAAGGGTGGTCTCTGGTTTTGTGTTCCCTGCAGCAGCATTTTCATGCCTTACCTGCAGATATCCACATATGTGCCCTACCCTGTTAGACAGACTGCCTGTACATGAGATGCTGGGCAGCATCATTTTCCTCTTGGTTTAACTGTGAACAAAGTGTAACTTCCAAATGGAACATTTGCTCATTTTCATGCATCTGTGGGAGAGGAAAATGAGCCTGTTCTGTCTGGCCTCAGCCACCGTGTTGGTGAGGGGCAGGCAGGGTCACCCAGAGCCTCCTTAGTGCCAAGTTAGGGAGGGGTTGTGTCTAAGCTGGTTCTGCACAATTTCCTCTCAACAGAAGAACTGCAGCCAAGCTCCAGAGAAATTCACCCCTTCAGGGTAGGGAACATTTTAAAATGCTGTTTGGGTTTGTACAGATCTGCCATACAGGCATCCCACAGCTGGGATTTTAGAGATGTTGAAATAACACTTCTGTGAGAGAATTTATTGCAGAAATAAACACAGCAACAATACCTGGTCAATCTTCACTGCAGTAGTATTGGAATCAGTGGGCAAGTTTGATCTCTCTAGGTAAAATGTCCTGCAAAAAGGCCAGCAAGGACTAGATTAGTTGGTTGTCCCAGTTCAAGCACATATGTGTGTATTATCTTGTACAAAACAGTTGAGCAAGCTATGCTAAAAATCTGGTACTTGAGGATCTGCTTTCTTATTGAACCATTGTGATGGCAGTAATTTACAGACCCTGTATTAAAAAATATTCTGAATCTCCATTTAAAAAATAATTTTAGTTCTGCACAAAATGCTGAGGGCAAATATAATGGGCATTTCATCCTGTACAGTGCACTCCTGAACGAGCTTAACTATGGGAAGAAAATTAACAAGTTTACCACACAATGAGGATCTCCGAAAATCCTATTTGTACAAAAACCCCATCATGAATGGAACCTCTTTTTCATTAGATTTTAAGGTCCTTAGGAAGGAGTGCTCTGAAATTTTCCGTGTCTTTTAAGGCAAAGCAGAAGCACAGCATACCTGAGTTTCCGGTAGTATTGCTGCACTTTCTCAAGTGAAATGCCATTAATTTGCTGCGGGAGTTCTTCCAGAGATGAGCCAGCTGGTTGTGATTGCCCCTCCGTACTCTCTAGAGCTGAAGAAGAAAACATTTTGCTAAACCTATGTTCTTAGTGTTTTTTTTAATTCATTTATTTATCTCTGTACCATCTCATTCATTACTCAGCAGACGACTTTGTCACTGTTTGATCATGTCAAGGCTGATTCCGTTACTGCACTAATTTAGTGCCTTTCCCAATATGGGAGTACAGTGGTGATATCCTAAAGGTGAGCTTCACAGAAAGCACTTCTATCTAACAGCAACTATTCCCCATTAATGGTCCCTTGAAGGAAATGTCCTGTGTTGTATTTTGGTGGGAATATTTGCTTATCAAGTCGATTTCCAGTCCAGATGATTCTGTCATGCTGTTTGCTTTTTAAAACACTTCCCTGTAGCCTGGGCACACCTCCTGATCCCACACGAGATCAGACCATCCATGTACTCCAGTAGTGTCTCTATGGCCATTAGAGGAAAGCATAAAAAGGTCCCAAACAGGCATATCTTGTTCTCATGACTGTGCCTTATCTAGTACTCCCCAGGTCTTCCTAAAATAGAAGCACCTGCTTCTTAAATGTGTCTGTAGGTCTCAGCCGCATTTTTTTAAGAGCTTCATGGTCATTCTTTATTTGGAACCTTTCAGAACCATCAGTTAAGCTTATTTTTCTCAAGAAAGCTTTTTATAGACACCTTTTGTGAAGAGCACCGTGTGCAGTTTCAAGCTTCCCCCATTCTGAAACCGAGCAGGCAGTTTGGAGAAGTAGTAGCTGTCAAGATAAAAGATAACCTTCAAGGCCTGACGACTTCCTTCAATGTGGTAGAAGACATGAGTATCTGGAGAAATAAAGATAAAACACTTACTGCTTTACCACAGCAGGGGAATTGTGAAACCACTGTTAAGAGACTTTGTTAGATTACCTAATGACATTTCCCATCTCCACCATAAGATGAGTAAGGGAGAGCCTTTACGGAGAGAATGCAGGCTCTGACATACTACACTTAAAAAGATATTAGTTAGTGTGATTTAGTCTGATGTTTGATGCAAATACAATAAACGTGGTTAATAATTAAAATCCCGTGTTGTTTCATGGCATCTCAACCAGTAAACATGAAGAGAGAGCTGGCAGGGTGGGACACTGGACACTGGAGAGCTGGGGATTCACCACAGGGAACGTGGTGAATTACAAACATCTGTCAGGAACTGCTCATCATCTGTGACACCTCCCCAGGTACAAAGTCACCCTGATAAGGCACAAGCCACAGCTACACAGTACAGAACAGGCACCACCATCCCACCCTGTCAGTCTTGCTTTTTATGCTCTGTGTTTGCAGTGCAAACTGAGGGACTCCAACAGAGAAGCTGCCCGGTGCTCTCCAGGTCTGACATGGTCTCCTAGATCACAGTCCTAGAGGATATTAACCCATAAAACATACAACAACCGAAAAAGAGCTTTAAAGAAACAGAGGATACTCACTTGCTACAAGACTTTCATCCAGCTGCTTGAAATAGAAGGCAACTTTGTCTAGTTCAGCCAGAGTGACCTGGATGTCTTCCAGCATGGTGTGCTCCTCCTTCTGCATGTAAAGCAAGGAAACACACACAAATAGGTTATTACCTGGCAGGAAGGTGTCATTGTTATGGGTATGCTTTGGTTGAGGAGACCTAGAGCAGAGTGCAGCGCTTTCCATAAGCTCCATCCCAGCCAGGGAATTACTAACAACTCCTTAACTCATACTGGTACAAGTTTAACCACCCCTTGCTTAGGTGTCATTTGATGTGATTCACAGTCGAGAGGTTTAAGGACTGAATGTTTGAAGGGATCTCTTTCTCCAAGCTTTATTCTATAACCTAAACATGTGAAGAACAGCTGATCAGTTACTGCAAAATAAATATTGACACGCTGCATGCAATGAAAAGAAATAGCAGTTACATACACAAGTAGTTTGGATTGTATTTTGTAAAAAAAACCCACATTCAATCTACAATATTTCCACAGTCAAAAAAAAAAATCCATTTTCTATACTGTCAGAGCTACCTGTCTTTTTTATGCTCCTTTTTTTCTTAGCATTTTTACAGTTATGGCAGCTGATCTCCTGTAGCTGTGGCTCATGTGCTTGTTAGGTGCAGATGAACAGTACAAACGTGGCTGTGGTGCCTCACACCCCAGCACCACAGACCTGAGAGATGGACTGTCCATTTGTCCCAACTCCTGCAATCCTCCCAACTTTCTCGCCCGTTTGGGGAACGCGTGTCCTCGCCAGGGGATGGCAGGGGACACCTGTGTCACCAATAGCTGGGCCCTTAAAACCTCCCTAAATGCAGCAGTTGTTCCAAATGTGAAGGCAGATCAGTTCCTATGGTGTTCTGGTGTGACCATGGGCCCGGTATTTGTGAGGAGATGAAAATGGCAGGATAAGGAATATGGGCACTTGGTTGCCAGCAGCAGGAATGCCCAGAGTTTGCTGCAGTGAGAGTCTGAACATTCCACCAGAATAAGGGGCTCTAGCTGTGCTGTGAGTGGCACAGAATCACACAGGCAAGTGTGAGCAGACCCAAGGGTGCCCCAACTCTTCATCTTACCACAGTGGGGGAGAGAAGGGACTGGTAGTGCAGTAGAACTCCAGTGGCTGCGATCTGCTCCAGCCACTTCCTGCTGGCATCTCTGCTGCTCTCTTCGTACTCCCCGTTGTTGTTGTATCGATAGTTGAGAGCAGCCAGCAACTGCTCTGAAAAGGTGCAAATAGCAGCCACAAGAGACTGAGAGAAGATGGAATCACGTCTCAGCTGTAGCTCAGTATCTGCCAGAGAAGGGGAGAGAAGCACAAAGAAGTCATGAGTACACTTGTCTTTCATCTCACTGCCAACAAAGCAGTTTGTGTGGGGGTGCACATGACATTCGGCCTCAGCTTTGCACCAACTGAACAGATAACCTCCCCTTGCTGTGTGACCTGGCTGGAGAGATGAGGACAGCACAGCTGGCATACGTGCATCTTGCAAAATTTTCTAGTCCAGTAAACTGTTTATTCCTCTCTCTGCCATCTGCATGCTCCTTCTTCTGACTAGAAAGAGCTGTAACTCCTTAGATACAGCCATATCTGGACTGATTCCCTTCTTTTTATGTTTACAGAAGCAAAAGAATTATTGAAAGGTCTCTGTCCTTACTTCTCTCCTGGTCTATTACAGATTAATCTTCCTCCATCCATCTGTATTTTGTGGGCTTCCCATATGCTTAATGCATTAACTGGGCCCATCCATATGGTACCAATTGCTTTATGTTTCCTGGGAGAATTTCCCCTGCGTTAACTTTGCTTCCAGTGTGCCTGCCAGGCAGCCACATGCTGGTCAAAGCAACCTTGTCACACTTAAGAGGATTGCAGGCCAAAGAGGCACATGACTAAGTGAAGAGCTACTTCCCAGGAGCCCCCAGCTTCTCCAGCAGGCTCTCCTTGGCAAGGCAGAGTTCCCCAGGGAAAGAGGCTGAAGACATCACCCAAAGGCTTTGAATGTCTGGATTATTTTTACAAGCGCTGAACACAACAGACTGACTAATACACTCCAGGCCCTGGGCCATGTTCTCAGCTTAAGGGTAACCATCCTTCTTTCCAGAGGATGTTCATGAAAATGCTGCAGGAGATGGGGTACACATAGACAGGCATTTGGGGACACATTATATCTGCCATCAGTAAAAATAGCCTTTATGGTCACTAGACTGACCATCCACAGGCTGCTTTGGACAGACTCATGGATCAGCCCTGGCAGGAGCTGAGAGGTAACTCAGAGCCATACAAGTCTCTCATCTTCACTCTATGAAAATCTGAGAAATCAAGTCTGGCATAGTCAAATAATGACAGCATATTTCAGTTATTTATTACCTCATTTTCAAGCAAACGGACATCAAACAGATGCTACAATTACAAAAAGACTGTGCATTGGCTCCTCAGAAAGACCTGTCCCTTGCTCTGCAAGCACAAGGGTTGGTGCATGGTAACAGGTTCCTGATGTCCCCAGTGTATTTAGGAGCTCCCTGTCTTTGTCTGCTCCTGGTTGTAATTTCAGTATAGACAATCCTAACTCCCCACACGCCTGCTCTGCTTGGAAAGATGACAGAGTCCATGGTCTCACAGAAAATTGTGCAATACATCTCATTTTTGCTGCGTGTTCTCACCACAGCAGGAAGCAGTAAAGGCTGTCTGGGAAGGAGGGTTGTGCAAAGGAAAAAATGAAGACAGTAAAAAGAAAAACAGTGCTTCTGAAACAACAGCAACCAGCCAGGTAACACAAGCAGGCTCCAGTGAACTGAAATCATGTAAACTGAAGAAGAGACATCAGGTCCATGGGAAGGCTGGCCTAGATGCAGAGCAGGAGAAATGTCAGCATAAAATGCCAGGGCAAAAACCCCTAAATGCTAAGGAAACAACACATCACATTCTCATGTATGCACGTGAATGCACATAAAACTGTCTTAGGGACTTGTGATGCCTGTTGTTGTTCTGCAACAAATGAAACCCCCTTACCTGTGCATTTTAACAAGGCCAAAAGCAGCTGATTCTTCCCATCTAAAACAGTGAAGACAAGGAATGCTGTGGTCAACATAATGCAAGGAAGGTGTGTTTGGTCAACAGTCTCCCCATTTCCCCAATCCCTCACCCAGTCTTTCTACTCTGAGAGTCCTCACTCACACAGACACGTTCGTGATCCAAAAACTCAAGGTGTAAAGCAGGGAATTTTCCTGGCTACATGCTCTGTGTTAACTTCCATGAAACTTGTAGATAAATCCCTAAGGAGGTGATTTCTGCCCAGTGCTTTGCCCTGGGCTGCAAACATCAGCTTCATCTCCCATTTCAGCTCAACCAGACTGCAACAGGTTAGGATGTTGCAGCGGCTGATTAGCATTCATTTCAGTTTGGAATATACCAAGCACCTCTCTCGTCATTTTCTAAAAGCACAGGGAAATGGATCAGTTTGATATCAATCTGAATGGGCTGATGAAATAAAATAAGGGGGGGGAAGCTCTGTGGAATTGCTGCACAGGTGCAATTTCACCATACAGCACCAGGACTCTGCAAACCATAACGCTCTGCCTGCTCCTCTCTAGAGCCCAGGACAGCCTTACTACAAACTGAGATCAAAGTAGAAAACCAACTGAGAGGCTGGACTAGACCAAGATCTTTTCTCCCCGAAGCCAATAACAAACTTTTCCTTATTTACAGACCTTCCACGTGTTTCTGTATGATTTCCACAAGGTTCCTGATGCGCACTGGAAGGTTCCATGGATCTTCCTGAATGCTGGCTTGAATGTTGTTCCGGCACCTAACTGTGGTTTCTTCCTTCTGCTTAAATTCTAGAAAACATGGAGTGTGTTAGCCCTTAAGGAAATGCTCCATAGCTGAGTGGCTTAGGAGTTATAATGTAAACACAGATGAAAGCAGAGACACAGTATCAATAACAGTAATTGTGAATTGAAGAAGGTTCTTAAATAGAACCACTACAGAGGAAAAAGACTATTCCCATACTCTCAGTAACAGCAGTCTCCCTGCATTGCTTTCAGGACTGTGGGCCTGTGTGACCTGCACAGAGCAGGGAGCTCTGCCCCTCCTCAGACACAGAACCCCTCTCTGTTTCAGCTGTCAGGTAGATCTCGAGTCTCTGGCTGTGCAGAATCCCATCAGCTGTTTGGCTGCAGTTGTCACATCCCATAATACTGATGAGAAGTTCTGAAATATTCTGCTTTCTTTCACCTGATGAAAGCTAATTATTTAATTATAGAGCAGAAAATTTACTCTCCAGGACTTAGCTATGTAGCTAAGCCAGATTTCCATTGTTGAGGATAAAATGCATAAGCAGAGAAACACAGAAAAACTGTGCCAAGTAACTGCTCCAAGACAGGAACAGGGGAGCATTCCAATGTCCATCCATCACCAAAAGGTGTCTGTGGTAGCTATTAAATGGATACTGTGGTGCAGGATTCCAGCTGAGTGTAAGCATTCTGCTCTTCTCCACCAGTGATGAAGAGCTGGAATCATATTTGTTAAATAAGCAGAAAATTTACTCTCCAGGACTTAGCTATGTAGCTAAGCCAGATTTCCATTGTTGAGGATAAAATGCATAAGCAGAGAAACACAGAAAAACTGTGCCAAGTAACTGCTCCAAGACAGGAACAGGGGAGCATTCCAATGTCCATCCATCACCAAAAGGTGTCTGTGGTAGCTATTAAATGGATACTGTGGTGCAGGATTCCAGCTGAGTGTAAGCAGGGCTTGTCTGTTCCTCAGTGTGATGAGAGTGGAATCATCAGTTAAATAAAAGACTCTCTCAGGCTAATTAATATAGTTTTAATAAACGAGACTCTGTTTAAGTAAAATAAAAGAAGGGAAGTGTCTGTTGTTTCTGCACTTCATTCCAACAGTGCATGGAAAGACTAACACTCTACACAAATGTGAATGTGTTTGTAGAGATGAGTTCATGTAACAGAACTTCACATGAGTTATTCCTGGAGTCAGGAAAAAAAAAGCAGGAATGCCTCTCTAGTTCTAGAGTTTGCCACTGTAACTAAAAAACAGAACCTGTCAGGAGCTGGAGTGTGACTACAGCACCTGGGGTACAGCAGGAGTAGTAGGAAACATTTCAGATTTCAAGTGGGAAAGGAAAAGCAGCAAATGTTCAGAAAATAAAGTCCTGTGTACTACAGGGAGACAAGAAACCACATCCTGAGCCCCAAAACCACTAAACCCAAAGTCTCATCATGGTCCCTGAGGAAAAAGAAAACACGGTATCATCTGTTTGCTCTCTATGGGAATCAGTTTTCAAAATAAGTGTCATGTGAGGATGAGTTTACTCTGGCAGTTATCCATCTGAAGAAAAGCAGAGTAAGTCATTAAGCAAACTTGGGCAGAACCTTTTGGTGCCTCAGATTTCCAGCGTTCAGCCCCTCCTCAGCTTATCAGAGCACTCATTCACCTTGTATCTGACCTATCCCTACTTTGTACCTTTTGAGATATGTTCACATCAAAGGGGGGATTTGGAGACTTGTGAAAGAGCTGTGAGGATTCAGCAGCATGTAACGAAACAATGTTCTTTGTGTTCAGGAGGAATTCACATGAAAACAACCTCTTAAAGATGCAAAATTTCAGTGGTCAGAAAATTTCAGTTGTACCTGCCAATAATGCATGACTGGGCAGACTGCAGAACTAAGGAACTCTTTGTGGCCAGACAGCATGTGTGCAACCATGGTCTTGGGTCTTGGAAATCACATTACTAAATACAATCAACCTATTTCTTTACCTTGCAAACTGTGGTCCATTGGAAAGTGCTTGGTTTCTTCAAAGGCTTTAGTTATTCCTGGTCCTTTTAGAAGTGCATTGATTGCATCAACCTACAATTGGAATGTTATGCATCAGTGTAAGTAAGATTTGCAGAAGAAAATCTGAACAGAGCTCTTGTGGGGAAATGCCCAAACCATTACACTGTTTGTATTTTGGAACAACTGCCAAATAGCAGTAGGACTTTGTAGTCATGAACTGGCCTCAAGAGTCTCTCTCATTTAATACAGCATTTTGCACAATGATGATCTTCATGCTGACAAGAGAATATCAAACCATGCTCCAGTGTCACACATCTATAAAGATATCTGCAGGCCAAACCTGGGAGAACCCTCCTGCAATCTGCAAATGAGATCCATTTACATCCTACGAGTCATCAGATGCTTGTTCACCTTTTTTTTTTTCATGGAAGCCTTTTTCCTCTTAGTCTCATGCCTTAGATAAGGCAGGTCAGCCTTGCTTAAATCACATGAGGCAACTGGAATGTGGACAAAAGTGATTCCTCAAACCTTCCTATAATATACTTGCTTACACAATACCCCAAAATCCTGATAGTTTGCCCTCCTCCAAATATGATTTCATGACACAATTTACTACTTCCAATTTCTTGCACTAACACTGATAAAGAGAAAGCAATTCTGTCTAAGAATAACGTTTTACATACCTGGTTAAAAAGGTGTTCCAGACAGCCATGAAGTTTGTCTTGCTTGTCTAAAGGAATCCTCATATCATTGGGAAGCTCATCTCCTAATAAAGGAGAGATGAAAAGCTCTTAACTTCAAACACAACCTGTGACAAGGCCACAGATGACACAGGCACACCTTCACACTGGTGGGTGAACAGTGATTGCTGCTTTATCTCCAACTCTTAGATCATAATACTCTTTATTTTCATATAATGCAAGTGTCCAACAACTAAAGAAACTTATCCCTGCCTCATACCTCTCCCACGTTCCAAATTTACTGTGGTTTATTAGAAAAAGGCAAACTCTATCTTTCTGTGCTTGTTATTAGTTTTGAAGAAACCACACTTGCAACTTAAATATGCAAGTCCTTATAATCAGCAAAGACTTGTCAGCTCTGCTGAGGGGTCCAGCACGAGGAGGACTCCTGTGCCCTGTGCACATGCTCACCTGATTCCATCAGCCCTGCCCAGGTGATGTCCCCCTGCACACACTCACCTGATTCCATCGTCCCTGCCCAGGTGATGTCCCCCTGCACACACTCACCTGATTCCATCGTCCCTGCCCAGGTGATGTCCCCCTGCACACACTCACCTGAGCCCATCTCATCCCTGCCCAGGTGATGTCCCCCTGCACACACTCACCTGAGCCCATCCCAGCCCTGCCCAGGTGATGTCCCCCTGCACACACTCACCTGAGCCCATCCCAGCCCTGCCCAGGTGATGTCCCCCTGCACACACTCACCTGAGCCCATCCCAGCCCTGCCCAGGTGATGTCCCCCTGCACACACTCACCTGAGCCCATCTCATCACTGCCCAGGTAAGAGCTGTTGCTCCTCACGCTGGTGTAGGACAGCACCGAGTCCCGGTTACTGTTACATTCACTACAAAGAAAAGCAAAGAGGGGCTGAACAAAAGCTGTCCCTACACCCAGCCCCTGACACAGTGGCATTCTGGCTGCATTAGCACTGCCCCCCCACCTAATTCTGTTCCACATATGCAAATGGCACACTAATGACATGCAGAACAGCCCTCAGCAAGGCCTCTGGGGCTGGACTGCCCCAGGCTGGCTTCTCCTAGGTGTAGTGCCCACTGAATGCCCACTGTATCACCCTGGTTCTGTACAATGCAAACGGCCCTGGCACCCTCGGCTGGGTCAGCCCAGAAAACCTGCTCTGAGGACACAGAGTAGGGGACAAATAATTGAGATTTTAACTCAACGTTTGCTACAAATTCTCAGGATATTACAGCATCCAAATCCAGCATATTGAGAGGCTGCAGTAGCACAGATACTGAGATGGGAGAGGAAATTTAAGGGATCTTTACCATCGGAGAATCAGGCACTGCAGATCCTAAAACTACCTCAGGAAGCAGAGGAGTCATGACAGTCAGCTTCCTCTTGGCTATGCACACCTGGAAAACTCTAGTGTGAATCTCCCCTCCTTAAAGTTCACTTTCCACTAACTATAACTTAATAAAAGTAATCAAAAAGGCTATGGATCTCAGGCTCTCCCCTTCCAATGAAATGACAGAGGTTTTAATGGTACAAGCCCAAAACAAAGCTTACAAAAGTCTTCAAATTGTCTCTTCCTTTGATTTTGTTTTAGACTGACATGAAAGAAAAATGTAAGAGCGACTGGAAGAACCCTAATTGGGGTCCTTTGTTAAATCTACTATCAAAGAAATCTGTTTTTCCTCAAGAAGATTAATACTTATGGCAACTGCTCTGCTGTACAAACCCTTATGAATTACACTTCAAATGATCCCAGTGAAAGCAGCATAACTAATGCAAACAAGGTGTTTTCTTATCTGTAATTTGCTTGGTTTTGTAGTTCCTCAATAGTTTTTCAAATCAAAACCCACTACAACATGTTTTATTCTCCCTTGAGTAACTATTATCTGTAATATATGCTTAATTCTCTCCCTCTGTCTAATAAAGATAAGACAGAATAATGTTTCTCATCTTACATTTATGTGTAGGATTTTGGAGCAAGTGACAAACCCACAGAGACTGTGCTGTCACTTTGTTACCCAGAATAGATTAACCTCAATTACAGAAATTTAAACTAAACAGGGATTCCTATTAACAGTGAAAGAAATACAGCACATTTCACTCCAAAAGCTTCAGAGCACGTGTGCAGATTGAAATCTCACACAACAAACAGATGTCCCAGATCTCAGCACTGAACTGCTCGTTTTATTCTTCACTGACTTTGTACTTGCTGTCCTTTGAGACAATCAATACTGAACTGGACAAGACCCCGAGCAACCACTTTTGTTGGCCCTGTCCTGAGCAAGAGATGGGACCTTGGGGGCTCCAGAGACCCCTTCCAACACAAACTGTTCCCCTTCTGCCAGTTTTGCAGCCCTGCATGGATGGAAGTATAGTTATTGGTACCAGTGCCCAACAAGGGCAAGTAAAGCACCAGGACTGCAGCAGGGAATTTTCAAAGACCCAGCATTCATTCAGGTCCCTGGGATCCTCCCAGCTCTAGGGCCTTACTACAAATGTAAAACTGGCCTGTTAATGATGTTAAACTGCAGTGGTCAGACATGGCTACAACTTGTTATTCCATTTCTTCTGCAGCTGAGTTTCCAAATGTTTCCTCCCAAAAAAAGACAGATTTGGAGTGTGTGAGATCTCCTTTGGCAGCAAATATTCCTGGAGAACCAGCAGTCAATCATGTCACCAAAACAAGATTTTGAGACACCTGAATAAACATTGGCACTTGTGGTTTCAAAGGCCCACTAAAAATAAAAAACTCAACGTCCATTTCTGTTTCTGTGTCTCAGATTTTTGGGAAATTTGGTTGCAGAATCAAATGGAAACATCCCCTTACAATAAAAGCTTTATAAGAACGAACAGTCTGCAAATTCTGCTGGGTTTCTGTAGTTTCTAGCCATAAGATACAGAAAGGGAAAGTCACATTAGACCTATTTATTTAATTTTATTCAGTTTTCTAGAAGCTTTAGTATTTTGGCATTGTTTTGGGGGAGGTTTTTTGCTGTTTATGTCACCATGGTAATAAATGTAATGATAGTGAATACTTTACTAAGTGAATAGTAGATAATGGACTGACTGGAAAACAACCTGCTTGTTGGATCCACGAATTAGAACTTTGAAACACTTTATTAGCAAGGTAAAAGTGGCACAATCTTCAGACTAACCTGTAGGAGTCTCTGTAACTCATTGTGTCATGTCCAGAGTCTTCCTGGTCCTCCTCAGAAACTTTGAAACAGACCTTCTTGATTCCACCATGCTCAGCTTTGTCAGGATCACTCTCTTCTGTTCCCAGGGAAGGTGGAGATGTCTCCTCAGCAGATGGTGGCTCACAGGCACCACCCTCTGTAGGTTCTGTTATGGTGGACAAAAGTCTGCAGAAGTAGAACACACAGCTCTCAGTCTCATGAAGGAAGGATTGTGACCAAGGCTAAATTCAGCTTCATGAAATCACAAGCAACCTTGCGAGAAGTTTAGATGGACTACAGAGACCACTTCCTACTGATCCAAACACAGCCCCAGAGCAGCCACTGCGAAGGGACCCACAAGGATCCTCATGCAAAGGCAGGTGTGAACAGGTGAGGAAAGAGGCTGACACTTGGGGCTGACAGCACAATGTGTTTTCTGAGGTTAATGCCTCAATGTTATCAGAATTTCTCTCTCCAGTGCACACGGGGTTCTGTACTCACTTATTTATCTGAATGACATATTGCTTCATTTCCTTCACTGCGATGTCAAGTTTGTTAAAAAGGTGCAAGTATGAGTCCTGCATCTCCCAGTCTTCCTGTTTCAGCAGAAAACTGAGTCCTCTTTCTTCCTGAGTTGTTCCTCCATTCTGCTGGCCGAAGCTACCATCAGGATCTCCATCTTCTGGGGTCAGACATCTCCAGGACGGTGCAGCCATAGTGGTGATGCAATGTTGAGTATATGAGACTGGATTTAAAGTGCCTACTAAACATCAAAGGATCTGGTTAGTGTGGCTCTCGTGACTTTCCTCACTCCATCCCAATGAGGTTAGTTTAGGATTGGTGGAATTTTAACACGAAAAATTAAAATTTCCCAGAACTATTTTATATAATTACATTCTATGACAAAAACATTCTGGGGAAAAAAAAAAAGTTGTGGGTTTTTTTTCTTGGCATGCCAACTAGATGTTTTCAATTGACTGCAGTTCAGAAAAAGGTTAAATTACTGAAGACAGGAACTGTCTGCACATATACTCATACAGACAACATGGAGAGAATCTAAAAGCATTTGTTGAAAGTTAATGAATTTGGACTCTCAGGAATCTGTGTTATTATTCCACCTCAACAAACATTTACACTCACCCACATATTTAAATAAACAGGATTATGTCCTTACAGAAGAAAAATTAATTTTTTTTCATTTAGAAATGCTGACAGTTTTGGTGTGGTACTTTGCTAACCACCTGAACTGGGTCTGGCTGAGATAGTGTTCATTTCCCCACAGCAGCCCTCATAGTGCTGTGCTTTACCTCACATTAAAAATATTATGGGGTTTAATATTTCATATCCCCAAGCATCTTTATTGACCTCAATTTCAATAGCCATTGCCACTGTTCAAAAGATGGGTTAGTCTACACTTCCCTCCTCTAAACATTCCTGCACTCCGACCTTCACACGGCAATGAGTCAGGAGCACATCAGCTGAGATCATGATAAAGAAATGCTGGAACCCAACTAACCAGGTGGTAGGACAGAAAATAGGTCTCCTGACAGAGTGAGACTTTCAGCTCCAATGCATGGAATTTGTTCAGCAACGGCAAAAGAAACCAGCACTACAACGTGACTGACTCCTGCTGCCCCCTGAATGCAGCCTCTCCTCACAGCACGGGCATTCTGGGTCACTTTTAGTCAGGAAGTCACCTCTAGTAAGGGCAACAGTGCTCCAGGACACTGGATTGATGTGAGATGCCCAAACTGCTTAGCTAAAAACATCTGACCTGAAGCCTCTCTGTGCTCAAAGGCATTACTACTTCACAACAGAAGGAGGCTGTCATTTTACTACAAAACGTTAAAGAGGTAAAAAAAGGCACTGGCAAGGCTGTATTTCCTTGGAACTTATTTTGACCTTGCTGAGCAGTGGAAAACCACAACTTTTTACGTGGATAAAATCAGTGTGATTTGAAAGTGAGGTATCACCTTGTTCTGGATCCAGACCAATGATAGAAGGTTTGCGTCCGATGCGAATGCTGAACGACCTCCCAGCTGAGGTAGTGTTCTTGGGGTAGGACACCTCCATGAGGTTAATGTGGCAGTTGGTGGGGCAGAAATCCATGCTGCTCAGGGAATGTGCTTCCATGATGGCTTGTTTGAAGGCTGGGCTCACCTTTGTCTTCAGTTCACCTGCAAACTGGGAGAAATAAAGCAGGTGTGTGCTACTTCATTTTCAAAAAAATTATGATGCGATACAGACAATTGTTTTCTCTTCCTGCTTCCCATTCCAGAAATCCGGATTTCTGCTGCAGGTGGAACAGCACATTCAAAAAAAAAAAGCTCATAAAACAACAAATGAAAGCAATTAACTATACCTTCTAGTACACCCTTTTCAAACAGCTCAGGTAACTGCACAAAAAAAGCACACATACTTTGTTTATAGTATAATACACTGTACTTATGTTCATGTTAAATAAGACATGGATCATTCTGTTGTCATATTTATTCTTTAATACTGTGGCAATGAACCTGCAATAATATGTTATAACCCACAGCTCTGACAAGCAGAAAGGAGTGATTTCCAGACAAGGTCTTTTTTACCCAAAACTTGCAATTTCAGTAACTTGCAGAGCTGTTTTCATGCCTCCAGGACACCCAACTCAGAAGCTGCTTGGATTCATTAATACAGAATACTAAGACTCACTTATCACAATGAAGAATTGTCCTGAGACTTCACCCCTAACTAGTAGTGTTGTACCTCTTGGTAGTTCATGATCCTCCTGCTAATGCTTTCCAGCTTAGTGTCACAGATCTGCCGGAATTCATACTGGGGCATGGTGGCCACAGCACTGCTTAGGGATATGAGTCTCTTGCAATTCTTTATGAAGTGATTGTCCTCTGCAGCAAAGGCCTCTAAAATCTAAACAAAAAGACAGGGTGTCAATGATATGAGACTTGAAAGCGAGGGAAAATAGAGTTTTCTTCCACTGAGTGAGTGGTAAAGCCCCATGGCTGAAGCTGCTTCCAGAACAAGCTGCCTCTATGACTGCCTGAGAACCACCATCGTGTCCCCAAGCCACAAAACATGTCTCAAAAAATGTCAGAGTAATGGAAGTGGATCAAAAATCCACTGTGCACTGTCCAAGTTACCTGCTCTGGCCTACTTTCCTGGGACATAACAATAATGTTACTGAGATGTGACAGAAACATTTACTATGAGCTCCTTTTTCAGCGATGACCAGGACATTCAGTGCTTTGCTGCCTTCCCATAGCAGCAATTCTGCTCGATTCCTTTTGCAACCCATCCAGTCTATCAGGTGGGAAAAAGCTGCCTGATTTTCTTCCAAGTTAAAGCAAATAAAGCTGCCTGAAAAGATGAATCTTGAGTATCAGCAGAGAGTACGTTACCAGGTAGATAAATGGGAGAATTCCATAACCAAGGGCTCCCCTCCCTCTGCCTCAGCACCTGAAGTCCTGGAAGCATTTGTTGACTTGCTCATACCAAAGGAGCTGCTGTAACTCTGCACATTCTAATGAGCAGAACTCCAAGCAGGGCTGAGAAGACCATGTGTGACCTGATCCAAAGAGCCAGGCCCACACCAGCCAATAATAAACTGTATCACTGGCTTCCCACTCTGGTTAGGAACGAAGCTGGCCATGTACGTTTTCTGGTACCTTTGCAGTGAGATTGAAGCAACCTTTTGGTTCCACAATTTTCTCCAGGACAAAGGATTTGATTCCTGCACTGCTGACATACTCGTACACCACCCCGTGCTCCAGGTGGGTGTTATCCACAGTCAGGCTGACGAGAGGGGTCTCTTCCCCAGTGACCAGTGGAGAGCTGACTGTCTGTGGTGTCTGGGCTGGAACAGAAATAAGTCATTAGAGAGAATTATTAAATGCAAAGACACAACCTTTGGCTCAAGGAGCGTCTGAACTACGTACTGCTGGAGACTGGGGGAATATCCTGAGGAAGACATTTGCCCTTGGCCACTAATGGAGACAGTGAGAGAGGTTTAGATAAACCACACACTCCAATCCCCATTCTAATGTTCTTCCATGTGTGCAAGCACACATCTCTGTCAGGACACTACTTCTAGTTCTGTTCACAGACACGAGCAGAAGCTTTCAAAAGGAAGTGAAGTCTGTTAATCTGTGAGTCCTGTTGTTTGCAAAGACCCTCTGGAAGACTGAGATGCAAGGGCAGGGATGGGGTGAGGAGATAACATTTTTTTACACACAGCAATGCTATTGTCACTAGAGAACAGACTCAAGTTACATTCAGGCTGAGGTTTGCCAGAGAATTGCTCACATGCCTCCACCAGGGCACTGTTCCAGCTGTTCCACCTTGGAGCTGCACGGTTCCACCACTGGATTACCAGGTTCACTAGACCTTAGATGGGATCCACAGATGTGCATCTGTTCCAGGAGAAGTTGCCAATGGCATTCAGAGAGTCCAGGCTCAGTCCTTTGGCTTAAATCTCGTTTCAGTATTCTCCCCTATCATCTACTTTTCCAAAACAGCTCTCAACATAAAAGCTGTTTTTTATGAGTTACACTTTTGTAAGTTGGAGGAAATACACTCCCACCTTCTGCTGACACAGTGATAGCATGCCTTGAAAATCTGCTCCAGATCAAAGCAATTTAACATCTTAATCTTTAATCTAAAATAACAGAAAACACAGATTATTCTAGGTGGAGCTACTTGCAGGCCTTCCCTCCCCACCAGCTACTGCCCACAAATTCCTGGTTTGCAGGGGCTACCAAAAGATTCTAAAAATGCTGAGCCTCTTCATTCCTGAAACTGGATCTCTTGTAAAGAACAGAGTCACAGGGGTGTGATTTCTACGTGTATCTTCCCCTGAATAAATGGCAGCATATGAGTACTTCCTCTGGCAGACCTCATTTTATTACAAAGTTTTACTAAGACAAGAGATATCCTACAGTAACAATCACACCTTATATTTCTACTGCTGTTTTCCTTTTGGAAGCCTCCGAAATGCCCTAAATCTCCTTCCACCATGAGGACCTTTACCTGATTCCTGTGGGCTGTTTTGAAGAGGATCCAATTCTGCATCTCCTTCTAGTGCAGGGTGGTCTTTGGTGGAGCCAGGGTGGCTGCCATTCACATATGCAGGGGCTGCTGCTTGCTGAACTCTGTCCTCTTCAGCATCTTCATGTGTTCTGTACACCCACTGGTACAACCCCTTTCAAGAGATACAGGCTTCAGCCACGACCTCACTGAAAATGCCCAGTCTCCAAATGTTTGGACTACAAAGGTGAATCTAGCTCTCAATTCTGTACCTTCTAAGTTGGCTGAAATACGAGCATTCCCCCAGCTTTTCTCTGAACTTCAGAGAACATAAAACCTAGATCAATATCTGGGTGAACTTCTAGTGTTAGCAGTAGTTAATAACTTTCAATACTGCGTGCAGTGTGTGCATGAATTTGCTTTTATATTATTTGTAGGTATGTTGCAACTCTAGGCAACTGCAACCAGGTCCCTCAGTGACAGCAGGACACTGGGGAGGAGGAAATGAGTCAAAAGAAACACGTAGACGTTCTTTTTCTGAATATTTAGTGAGCATAAAAGCACAGGAGAAGGGGAGGGCAGAAGAAGGGCAGGAATTAATGTACTTCCTTTGAGGTTTTGAGTTCATACCAGTGCTTCCTGTTGTCTGGTCCTGTAGGCTGTGAAGTGCTCCAGAACTTCCGTATAATTGCCATGTGTTGCATTATTCCCATTAACTTTCAATATACACTGCCCGGGATGAAGGCCTGCAGCTGCAGCCTCAGAGCCTGAAAAACAGCAGGAGAGAAGTTAGACAGAAATGCCATCTGCATATGGAAGAGAACACTGGCAAGTTTGCAAAGGGTTTCTGGTTAAAAGGAGTAAGAAGAGCTGGGTGAATGCTGTGCTGCCTTTGCTAAAAAGTCCTTATTCCGAGAGCTTTGTGTTTATCCTTCATGTTTTCAGTAGTGCTGGGAAAAACAGAGACCTCCCAGATCTAAATGCACTCATACTAGAAATTGAAATCCCTGTGGGAAATCGTTTGGGATTCTTACATGGTTCTCTTTCAGCCTTATGATTACATTAGCTGAGGTCTCGCTTAAATGTAAACTGTTATATTTGTTCCAGCTTCTTGCACTCGAAAGGTACAGAACACTTGCACATTGCACAATGTGGCACAGAAAAAGACTGATGTACTTAAAGCTACAGTAAGTCTAGAGTGCAATAACCAGCTTCAATGGATTTATTCCAAACTCACACTGAACAACACTCATACCCAAATTCGGCTCCTAGAAATCAACAGCTAAGGTGATTAATCCTTTAAAGCACTTTTTTAAATGCAATTTGTCTTTTGCTGGAAAAATCCTGAAAAAAGGAGAATCTTCCTAGCTGGCATTTCCAGCTTGCCCTCTAGACTGTGACAAAGTGGTTACAGGTGCTGTTATGAAAGGGTGCAATAAATGTGTGTCCCTGGGAACACCATCTGTAGGTGCTACCTGCACAGTCACTGCACTCATCTGGAGACACGTTTGTTTGCAAGGAAGGAAGTGGTGTATGTCTGAAACACCACATTTTCTGCATCTGCTGAGAATAAAGGTTAAAGCTGTGCTTTGTTTGTAGCTCAGTTAACATTTCAGGTACAGAAGTACTAAATATCTCTGCCAAACTGTTTTCTCCTTTTAAAAAGATGAAGGAAAGCAGTTTGCCTCTATTGTACATTGGTACTTTGTAGCAGTGTAAGCCAACGTAAAGGGAGAAGTAGTCTCCAAGTATTACTTTGTGATGTCCAGATCACGTGAGGACCTGTCTCCCAACCTGCTGATCCTGCAGCAGGGTTAAGGTTAGGTTAGGGTTAGGCTTTCACTTCAAAACCCAGGGACCCAAACTGTGGCTGACTACAGGCAAAAATATTGAGGAAGCAACAGACAGCATTAACCCCTCAACTTCTTCTCAACCACCTCAGTTTTGTGTTTTAATTCCCTGTGGCTGTAAAGCTGGACCTTGGCAGTCTCAGAAGCAGCAATGGCAGGGTCACTAAGCAAGCACATTTCTAGCTTGCAAGAGCTTGAGTGAGAATGCTTTCTTAAGAGTCTTTCCACAGTACTGTGGACTGCAGTATCCAAGTTTCTTCCACTGTAGAATTAAATTATTCCTTGTTTTGTGTTGATGGGATTAGAGACCCAACACTCAGTTGGCAAGAATGATACCACTGTCTCAGAAAGCATTTACATGCTGAGCACTTTGTATGCTGAGCACTTTGAGGCAGGAACTCTCACGTTGTTCTGTGGTTACATGAGTGTGATTCTTCCCCATCACTGGGGTTCCTGTCACTGTGGTCACTAAGGTTGCCAGAACTTGTATGGAACAAGCTGGACAATGAAACCTGCATCTGTCTTAATACAGATATATTTATATACACACACACACACACACACACACACACACACACACACACTCTTTATATACATATGTATATATATTTAGCTGTACTCCCACCTTAACTGTACCACAGACTTTCTCCTTACCTCTTCCTACTGCATGAACATATGGTGGTGCTGCTCCCCGGATCTGAAAGCAAAGGGCTTCAGGACAATCTGGGATTTTAATAATCCTGCAGATAAATCAAAGAGAACAAGAAAGCAGGATTTTAAGTTAGGCTGCCAGAGCTCTGGGCAGTTGTAACAGCAGCTTTCCCTGGCATTCACAAGTGTGTTCGGCTGAAAGAAAGCACCCACACTGTTTATAAATGAGTAACAAATAAACAGACCTGAAAAAATCATCTACTCCATCATCAATCTCCAAGGCAGACGGGAGGTTCTATTTGTTAATTAAAATTTGGCATTTCTTAATTTATTACATCTTTAAGTGAATAACACCTGACAGAAACTATCTGTGGCATTTATATTCACTTCCTTTTCTAGGCACACTTTGTTGCAGCTGTGCTGACTTATACCATTTTCATTAAAAAATAAAAATATACACTAGACAAGACAACCTGGACTAGAATCCAGCATCAGGTGTTCACTGAGATGTTCAACTCTATGGTACATTCTGGGATTACAGAATCTAACAATGCACAAGACACTAACAGGGCCAACTCTCATTATAAGATATAATAATAGACTGAAAAACTGTAAGGGCTGATACTGTTAGAGTCATCAAAAAACAAGCCAAGCTTTAATGGGGTGGAAGTTTTGCTTTCCCTGGCACCAATATTAAGAGCCTGAGAAACTTCACACATGACAGAGAATGACAATCCTTGTGATTCCGTTCTGTTTGTGCACAAGGAAGTCAAAAGTATTTTACCTGCAGTACAAAGAGAACCCAACCCCTTCTAGCAGCCTGAGGGTCATCACTAAAAACAAGCTGTGACTCCTGCTCTCTCATTTCTGTCATTTGTTCTCCTATTGAGCCACTTCTGCACAGCAAAGTATTTGCACAGCTTTCACTACAACCACAGAAGTATTACTTAGGGACTGACATTTCTCAATAATCTGTCTGCCCATCTTGGCACTTACTCTTTTGACTTGGTGGCTACCAGAAGCCTGAGTGGCCTTCGTGAGCAGAAGGACTGGGTTAGGATGGTTTCCACTTCTGAAAACGGGCGCAGGAACACTAAATCCTCATTGATGGAATAGATTTTCCTTCCCGCCTGCAGGCCAGCCATCTGCAAAGGGAACAAACACCACAGAGCACTTGCATCACCGGCAGCACCTCTGAAAGCTCAGGCTCCAAGGTTCAACTCTTCCCTACTTATGGTCACTCCTCAGAGTGCTGTCAGTGGGATACCCTATAAACAGTGCTGGTTCATCAAGTCATTTGTCACTCCCCCTGAAAGTTTTCTGCTTTTGCAGAAAACAAAGAGGTTTCACCCCTATCTTTAGAAACATGTCACTGCACAGGTGTATCTTACTTTGCAACGGATATATATTTGTACTTTTCTGCTACAACTTTTTAAGGGACTATTAATAAAGGAGACTTTCTAAATGTCTTTGTGAAGACACGTGAACTTGGGATGAGCATGAGATGTGACACACTCCACATCAATTAACTAAGCAAACTCTGTGGTGTTTTGTGCCTCTCCACCTGGGTGAGCTGAGCAAGTGTCAACAGGCCCAGGCAGCTGATGCCAGCAGCAGGGGCACAGTTCCCACAGGGAGGGTCCTGGGCTGCTCATCATTCAGGAGCAGGAGAGAAAGGGCAGGAGCACTATTCTGTCTGAGGGCCAAAAGTGAGAAGCTGGACACACATGCCAGGCAAAGAGTTCCCAAACTGCAGTTCAAGTACCCCATCAGTACGTACAGGAATTGGATGTTCTTAACAACTCGTAAACACAGTTTGGAAACTGCTTCTGGCATAGGCAAATCTAACAGCTCACAAACAGTTTCTAAAACATTTTGAGAAGAAAAGACACTAATAATAAAAACAATGCTTGGCAACTCTGACAGCTCAACAGAAACCCCAAAGACCCTTGTTGCACAAGCACGAAGCTCAGTGCTGTGTGCTGCCACAACCTCTGCTTCAGCTATGTTCCAATTCTGTTTCAAGAATAGGAGGTCATAATTCCAAACTCAAAGAGAACATGTCAATCTTGAATAAATCCATGCAAGTAATAGATTTGTTCCCACTTTACTGGTGAACCTGAAATCTTACTCAGGCCTGAAGTCTGCCAGTCTTAGTGACTGCAATGAGCTGTGAAGCAAAGCTGCTGTCTTCACTTTTGTCCCTGAAGAGTATGACAGCAGGCAGAGGGTCTCTAAATGCTGAGCCACACCAAACTACACGCTGGATATATTTCTAATATCACAAAGCAATTAAAAAAGCCCAAGAATGTGATGAAATGCATCACCATTGGACCTCGGGTCTTTCCAGACTGAGCTGACAGCCCTCTGGTTCAGAGAGATGCAGATTTAGTTCTTTTCTGAAGCAATATTGTAAGACCGAGTTCAAAAGATGGGCTCATGGTCACATAGTTTGTCTTGGAAGATCAAGAAAAAGATTCCTTAAAAAATTTTGTGTTTCTGTAGTCTTAAAACACAACAGATTTGCAGGCTATTCCCCAGGCATCCAGCCAAAGAAAGGGCAGAAGGATTATCTGGCAGGCAATAGTTCACAGCACAGGTTTACATTAATAACATTTTTGGCCGACCCATGTTGACTTTGAGCACGAGGTAAAGCACAGGATTGGTTTCTTTGGCGACCATAAACCAAATGAGAATCAGGAACACTGAAATAATTTGATTTTAATACTAAACTTCAGTTCAAAATTCCTTCCCATTTGACATTCTCAGCTTGCTAAAATTCATCGCTCCACTTCAGCTGTTTCCACTGGGTAAATTATCCAGCAGTTATTTGTAGTCTAAAGCAGAGAGCCACAAATGAACATGGACATTCAGAAATTCTGTAATGGTTGTCCTGGACTCTTAAGTAGAAGCTCTGCCTGTGTGTTGCCACACTTTACTGTGAAACCCTGGACAAGTCATTTAGCCCTCTCTTATCTCTACAGGTGCTAAAAAAGCACCTAAACAGCTTTTAAAAGACAGATTTTCAGTCTGTCTGTGCCTTATTTCAGTTAATAGAGTGTGACATTGTGTCATCCACACAAGGGTTTTGTATGGATAAAAGGTGATGGTGCAGTACTCGGATTGATGATATTTTGCCCATATATGTGCCTCAAAGAAACACAGCAAATATATTCTGTAGAACTCTTGGAAAATTCCAGGGAGAGAAACGAGTGCACGCTTTTTAAGGAAAAAAAATACACATCTAAAAATGCAGCTTTCCCTCAAATAAACCTGTTTCCCACTTGAACACCTTTGCTAACCCAAAGCAGTGTTACTTTCCCTCCCTCCTTAAACTGAGGTTGCTGATGAACCTGAGGTACCACCACACAGAGATCCTGCTGTTGTCCAATCACTCATCAACGAGACTCAAGTCACCTGGTGATGCCAAAACCCTTGGCCATTCACAGGAACAGCTTTATTACCACAGCAGTTGTGGAAGACAGCCGATTTTCTATTTGCTGCCTTTAAGAGGAAACAGATTTTACAACTGTGGGTTTGTGCCTTTTCCAAGTATTGAAACACTCTCAGACAGGAGGACGTGAACGTCAGGTCCTACCTCCGCGGAGGAGCCTCGTCGAACCGACTTCACCACAACCGCTTTGTTCTTCTCTTCCACGTCAAACCCATAGTCATCCTCTTCTGGTAAAATCTTAAACAGAGCACAGGGCAATGCTTCATGAGTATGGAGCTTGCTGAAAAGCTGCTGGAGATGAGAAATCGGACTTTTCACTGCAAGCCACGATTGATATGGACCTGCATGTCTTAAGGCTGAAAGGCGCTACCAGGTCATTTGGTCTGATCTCCCACATAATATGAGGCACAACATTTAATCTAGTTATTTCCTCATTGAGCCCTTAGTGCACAGTAAAGCAGGATTTCCAGAGGGCTACCCAGGTAAGATCCACAGTCTTTAAGAAGGGAGGAACCTACTCCCACCCTTGAGAGTTTGTTCCAAACTCTTCTGTTAGAAACTGCATCTGGTTTTAACTCCTAACCCTTTATCCTTTGTTAGATCTTACACTTCTACATTACATCATTATTCGGTATTTTCCACTGGTGAAGGTACTTACAGATTAAAGTGTAGTACTTTATTTATTTTTTAAAATACATCCCATGTACCAATAATGAATGATCTGAGTCCTTCTCAGCAACCAGTCTGAGATAAATTGAGTATCTCAGGCGTATCTGTTATAGATAAAACCACACACCACAGAAATCTACACCATGACCAGTGAGAGAACAACTCCTGCATGCACAGGTCCTTCCTTTAGAGACCTGGCACAAAAGTCCTGTATCAGGGAAAAAGCACAAGCCCTGTGCTCAGTTTGCACCTCTCCCATTTGACAGAAGCCTTCATATTTCTTGCTACTGAGTTTCTGTTTCCTGTTATTTGCACTGAGGTCACACAGACCTGCCTTTTACATATTCTTTTAAACATATCAATCATGGCAAATATATGTTTCACTCATCCTTTTCAAGTGGTTTATTAATGAGTTAAAAGCTTAACAACTCACTTCCCATTATAAAAAAATTAAGCAAGCCTGGCCACTGGTAAATGGACAAGTGGAAATTCTACCAGATAAACATCTTGCATTTGAGCAAACATTATGTACTAAAACCCATCTGATAAAACAGAACTGAGCTAAAAGGAAAAATAAAGCTACTCATAATCCAGCAGGCACTGGGGAAAACAAATTACTGAGAATTGTTTCCTTGCTTCTGATGATTTCTGCACTATTTTAAAATACTGTCCTTTTTCTATTGAAGTCAATTCCATCAGCTTACACGCTTTGTTCTTTTACAGGAAATTACCTTAGAAAAAACTGAAGAACTAGAATATTTCTGTCCTGCAGGATCTTAAAATAATCTGCAGGCTGTTCAAATAATGCATGTGCAAGGAAGAAGTCCTTACCAGGTGATATTCAGATTAGATCATGGACAGGGAATTAAAAAGACTGAAAGGTAAGTTTGTCATTTTTGGCTATTTCTAACACAGTATTTTCAGAAGCAATGCTAATACTGTATGTTTAATAAGGGACCTTAGAAAACAGAGTATTCTGCTGGTTAAGAATTTTAGTGCTGCAAGTGGAATGAGTTTCAGCCCAACACAGCATGTACTTTTTATCACTTCACATTTGGGATGAAATGGAAGATTTCTAGGCTAGCTCTCCCCTCCAATTCACATTTGACATTTGAAGGGACTGTTTGTTTCTTTTGTTGAATTTTGAAAGCATATGTGGAACAGACATTAAAAAATCTGCAGCCTTTGATTTGCCCAACTTCACAAGGCAGCAGCTCCACAACCTTACCTATCTCTTGGGTGCAGCCACCATTACTATGCATGAGGATCTTTCATCTGCTATCATTTTTAATAACCTACCTTTCTCTGATCACTGATATTGCAAAAATGTATTGTTTGAAAGCAAAGAACCAAAACACTTTTAGGGAACCCCAAGTGCATCAACACTGGGAACTTCTTCAGCATGTTGTTAAGAAAATAAATCTCACATTCTGTATTCTGGTGCTCCTGTGCTGGAGACATCATGGATAATATTCTATATGCAATGCTTGGAGAAGGCTATGATTCATTCTTTACTATAAAACAGGAACACCTTACCATTCCACAGCTGATCCCCGTTCATCCCTAAGGAGTCCAAAGCAATTAACTAAATTGCCACCTACAAGAATTATTTCTGTGCCCCTAAAGCCCAATCATTTTTAGGAACATAAGGCAGCAGCTGTTTAATCTTGAAAGACAACCACGTTAACAAATGAGACCATGTGAGAAATAATGTTTAATCAAAACCAGAGGGCAAATGTAGTCAGAACACTATTCAAAGAGAATTTTGGCAGGGATATAGGGTGTGCAGAGATGAAAAGCTGTGCAAAGAATGGTCTATTACACCTGTATCAGACTGAAGCAGGAACTCTCAGCCTAAACTCTTGGGGACATCAGCACCAGATGAGGCAACACAGGCACAACAACCACTATTCCTTAAACCCAAATGTCCAGGATGCACATTCTTCTCTCACAGCCTTCCCTACAGCTCTCCAGAAAAACCCTTCTCTGTCAGACACACTTGCACAGCCTGACTTGGGTAAGAATCTCCTCAAGAGCAAAGACTTATCAGGCAATGGCCAGTCTGAACACTTCAGAACACTTCTGAGCCCTCAGCAGCATTTAAAGGGAGCTACTTTCCTTTCACCTCATCTCTCAGGGTGTTACAGCTTTTCACAAATCCACAGCTCTGGGGCACTAAAACAGGATTTGAAAAGACAAAAGCTCAACAATCTAAGCCACCCCTACTATTATCCTTAAAGGTATGTTTTGCCCCTTTAGCAAAAGAGACTGAATATATCCAGAATGACTCCAAGCTTCTTGTGGTTTGTGAGCTGTGAAATTGAGACTGAACTCCAACTGTTCCTTCTGAACAGTTAAAGACTTAAGAGCCTAAAGGCTGCTTTTCCCTTCAGAGTTCACTGGAGTTTTGAGTATCTGACTCCACCCCAAGCTCTTCTGCAGCCACCTACACCTGGATGATGGATGCCTCATCACTGACATCCCAGCCTGTCCCCTTGGGAGCAGAATTCCCTAGAGGATGAGCTCTTATTAGTGGCTTTCTTCCCAGGAGTGTTTTAAATCCTTGAGTTGAATTCTCTAGCTACAACAGACCAGTAGACCAGGATAACAAAGAACAAAGGGAAAGCTCTTTTTTGCGCTCTCTCTGCTGAAATTTTGCAGAGATAGGTTGTTTTTCATTAGCACAACACACCAAAGTAATTCTGAAACAATGAAAGATGGAAGAGAATCAAGTATGACTTTATTTCAGAAATACAAATAACTACTAGTTATTCATTATTAGAATAGCAGAAATGCATCCTATACTTTAATAAGAATTTTAAGGTGAATGCTGTGTTTATTGGTTTAGCTGGTTTAAAATGGAAAAGACATGAACTCCCATGGTATTTGTACTATTAGCTAAAAACTTCATATCTGAAGTACAGAACTATAAGGACACTTCATTTTCAAAGCTGATTCTAAGTGTAACAGCAAAGTAGCAAAGTCCTATGGATGAATGAGATTTACCACCCCAATTTTCAGATGGTAAACTGAGGCACGGAGTGACTTGCTCCAGGCAGTGAGTTCATGTGAGAAGATAAATGAAACCCCAGGTAGCCCTGACTCCCCTGGAACGTGCTGCACTACCCAGGTCCTACAGGAGCTGAATACCAGGACAGGCCCCAGCCCCGGCTACAGACTGCAGGGAGACACAGCCACACACTACTGAGGATAATAAATACAGGATATCCTGGAGGAATGTAAGAGATATCACAGGTCTGGAAAGCTGAGGAGGTTTAGAATTCCGGTCCAGACCTCAAACCCAGCACGACAGTTTTGAGAACATTACAGAAAACGTACACAGGCATCATCTTCAGAAATCACTGGGAATGCTTCTCCTCTGAGTCTTCTGGGACTGCAGCACCACGTGTGCATTAAACCTCTCAGACAACTTTGAGGGAGGCCCATGTCTACAGGCAACTCTCCTTGTGTGACACTCAGCTCCAGGTGACCAGCTCTGACGTGTGTTGTGGCTGGGCTGGGCTGACAAGGAGAGGTGCTGCTCACAAGTTCTCAGCACACTGCAATAACCAAGCCACAATGCTTGGAGCCAGGCCAAAACGCAAATTCTCCCAAATTCTCTTCAACTATGCAAAGAATGTTGTATATTTTTTCAGTTTGTCAAGATTTACGTCCCTCAATGAGAAACAATTGCGCAAATAAATAAGTATTGGATTTTGTTTGAAGTGTGTTGTTCCAGACTGAAAGCACTTTGTTCTAATATTTCTAATAAATATTTGCCAAGGTTTCTCTTGTTTTCAGTTCTCAAGGGCAGGCTCCCCTGCGATACAGCAGACTTAGATGGAGGGAGTGCAGGAACCTACCTAAAAACAGGTAGGATTTCGTGGCAGCAGAAAAGCATGTTTCAAAAGCCAGTGATGAGGAAATTCCATTAAACTTCCTATGGTGGAGTCAAGGGATGGGAAGGATCAATGCCCTGTCGTGAGTGTAGAGGCAAGCAGGGATGTTCCCCAGACAGCAAAGCCTTGGGAATTGTTGCTAAATAACTGCTCATAATTGCTAAACACAGCATAAACCAGAAGTCAGGCACTTTTTTTTGTGGGTAAGCATCATGCATTTACTGTAGTGCTTTTGTGGGGACTTCACAAATACTCAGGGCACTGCCAATTTCTGTGTGCAAATGAAAGCAACTCCTTTGTTTAGCAGGACTATACACATCTGACACAAATCTGTGCCCTCTAAGGAGGAGGTTTTTTCCTCAGCATGTGCTGCTCATTTCTGACTGTTTTCTGTTTGAGATGGGACTGCATTTTGACAAAGGCTGTCTGATGCAATTCAGAACTATAATAGTAGCAACATTAATATTTTTCCTGTCACAATTACTTCAGTTACTAAATTATGGAGTGATTGGAAGGACCAACTAGAGATTACAGTTTATTATCAGTAGTAAATAGTCCAGGAGCAAGGTCTGCTTGTTTGTTCTGTCTCTTTACTGAACACTAATAAATAATTACTACATTAAAAGAAAACAATCAGAGAACGTTAAATCCCTCCTTTCACAGCTAACATTACCACTGAGTTTTGGCATTTTAACAGAAGTGCCTTGAACTGACAGAAAAAGTGGAAGAAACATCCTGGTCAATCTGTTTCCTCACACTGTCTTGTCTTGATCAGGTATTAAAAATACCCCAACAACAGCAGTTCCCACCAACTGACATGAAACCAATGTCTGAGTGCTTTCAAACTCACAATAAAAACACCCCACAATCATATTAACTGGACACTCCAGTCCCTGGCACGTGGAAGAATAATTTTGAGGGACCATGGTGCTTAAACTATTACTTCTGGCCATTGAGACAAACACAGCTTGGTCTCCAGGGAGACAAAACAATAGTGAGATGTGAAATTTGTGTGAACCACAGGAAAGGTTTTCCCCATATAATGGACCTCTGGATCTTTTCCAGGAATTCTGCCTTTGTAGTCTCTGACCCAAGTTTTTATCCTGCTCCTGCATTCTACCAGTGTTCAAAGGGAGAAAAAGACGGGCCTGGAGCCACTGGCAGTACACATGGATCTCAGAACAAAATGTTTGCCCCAATCTGACCACCAAATCCCACCAGAATTAGAATAATCCCAGTGCAGTAAGGGCTGGGACAGCACTCAGTGAGGTGGGAATCTGGAGATAACAGTAATATTGCAAAAGCATAAATATAAACCCCAGCATTGTCTGGAAAATGGTTTTCATAAACAAAGTAAAGCTGATACTTGATCCAGTCATGCAGGGCATATTCATATGGCTTAGACTGCAATGCCCTGAAATATCTGTGTTCTTATGAACCTTTCAACTTTCACCTGAAGCTACCTCACATATAAGGGTATTTAAACTGTGTTTAAACTTGATCTCTCCCAAGACAGTAGTGCCCATTACTTTTTCCTCCACCACATCAACACCCTGGTGCCTGCTCAGACATCTCCATCTCCCAGCTCACTTCCAGACTCTCACAAGGACTTCTTGGGCATAGTGCACTGGATGAAACAGAAACATCAAGGTTTACATTAACATATTTCTTACCAGAAGATTCTTTCCCAGGATGTTTTCCACGAGCTTGAAGTCATTACGTAACTGTTTGCCCTTGGAACTGGTTCCCTCCATCTCCTCATCGGCATAAAAGCGGAAATACAAGGATTCATCCTTAAATTCACTTTTCTCCAGGACTTGAAACAATATTTATGAAATACATACGTGCATTTACCCAGAAAAAGAAAGAGAGAAACAAAAAAAGAAAGTTAAAGGAAATCCTAAATACTTCCCCAATCTTCACAGAACACAGACCAGATGCATCCCTATCAGTCAGCTACTCAGCTCTGTATTTTTATGCTAATCCTGTATTTTAGGGCAATGATTTTCTTCACAGTGTACAGTAGTTTGTGACATGATGTGACCTCCCTGGCACACAGAATGTATATAAAATGCAAAAGATCCTCTTGGAAGGAAGATGCTACTCAAAACCTCATGCTCCTTTCCCACATCAAAATGAATACAGTAAAACTACAAAAAGAGCAAAGAGGACTAAAGTGGTTGCTTAAAAGCACCTAAGATGTCCACATAGAATAAGGCTCTTCAACCTAAGAAAAAAAATGAGAGGGAAATGAGATCAATAAAATTCTGGAAGGTGTGAAAAAGTTCTTCACCACTTTCTCACATACAAGACCTGGGAAATAAAGACAAAAGCAACAAGTGAGGAGCAACTTCTTCATTCAGTGTGTATTTATGTAAAGGACTTCCTTGGCAAAGGACATTAAGAATGCAAAAAGTTTGCAAGGGCTCAAACCAGACCAAATTCTTTAAAAAAAAACCCCAATTATTCTTACATTCTTATCAAGTACTGTGCAAATTCTCAATTACTTATTTACATTAATTTGCTCTCAAAACCACTATGCAAAATACAGTGAGCAAATGTTATCCATGACTAAAACAACGTCTCACTGGACAAACTACGTTTACTCTTAGGACTTGTATGTGCTCTTTGATACTGATACAGAGGTGATTTGTTAACTTTCTCCTATTTGAGGATGGATGATGTCTAACTTGGCAATCTGGTACTTCTGATTTGGAAGCCTCAGCACTGAGGATCGTGCTTGTTGTCCAAGAGGCAAGAATAAGGCAATTTGACTTTGTACCTGACATTTCTTGGGATATTTCAGGACAGTACTTGGCTTGTGCATCGGTCTGATAGCTCTGGAAGTGATGCAGTGAAAAAAAATGTCCCCTGTAGCTTGTCTAATCCCTCCAGCACTGCCCATAGCTGTCAGCAAGGGGATTCCCTCGGGGAGGTACCAGGCTTAGACACGACGTGTAAGCTCAAAGGCTGTTCTAGAAGGACCTGCAGGGCTGCCTGCAGTCGGGTACACAGAATGTTTGGCTTAGAAAAGCCAACCTGCCTGAAGTAAGAGCTTCTTTACTTGGCTGGGGGAAGCAATTTTGGTGCATTACCATGATGCATGAAGCCGTTATTGCAGAGTCCCACACCCAGAGCCACAGCTTCCTCCCGAGTCTGACAGTCTCCCTGGAAACAAGAGGACAAATATTACAGCTGAGACAACTTTCTAAGCTAAATCATTCCCCCTTCCCCACCACACAGCTTGTGGCTCTGAAATTAGCAGGATGGTCTCTGCAGGGAACAATAGCAAGAAATTAAAATAGGTATCCCATTGCCCAAACCCTGCTCGTTCCTACAGACAGCATCTCTCCCTCCTACAGGAACCAGGAGGAGAAGGACCAGGACTGGGGAAAGTAGTTGTTTAACTCACAAAAGGATACAATTTTATCTCAATGTAAAGACTTTTTATTTGCAATCACAGTGTTGGACTTCAGGACCCATTAGCCACAGACAATAAAACTCCTTCTTGAGAGAGAAGCTGAGAGATCTCAAGAGAGAAAAACCTGAGTAAAGCCAGCATATGTGAACTCCAAAGGTCAGACAGGTTAAAACTGCAGTGGCACTGTTTGCTTACACAGCAAAGGCTTTAGTTTCTCACTACCTGAAGCCTTGAGTGCAGCCATTCAAAACAACTACCAAAGGTGACTTGCAAATTTACAAATTTCCCTGAAGTGGCAGCATTAAGCTTTGCACCCAGAACTCGGTTAAATACAAGAACTGCTTAGTTTTCTCTGTGTATCTGCTAATTTGCAGCCACAATGGAAGACTTTATAAACACAGTTGTACTTTTTAGGCAGACAAGTAAGTTCTAAATAGTGCTGGTAAAAACCAGGAGGCACTACTGGGTCTTACAGACATTGGTAACACTGGTTCCTTGATGTGGGATGGCCAGTGGCCCTGCCCCAAAGGGGCTCCAGGGAACCCAGGGTCTGGTACCCCAGTGAGAGCAGTGGGTCAGCTCATTCCAGCAGGGAGGGCACCTCCTGCTTTGGCAAGAGGAGTAATTTCAGTGCATTGCTTCCAGTCCTGCTAACTGAGAAGCTGTATCCTACACAAATAACACACCTTTTCTCCCCTCCATCTGGAGAACTAGATCCCCCAAGGCTCTCACATCAGGGCAACAAACTGACTTTGTTTTAAGCAACCAAGAGCCCTCTTATCTTGTCAGCAGAATATCAGTCCTACTTCAAGTCCTACTAAGGAGAGCCTTAGCAAATGCTGGCAAAGAACATTGTTGTAGTGTAAAGGTACTATTTAAATACAGGATAAAACTGGATCAGTTGTTGCCAATCAGCAGCACTACTGGCTTTTGTTGAAGAGGCTTTCTGAGAGCAGAAAAGGCACAACATTTACAAATTAAGACTTAAATACTGTTGTCTTGGTAGAAAAAGGATCAAGGCAGTTCTGAAGGAACTACATGGCTATGTAATCACACAAGGAAAGCCAAGAAAATAGCTTTAATAAACCTGAAGTTTAACTTTAACTATAAACTTTGAATCTTCATAAATTTTCCCTCATTTTCAACGTCTTGTCATGGGACAATTCTCAACTCCCTCTTTGTGTTACTTTATGGGATAAATGGGTTGTTTATTTTGCAGAGGCTGGGATTTAAAAACCTAATTTATTCTTTCAACTATAAATAAACTGGAGGAGAAATGCCTTCTAATATTACCATCTTAAACCCTTAGGAATCTACTTTTGTCCTAGGCAACAAAATCGTTGTGTAGGAAGGCTCTAAACCAGACTTGACTATTCCTGGTGACATTACCTTGGCCTCAAAACATTCCCCTAACAAAACAACCCACTCTCCCTTCAGGTGGCTTTACCCTATCAAAGCTACATTTTGAATTCCTCAAGCTACACACACTTCTCTGTAATTACAAGGTGAATGTGGGGCAACTACAATTTCTAAAGGCGATGGTGCAGTTGTTGGTGTAAAACTCCAGATTCATTTTTCAATAATATTTTACTAGATTGAACGAGATCAACATTAGATTAGATGTCTTCCCAAAATCACAAGAAATAGAAAACATCCCCACAAACAGCCAGTTCACCACTCCTAGGGCTAGAGCAAAGGACTTCCTCTTTATGTTGCCAAATAACAAACTTTCACCAAATGGACAGTAACAGAAGACATAAGATTATAAATTGAGAGAATCAGAATATGTTTAATTATGTTGTAATATCCTCTAGATAAATGTGTTTTATTTACTTTAAAATAGAACTGAAAAATTAAGCTCCTTATCAAAGATAGCAGTACCTGAAACTGTTCTTACCTGTGCAATAAGCCAGTCCACCAGTTTACTTGCAGGGATTACTGATTTGTAGGTCTTTAGGTGGTAGTCACGGTCTCTAATTAAGGAAGAGAATTCAGGGAAAATCAGGACAAAAAAGTATACATTTCTTTTGTACTCTAAACCCATATATACTATTGTGACCTACTATTAGTAAGCAGCAGACATCCTTTTTCTCTAGAAGAAAGGCATAAGTTTTAAACATTTCTAACAACCTGAATTAGGAATATATTTCAGATCAACACAGAGCAGTGGTATTTCTCTAGATGTTGTTTCAAGCCATCTTCAGGGAGCTCACATTCCTGCCCGACGTGACCAGGAGATTCTTTTCACAGATGTCCTGAGCTGCTGCTGTAACTCAGGTTAGAATATTGCCACCATCAGTTCTGCTAAAAATCACACTCTTCTGGCTGGAAATCACCTTCTGGTTTCCATCTGAAATCCATTCATGGCCAGCTTACATCTTTTGGCTCAGTGCCAGTCCCACCTACGACCCTCAACAGTTCTCTGGTGTTTACCCATCAGTGTATTCATAGACAGGGACCCTCCTACACACTCCCTCTGTGCCCCAATTTGGCACTTTCATGTCAAGAGAGATTTTCCTGATTGCCCACACTTGTTCAGATTTTACTTCCTTTAGTAAAATATCACATAGTGGCAAGACACAAGTAGGGTACCCAGTGTCCTTTTCTGGCATTAGATCATTTCAGTCACTGTAAATAAGAAAAGAAGTGTTGTGTTTGGGTCTTGTAACACAACTGGCACCCACTCACCCCCAGCCTTGTAGGCAGCAGCACTGCTCCTGGAAGAAGGAAAAGGAACCCTATTGTAACTTGATGCTTTTTGCAGTTTTCTTCCATTCCTCTTCTCAGAGCCATGGAGATAATTGATGTTTTTAAGTCTTCTGTGAAATACTTCTAAAGAATTTTGATACAAATATAAGAGGGCTGTGTGGCTCAGGACATTGGGCTCTAACACCTTTCACCTCCAAGGTCTCTGCATTTAATCCAGCTCGTAAGAGAAGAAAAGCCATTTGAAGGCTGTTTATTGGCCCATGTGAAATAAGTTTCGTGGTCTTGATCCAGTTCCTAGTTCCACATCACAAAAGCCATTTCCACAATTAATTTGCATTAATTGGCTCCCTCTCGTTGAGAGTCTCAGTAGAGAGGCCAAGTGCTGAACGGGCTATGAGGAATTAATTCCTCTCTCACCCTTGGGGGTGGTCCTTCTACTGGAAGCTTGAGCTGCACTGGCATGACTGTGGGAGGAAACTTTCACAGCCACTGGGACTGCTTCACAGTCCGGATGTTTCCATATGGCAGCTCAAGAGAAGATTTTATTCTTCAGTTCTGCCAAATCAACCTCCTCTTTCATCAGCACCACACTACCTGATATTTCCCTTTTTTCTACAAATCTAATATCCAAGCACCATCTAAAGTTCCATCCTACTCATGTTCCTTTTACTAATCTTCCACAGACAGAAACACGATGTGACTGGCTGCTGCAAATAAACACAGCAGAAATGCCTGTGTGTTTGTAGAACGCAGGGTGTGAGGAATTAGAAAGGGAAGCAGGACAGGAGAGCTTGGAAAAAACCCAACAAAACATGACAGCATTTCCAGAAATACGTATAACGTGTCCTCAGAACAAAAGCTTTCCTCCTCGTGCTTCCACGCAGTTTTCAACTTGTCTTCCAGTAATGTGCTAAACCCAGCACAAAGCTGTGGGAGTTTTCTGGGCAGTTTTTCCCCTCTCACACTCTTATCTTGAGAAAATGTGCTTTTGAAATGTCAGAACAATAAAGGAAAATATTAAAATATTGAGTACTAATGACTAGGGGTTTCCAGATTGTGAGAAGCAACTCCCAACATTTTCATACAGATGCTGACAGAGTTTTGAATTAGCTGCCATCAGTCTTGGTCCAAAGCCCAGTCTTTCCCTGCTTGCAGTTAAATGCTGATCAGAATCAATGTTTCAACATTAGTTCACTGGCTCTTCTCCCCATTTCAATCCAGCCTGAACAGGAGTAGAGAATGTTATCCAGAACCAGGAGCTGCAGGTGAATAGTCAATATAGAGGTGGGAACCACTCAAATTTTGGCAGAACCTTGCTGCCTCACAGAAACTAAAGGAATATTCTTCACAGGGTCCAGCCCAACGATGGGCTGAAGTATTGTCATGCAGATGCAGAAGTGGGAAGAAGTTCTGCCACCTCACAACGTCCCCAAAGTACATCAGAGACATATTCAGAATATCTAAGATTTACTTTTTATGTTTCAAGCCCCAAAGTAGTGATTTGTTTTCAGTAGGGTGTATCATCTTGCCCTCAAAGTGTAAGAGTGTCAGAGTTTACTTAATGAAAAATATAAAGGCAAAGGCTACATGGAAACTCCAAGGTTTCCAGGGAAGACAACTAAGCAAAATTGTGTCCCAAGGTTGTGAAGAAAATACTTTCATTTTGAGTTTACTATTCCTTCAGATCCTTCTGGCATATGTATCTGCTACTCCAAGCAGCTTTGCCAATTTTCCATCAGGAAGGTTGCACCAGGAAAGCCACCATGGGTGCAGGGATCAGCAGTCCTAAGATGCCAGATAAGGCAGTGTCCCAAAGGCACAGCACAAAGCAAAGGGCTTTGCCCAACTAACTTGGCTGAAAGTTACTCCTCTAGGCTAATGTCAGGCTTGCCAGAGGCAAAAAGACAGGATAAGAAGACATAAAGGGATGACAGCCTGGGAGATTCAGGAAACAGAAAATAAGAGTGGCAGGAAGAAGAGCTTAAACATATCAATAATTCAGTCCATTCAGAAGAATCCTAAAATTTCTGAGAGTCTGCTACTGTTCATTGGTCATACACAGTTTGGAGTCATGATGCCACTAGCACAGATTGATCCTGATCTGAGAAGATTCTCCAGCTGGGAAGTTATTACAAAAATAGCACACTGATAAAACACCACAAGGTGGGCCTATGGGAGTTACTTTGTCCTTGTTGATTCCCTAAAGCATTAGACTAGATCCACTTCAGTTTGTGGGTACCCTGAGGTCAGGGACATTTTTTTGAGCTTCACTTACCATCGTTTCTAGTCTGGATGTGAATTGCCATGTTCAGGGGTGAAATCTGTACGTGCAGATACACACCTGCATCTCCAGAACCATTTTGCCTACCCCTGGCAGCATCATGCCTTCCTGCTCTCTCCATACCCTTCAGGCTGAGTGAAATCTTGCAGAATAGTTATTCTGGGAAAAAAACCCAGAGGTCTAATTATATAAATTTATGACTGATGAACTGTAACTACCTTTGCAGCCTCCTCTTAGCATGACAGTGGTATCTCTCAGCAAAACATCTGTTGTGCAACCCATGAACAAGAGGTCAGTTTTGTTGAATTTGGGACTCCAGCCATCTCCACTAAAGCACTTTTTTTCTTCCTCATCAATGTTTTATTTATAAAAATGAAGTTCTCCTAAGTGAAAATGCCTAATTTTCCAACATAAACACCTAAACAGAACACCTACACAGTTCAGGGTGGTTTCCATTACTGGCCAGAAATGTTCATCTGATGTAACAGTAAGGCAACAACATCTGAAAATCACCTCCTGGGACCTGGGAAGAGAGTCACCTCACACTTGCAGACTATCTCAATTCTTCAGCAGCTTTTTATACAGAGACAAGTTCTGAAGATTCCACCCAAAACTTTCAGGACTTCTTCAAATTACAGCTTCAGGTTTTAATCCACCTCAGACTGGTTTTTGTTTGTTTAGGGTGCCCTGAATGACAGAATCCTTGCACCACACTGGAATCTGTTTACATCACGTCAGCATCTGTTGACATTTTCTATAACCCAAATAATACAGCAGCTACAATCACACCACACCATCTGCCCTGAATCAGAGTCACTTATTAATCACACCCACTACAGTCACAGAAAATGCCCAAGTAAACAAACCAAGGTGTGTCCTGCGAGGAGCTCTCCTGAGCAGCACAGGGGCCGTGTCAGGAGCACTATAATCACACACAGCCTCTCACTGCCCCAAAACCCCCCAGTCCCAACATCCTCCAGCCACAGCACAACTACACAGCTCAGCTGTGGAGATGGAAGGGCAGTAAAAGAGCCGAGAAAATGCAGAAAGTCACTGTTTATAATAAGAAACAAGAAAGATTTCAACAGTAGCAGGTCATCCTTTCCGAGGCAGGTAATAAATACAAGGGGAGCATGAAGGGGAACTTACTTCACCACTGGAGTGTAGAGGCAGTGCAGGCGGCAGTAGAGCCTCACCCCCTGAAGAAGGGAAGATGTAGGGTGTTAGCAGCTTTTTCCTTTTCAAAGAAATACTGACTAGCTAAAGCTAGAAAAACCTGGACACTGATGTCTCTACTCAGCTGGAATTATCTAGTCATTAACTGATATTCAAAACAGTTCCCTTATCCTCTCTGTCAAACATTCTTTCTTCTTTCCCTGCCTCCAACAGCCAAAAATCTGTTCTTTTATCTCTAGTCACCTCCATTCCAACATTTTCTCCATTAATGCTTCCTCACAACTAACCCATTAACCAATGTCCGTAAGAAAAAAATCAAACTTATTAAAAGGTATGTGGGCAAATATGGGATATACAGAACTCATCTGACAGACAAATATCAGGAACAGCAGTTAAATATTGATCTCTTCTATCTCCCTGAGCCATAATGCCCAGATTTGCAGCAGACATGTTGTGTTACTGCCTACTGTTTTAAGACCTTTTGTTACTCTGTTAGGAGTGCAATCAGCAGTCTTGGGTACAGTCACAACTGTAATTCACTGCTAAGCTCCCTAAAGTGAATGTCTCCTATGGCATTGGGCTGGACAGCCTAACACAGATGAGCAGCACTGGGGACCTCCTGTACAACAGGCCAGTGACATCCAGAGGCACAGCAAACCTGATGCAGATCACGAGGTTCCAGCCAAGAATGATAAAACAAACCTTGGACACGATGTCTTCCAGTTCACTTCTTGGCTTGTACGTTCCGTCATCGTAGCGAAACCTGTACATCACCTGCTCGTTCTTAAACTGGTGCTTATCTGAAACTAGAACATCAGCATGACAATCAAAATCAGTCTTTTCTTTCCCCCCCACCATGTTCTTTATTGGCCAGTTAGTACTGAGATACCAGCTAAGCATTCACTGGTGTCTGTAATTTTCTGAAGAGTATGTATTATGTACCCCAGAGAAATGACATTATTCCCAGCTTAATTTAACGGAGATTAGTTCCAACAATACAGAGAAGGAGGAAGAAATCTGGAGAAGAGCAGGTAAGGTGGGATAGCTTAGTCACTGCAATCTTCCCAAAACTATGGCCAATCTGTGTGCTGCAGCACCCTTGAATATTTTGGATGCAGCCTTTGATGAACTGAGAGAAAACATGGATTTACAGTATTTAAGATGCATCTTACTCAAGTCCAATTAACCTGAGAAAACTGGCTCCACTGGGTGACTGAGAACAATCTTCTATGGCCCTGCTTCTCAGGCAGGCTGAGGGGTTTTCACCTGACAGTAATGTTCTGCCAAGTGAAAAAAAAAAAAAGAAACTTCATAATGCAGAATGGGGGTAAGGGCTTCATTATGGTGCTTATATTTTCAGTTCTTGCTACATTAGGAGACACATAATGGGACAGTTTCATGTTAATGATTTACCAAAATCTCAAGGGATATTCCCTTAAGTAAATGCAGCATTACAAATACCTTCCAATGTCTAACAGTAACTGTCATTGAAGACACTTACATCAGGAACTCTGCACAACTCTGAACTGCAAAATTGTGTTTAGAGAAAAAGAACACTGATGAAAGTGTCAAAGTATGAATTTATGGCAAGGTAAACAGTCACCATGAAATAACAAGTCTCAAGAGACCTTTTTTTCACCAGCTGTGCATATGTGCACATTCCGAATGTAGGCAAGTCAGGCTGTGAGTGCCAAAGAGCATTCCTCATCCAAAGAGGGATCCCCATACTGGAGCCAGAGTGTTCCAGTTCTCCAAAACCACAGTTAGGGCCAAGCACTCAAAAGTGTTCAGTGCTTTTGAGCTCATGCTCAAAACTCTTTAAAGTCTCAATGTGCCTGAAAGTTTGTCTTGGTACCCGTGGGTGGAAGTGTATGTGCACGAAGGATTAAGGGACTGCTTACAATAGAGTTCTCTATGTGTTAATTAAAGTAAGATAACAGACATAATTTCTTAACAGTGTTATTGTTACCTGAAAGACAAGTCTGTGGTGCTGAGTAACCAAGAGGTTAAAGCAAGACTGGCCTAATTAAATGCCTCCCCTATTTAAATTGGTTTCCAAGAGACTACGAAAATGTAGAGCAGTGGTGACTTAACACCCATCTACAGTATTCCTTTGATGTGCATTTTGCAGCTAAACTCACCTGAATGCTGAAATTGGGGTATTTGGTGTTTAACTAGGACTATGTTGCTCTGTCTGCATAAAGTGGGAGAAATCTGAATTTAAACAATGCAATCTGGAGAAGGACCTTTTAGTAGAAATGCAGATAGCACAGACAATTTTCCAGCAAGTATCCTTTAGTCACGCAGCACTTTTGGATGCTCTATCCTTCTCTTCTAAAACACCCCTCACCACAGCACTTCAAGGTGGGTGAGATGAACAAATATGGTCTCTCACTATTTTAAAGAGACACTCTTGCCAAAAGAGCTGGAAACACAAACCCTCCATCATCTCCTCCCTTTTATGACGAGCAGCCTCATTAGAATGACCCATCACCTGGAGCCCTGTTCCAAAAGAGCACTGCTCTACTCTCTTCTGGGTTGCTGATGTCTCACTGTGCAACCCTGTGTTTATGGACTGCTACAGATTTTCAAACACACATAGTACAAAGGAACGTACACCTGATATAGTACCAAACTAAGATGTTGCAGAGAAATCAAGCAACTGCAGACATAAATATGTTCAGGATACCAAGTAAGTCCTGGTTTTGTGGCATATATTTTCCCACTCATTAATCCCCCAAATCATTAAACATTTAGAGGATTTGAAGGGTATGGCACACGAAAGTATCTGAACACCATGTGAACAGCTACGGACAATTTTCCACCCCCGTTTCCAGGGCACTACTGAAATCTGACATCTCTTTATGGCACAGCACACTCACCATGATGAATGATTCCATTTTCCAGCAGTGCCTGCCCCAGGTTGACCCCTTCCTCTGGTTTGCTTATCTCTCCAATCTCCGTGAGCCAGGACACGAACTCGCTGCAAAGGGGAGCAGAACAAACACTGAGCTCTGGGTGACAGCAGGGACCTGCCCTGCAATCATCATCCAGCCATGGAGACTCTCTCCTTGGAGCAAGTGTGAAAACTGTTGTAAGCAATGGTACCTCTACGTGGTTTGGTTTCCTCCATTTCTGGAGGAAATGCTCTGCAGAAGATCCAGACTTTCCCCACCATTCCCCTTAGCTCATAGTTAGTGTGCAATCAAAAGGAAGGACAACCTGGCTGGATCTATAAAGATGCTGCAAATCCTTATTTTATGGAGCAGTCCAGATACCCATGGGGAAAAAGGAAAGCAAGATTAACTGTTGACCTTACAGACTAGTTCAACAGTAGGATATCCTCACTTCCCAGCTACTTCTTTCCAAGCTACCCCTCTCCAAGCAGTGTTTGTGGTTTGACTTAGTTACACATGCTCATCTTTCTTCACTGGGTCTGATTTCTGCCCCCAGCCCCATGGTGTGACTGCATTGGTTTTAATGGAATCACAGTAGGACTTAGGACAGAAGATCCAACCTACTGAATTCAAGCACAGAGCAGTAACACACAGCACAAGTCCCACTGACAGGTTAATTTAAGGTCATTTTCTGGAGGTGGTGCCTGGCAGATACATACATCATGCTTCTAATTTATAGACAAAAGATGCTAAGTCTGTCTGCTCATGCAGCACGAAACCAAACCTCTCTCTGGTGAGGGGCAGAGCGAGAGGTGAGAGGCCCATATGGGCAAAATAAAAGCCAAAAATTGATAGATATGTAGGATGTTACTCATTAGAAACAGTAAGTACAAAAAACGACCATGGCAAGCCTGATGAATCCAGCCCTGTCAGAGCCCCAGGGGACTGAGCTGTTTGCCAGGTTAATTAGCAATTATGCTAGAAATGTGTTAAAGTCATAGAGAAGAACAAAAGGAGTATATGAAAGTAGAGCAACATATGGGAAATGTGAGTTCAATAAAACACTTGGGTGCTTGCCAACATGCAGAGTGCTGCTGCTTAGCAAAGCCAGTATCCAGGTCTCTGCTTGTGGGCTCTGAATGAAGTATTTTTAGTCTCTTCATATTTATCAGTGCTGACTCATCTAAACTGTAGGTAGTATTTGCATTTTGTCTTTAGAATAACTAAAAAAGCTTCAGGACTGAAAACTTCAGTTTGCTGAGGGGCTACTCTGTAGCTGTCATGGTGTAGAAAAAGCAGCAGAATCTATTCAGCTATGCCAGGGGAATCCCATGGAAACCAGCAGAGTTTTGTAAAACTCCCAGAGTCACAGTAGTGATGAGTCAGACTCTGTCCCCTAAGGAAAGCTCATTCTCAATTTCCCAGTGATTCAGAACTGTTTCTAGAAGTATTTAAAAGCTGAAACAGAATATAAACTGCAGAGGGAGGAGAAGTAAGAATGACCCTCCACCCTCACTACTGAGGACACAAGGCAGACACGCTGTGCAGGGCCCCAGCATGGCCCTGCTGCCAGTGACCACAGCCACGGGGGATGCCCAGGGGGATGCCCAGGGCCTCTACAGTTCCCCATCAGGCAGTTTACAGCACTTAAATAGCTGCTCAAAACTTCGGTGGAAGCTACCCCGTTAGCTTTCCTGCTGCTTTTATTTGGAACTGTGTCTCTGGAGTTTATCTGGAATGTAAATGTAATGCAGTCTTCTTAAAGTCTGAAACGGAGAGCAGAGAAAGGAAAATACCTGAGCACTATTCTCACAGCCTTGGAGCTTCCCAGCCATGGGATGGTTTTCTGAAGAGCTACTCTAAGACTACTCTGACATTTGACTCAGAAGTAAAATCAGTAACCATTTGCTCTGAAGGCTTTGTAAATCCTGAAACATTCCAAGAGGTTCTCAAGGAATATACCAGACTGTTTCTAAAAAATCATCAACTCAAAGAGTGGATGGCAAAGCCTGATTTGTTTTCCCATCTTGTCCTAAACAGCTCTCCAGGATAACTGAGTATCTTCTCTTCCCAGTGCTGCCATGCAAGTTAGGACACTATCTCCCAGTTATTAGTGACTCCCTTAGGTAGGAGCATCTGCAAAAAAACCCCAGGTCACAGCCAATATGCATTGTCCAGGGAAAGCTCTGGGAATGATACAAAATCTGCCAGTCATGACTGGAATGCACTCATTGAGTTGCACTCAACTTCCCAGGACTGTACCAACAAGTGACTGCTGAGAAGATATCAGCAGAGTTATTTGCTGTGGGGAAGGCTGGAACATCATGAGAAATAATCCTTTTGTCAGAGATCAGGACACCTGCAGGTATCTCAGTCTGGGCTCAGTTAGCCATAGGCAAAGTTAGGTCAGGTCCTCACTACTGGAAGGTAGGTGGCTGTCAAGCAAACTGAGGGCACTGAGCAGGACAGACTGTAAGAAAACAGACATTTCAAAAGCAGAGGGAGTAGCAGGAAATCCTGGATAAGACTTGAAACTGAGTAAAATATCATGGAATCCACAACAGACTCATACATAACAGCACTGGAAGAACATAAGTTCCTGATCTGGTACTTCTTGTTGCATGGAAAATGGGAAATGCCCTGTCAGATCTAAAAGGTTTCACTTTTAATCCAAGATCACCTGGGAGGGTGGGGGCATGGGTGTGAAGAACTAAAAAGCAACTGATTCTCCAAAAATCAAGATACTTTTTTTCTAGCTGAAGTGTCACCAGCCTATGCTCCCAGCCTGCTTCCTGTCAGGCAGGGAGACATTTCCAACCCCTGTACACAGGGAATGCTGCTGCAAACTGCCCTGGGGAGGCCAGGGGAGGGAAGAGAAATGAGGGGATACTCTGCCTCTTGGAATTCTTTTTTTCTTCCACAGCTGATCATTTCAATCACGAGCAGCTGAAGTGGAAAAGTCTTCTCAGGTCAGCAGCTCCTGTGTCTCCCCATGTGCCAAGCAGGACATTCCCCCACTGCTGCCATTTCCAGCTGCTGACTGGTCGCCCACAGGGTCTCTCCTCTGCTGCCTCATACATGTCATCCCTCAGAATTAGTCATTATTTTGTAATATCTAGCCTGAATCAAGGAGGGTTTTTCCAGCCAATACAGCCCTATACTTCTAACAAACATATCAGGTCACCTGATGCACAAAATTTCATTTGTGTCCGTTACACCGACAGAAAGGAAATTGCTAAATTAAATCCTGAGACTTGCACAGCTCTGCTGGATTTAAACATCACCAGGAAAGCACTGGTTGTATACACAAGAGGATACAGGTTAGGCCACCAACAGCCTCAAGCTTGTGGGAGTTGAGGGTTTTTCCCTCACTCCTTTTGCTGCCCTGCAGCAGTTCTGAGTTAGTGTACAACAGTGAGCTGTCACATGGTGTAATGTGCATGGTGCAAAGCAGAAACCAATGGTTAATTTTAATAAATCACAACTGTAATGGGGCTTAGGGCTTTCTTAATGAAGCTGCACCAAAACACACCTGATCTGACATCACAATGCCATCCCCAGAATATCCAGTCCATTATTTTAATTGGCATGAAAGGACCTTTTCAGTCGAAATGCCACTTACTTGCCAAGAAAGCACTTGGGAACAGTACTTAATTTTCTCCTTCTGTCTTTGATAAGGTTCACTTTCTTGCTCATCATCATTTGGTAAAGCTTCTCTCCCTTCTCTGCAATCATGACATATGCATCCCTCTCCATTCCCAGTTTCAAACCTGGAATACAAAGCAGAAATTCCTTTAGATCTTTAACATCAGACAAAGCATTTGCTCAAAGTCAAAAGCTGAGCCAACAGCAAAGAATGGAGGAAACACAAAAATTAACTGACTTATTTTCCATTTAAGGGGGAAATTAGGTCATTTTTTATCTGGGTACAAAACTGTCATTGGTGAGTTTAGCACCACTGAGATGCAGCTTTTCTTCTCCATTTCAAAAAGCAGCTTTCAACTTGTGGGCTGGGGCAACCCCAAGCACCAACACAGGCTGGGAGGAGCATGGATTGAGAGCAGCCCTGGGGAGAAGGCTTGGGGGGTGCTGGTGGGTGAGAGGCTGGATGTGCCCCATCCACGTGTGCTGGGCTGATCCCACAGCGTGGGCAGCAGGGGAGGGGGGGGATTCTGCCCCTCTGCCCCCTCAGGTGAGACCCCCCCCTGCAGAGCTGCCTCCAGCCCTGGGGAACAGCACAGGAACAACATGGAGCTGCTGGAGCAAGTCCAGGGAAGGCCATGGAGATGCTCTGAGGGCTGGAGCCCCTCTGCTCTGGAGCCAGGCTGGGAGAGCTGGGGGGGGTTCACCTGGAGAAGAGAAGCTTCAGGGAGACCTGAGAGCCCCTTCCATTACGTAAAGGGGCTCCAAGAGAGCTGGAGAGGGACTTGGGACAAGTGCATGTATTGGTAGGACAAGGCTTTAAACTGAAGAGGGAAGGTTTATATTGGATAGTAGGAAGAAATTCTTCCCTGTGAGGGTGGGGAGGCCCTGGCACAGGTTGCCCAGAGAAGCTGTGGCTGCCCCATCCCTGGGAGTGTCCAAGGCCAGGCTGGACAGGGCTTGGAGCAACCTGGGCTAGTGGAAGGTGTCCCCGCCCCTGGGGGACTGAACTACATGGCCTTTAAGGTCCCTTCCAATCCAAACCATTCTCTGACTCTGTGATTCTCAACCCTCTGAAACTGATTTCCTGTTGCAAGTTCACCTGTGCACCTGAAATAACCTCAAGCATAAGACTTGTTAAAGGCATCATTCAAGCATCTGGATATTTGAAAGAGTAGAAGACTTTCTGAGTGTTCTATTACTTGAAGCCAAAAATACAAACTGCTGAAATCAAATTCACATCTGTGAATAAATCAAAATAAGAGAGGAACATTATTTTCTCATCCTTTCTTAATTAGCCTTTTTACTAATACCTTTAGGCTAAAAATAGAGTTTGACAATCATATTACCCAGTCATTGAAAGAAATATTGCATGATTTAAAGAATAAAAGATAACTGGATATAAAGAACATTTCACATTCACTTTGTATGAGTTCCCACACAGCTCATGTTAACTTGAAAATTGCTACAGGCAGGAGGACGATTTCTGAAAACAGCAGGTGTCTACATTACAACTATCCTCATAACTGGCATTTTCTGGCCCTCTTCCCTTTAGATTTGCAAATTGCTTTAGGAGGACAGCACATGACAAAAGCTGTTTTGCTGCTGTAGATGTTTTGTCTTTTCTAGTCCAAACACATAGCTTAGTTTTCTGGCAAAGTTACTCCAGAATTTGTACATCTGGGCAACTCTGGAGTCCAAAACAGAGGCACGGATTGTAGACAACGCCAAGACTGGCCTGAAAACAGGCAGTCTGAAGTGGTCCTGTACTTACATGCCTAATTTTTACAGAGATGGACATTAGGCAGAATTTAAGTGATCAGTGTAAGGCTACAAAAGGAAACCTGTACAGGAAGAGGAGTTCATCCTAAATGCAGATAAATCCTGTTGTTTTATGGCAAGATACTGAAATGGATCAATAACCTTCTGAGCCCTCAGAGCTGCTTTCTAGCTTTTTGAAAACACTTAATGCATTTGTTTTAGAGGCTTGAAATGCACATTCCAGAAATTAGACTTGCACAACATTTTGTCATTCAAATACAGTATCTCCTTTATGTGTCCATTATCTGGCTAAAGGTTTTGGCTCCACAAACCCCCTGGTTTATTGCCATTATTCTTCCATCCTCTTCTCCCCCAGCACTGGTCCAACTCACTGTGAGTGCTGCACGTGGAGCTCAGGTTAATTCACAACGTGGACTCGTGACAGAAAGCAGCCTGTGTAACAGGACATGTTCCCTGCTGCTCTCACATCCCTGAATTCCTGAGGCTCCCCCATGGAAATGGCAGCCTGGAATGCACATTCTACCCAACTCATCCTACAGAAATGGGAATCTCACCAAGCTTTCTAATCCAAACACTGATAACTATATGACTCTGCAAGTACTCTGATCCAAAGGATATTTTCCAATAAAGCCTGGAATCTCTGTCAGAATATCTATGCTTATCCCAAATGCCTGTCATCACCTGCATCATAAAACTATATGACAAGAAGCATCAGAAAACCCACTCTTCCTGGCCAATGTTGCACGGAAGACCTTGAGAAACCTCCTATTCATGAACAGGTCTTTTCCCTTCCTGGTATTTATATTTCAGTCACCTCCCCACATTCTCCAGCAAGGCCCATGTTTAAATATGGTCTGTTTTTCCAAGTCCTGCCTTTTTACTGCTTATTGAACCATCTCTCCCCTCACACACCTTACTTGACACATGGGAAATGCCACAGGACACTGTGACCTCCCAAATCACAAACTCACTGTGAAATGGAGACTCTCTTAGGGAGACGATTTAACACTCTGAGGGTAAAAGTAAGAGCCAAGCAATGTATTTTATTAAAAAATATATGACTTGGAAGATCAGGATCCTTTCAGGAGACCAATGAGGATAAAACAAAACTGATTTTCCATGTTGCCTTCAGGTAGTTCTTTCCAATTTACACCATGCACAATCTACATTTGCTATTATCAGAAGGTGTATTGGGGTTTATATCTGACAAAGTAGGTTATAAATGTTTTATATCCTATGGTAACAACACTGTAATGTGCTTTGAGTTTAGCAAAGTAGATGGAAAGGATTGTAGCATAAAATGAGCCATTACATCTTTAATGTAGCTGTGTGTGCAGAGAGACTTTAGAGACTTCTAAAGGTCCACTTATTTTAAGACATTTTTAATGTCTTAAAATAAGTGGAATTTTCTCTGGTGAGGAGTTATTATTGTTCCCACAGGGCAAACAGGACAACAGGTTCACTTGGGAAGGATAGTTCTGACTTTTAAAGGAACCCAGAACTTTCAACACACCCGATTCTGGGTTTTGTGAGCTTGTTTCTATTGTACGACACTGTTTCAAGATAAAAAGTTACAGATAAAAGGAACGAGTATCTGCATCCCTTTGCCATCATTCCCAGTCTAAGTGTAGTGTCTCACAGAACCACACGCTGGTTTGGGTTGGAAGGGACCTTAAAGCTCATCTTGTTCCACCCCCTGCCATGGGCAGGGACACCTTCCACTAGACCAGGTTGCTCCAAGCCCTGTCCAGCCTGGCCTTGGACACTTCCAAGGGCTGGGATTTCTAGGGTTCTTCTCCAGGAACTGTCCCACTGAAAGATCATGAAGGCCAAGTTTGTGAGAATGGGTTTGCCTCACTTCATCGGGAAACAGGCTGCAAGATGGAGTTTCTTCTTTCCTTTTACTGAGAAATACAATACAATTTTATCTTCTTTACAAATAAAAGACCAACAAATTAGAAGATCAAAAAATTAAATTGGTTAGATGTAATATTTTCACAGCAATTCGATTCAAAGAAATTGGCTCTGGTAAATGAAAATATTGGATAAATTTACTGACACAAGTCCATAAAAACCCCAAAGTACACGTTCAGAAATATTTGTTCTCAATTCCTGTTCTTTGTCATTAAGGATAGGTTTTAATTCTGCCCGTGGAGAAACAAGTGCAAGCTTTTCTCTTTCTCTCAGGTCCGTCTACATGCATACACATTTCTCCTTTGCAGTACAAAACCCACCATCCACTTACTCTCTCTCTGCTCCCTTTCCTTGATTATGGCATCCAGCCATTTCTGTTTGTCTTCTGCAGTCTTGGCCATGCAGACAAACCACTTGTTTTTGGCTGTGTTGTGTATCTTCCAGCCGTTTGTCACCGTGTAGCCGTTGCTGTGATAATCTGCTGCAAGAGGCCAAAGCACAAAGTACAGGGTGAACAGAAGGTTCTGCTCCTTCCACCAACCAACTAGGGGGGACACGGTCAGTAAAACTGCCTTCTGTGAAGACCTGGATTTCTGAGGTGTTCTCCCTGACTGCCCATGGGACCTGCAGTGCTCACCCCTCTGGAAGTACAAGTGTCAAAAGGCTGCTCAAACTGACTGAATGCTTCAGTCCTACTGGTGACACTTGATGATTTCACCTCAGAAGAAGAACTCAAGTGTTTTAAATACAATGACATCGGTGAAAAAGTTTATGATGTTTGTTCAGGTTATTTGCTCTGAGTTTTCTGGGCACACACTAACTTCTTGCACTCTAAGGACTTTTGTCCACAGGATGTGGGAACTCTTTAGGTGTCAGCTGTTTAAAGGACCTAATATTAATTCCTGACCGTTTAAAACAGGAGCAGGGGCTGGTGTGGATGAAATCAGAAAGCCACCCAGTCTTCCTGCCTGTGTCAGGACACAAGAATCAAAACACAACTGCCATTCCCACACTTTGTTCATGGTCACATTCCATGCTACTGATTTGATGCTAAGACTAATATTTAGTAACATTCTAAATGAGAAGAAGATCCAGAAGATCTATTATTATAGCTGTAATGGCTTAAGATGTAAGAAAATAAAGGATGGAATGGAGATAAAAGTATCTTTTATTAAATTAACTTGGATAAGGAGTAAAAATAGACAAGCTTCTGCAAATTCTTCATAAGGTCATTTCAGAATGAAGGACTAGTGCCTGAAAGCACATCCAGTCTTTCAGCCATGTAAGTTGGTCAAATAATGAAGGTACCACAAGTTCCACAGATTACTTCAGATTTCATTAAAGGAGATGGACAAGGACTTCTGCACCGACTTCCAACACAAGATCTAAACTTACTGTGTTGTTAAAAGACAATATTTGGTCTCTTACCTGTTCCATCTTCCACATTCTCTACCTCCATGACTTCTGTATTTATTCGGCCCCTGAAGATATAAAGGGACCCGTTGATCGACTTTGTCCTTTTAGATGTTTTTTTCCCAGTAACTCTGCAATTAGGATTTAGACTGTTAGCAACACATAAGCAAACGGTGTAACATGTATATTAACAAAGCAGTCTGAGGTATGACTGTTAAAAGATGATTCCAGTATTGGTGGTATTTTAAATAACTGGAATACTCAATCAAAGGTAAGGGTGCTCCAGTGTCAGTACAGCGATAACGAGCTTATTGTGCCAGATTATTGTGAAGATGGGGGTGCCTTCAAAGTTTACACTCTTGATGACTGACTGAAATGCCAGGACAACTGAACAGCACATGGCCTTGGGCTGACAACTGCAGTATCACCTGACACCACCTTACATTTGCCTCCTTGGTTTGCCTACAGCTTTGATCAATTTGCGGTGTGTACCAAGCTTCAAAAATGGAATGAACCACGTAAAGAGGCCAGTGTCACATGGCCTGTCATGTGTGTTACCTGTCACTGAATGGGAAACTCCTGCTGTGGCAATTTTGCACCCAAGTCTACATTCTTATCCATAAGCTTTATGGTGTCTCTGTTGAAGTTTCTTGTAAAAAATTCAGGAAAGCACTTTTTCATTGCTAGTTATGCTCTGATTTTTATGTCTAGAACAGGTTTAAAACTATCCAAGTGACACCTGCTGAGCTTTAATATCCAAGAACAACCCCGCTATGTGAACCAAAACACAACTGGTCAATGGTCATTAGGAGGTGGCAGGTGTCCAAACTCTGGTCAGTGAAGGGAATGCTGGGGCAACTTGCCAGGAGTTCACAAGATTCAAAGAATATTGCAATTAAAAACAGCAGGGGAGAAAATTTCTTGTCAGAGTTAAATACCTATGATAAACTGAGGTGAGAGGAGAATCACCAAGTTCTCCCAAACATTTTTTTCTTTTACAACTACCTTCAGTGACAAATACACATTTGGTGATGACCAACCACATATTTACATCCAATCAGGCTGACAGGGACTGAGATGTTGGAGCTGCTGGATCATTTCCTAAAGATGACTGTGGAAGTCAAAAGAAAAGCTGTCCTGGTAGCCCTAGGGAAACCCTTTAAACTCTCTGCTTATTTCCCCACATGAAACATATTGTTCTTGACATCAGGATTCAATTTAAACAGCAGTCTGTGATCCTGCTAAAAACAAAAATACAATACTCAGCCCTCAAAATCTATGTCATCAGTTTGCCAGACTCCCCTAAGCTTCTGCAGAAAGAGTGACTGCAGTCTTAGAGCTAAAATCACAGATCTAATTCCAGTCCTAAACAGAGCTTACAGTGGTCTCGACAACACTACTCCTAACTTACAATATTGTGAAAAAATATGTCCAGATTCGAATGCTGCATTGACTACTTATCAAAGATTGAGGCCTGAATTCTGCTTCCAGCCATTTCTACAAGTTAGTACAGTACAAGTGAGATGAGAACCAAGTTATTCAACCTCAAATAGGAATAGACAGACAGTTTTTTGGGGGGTTGGGGTTTTTTTAAGGTATGTCCCACTGACATGTCACTTTGTCAGGCAGCCACTGGGCACAACAGCATGAAGGAAAAGACACTGATTTCCATGCTGGACTAATTATAAATAGCAGCTAGACAGCAGAAATATCCAAAATTAAAGTCATTCAGCGATCTAAATATATCTTTTACATTGGGCAATTCCCAGCAGACTTAATGAAATATGATGCTTTTTAATGGAAATCAGATTCTGAACATCCATCAGTTCAAGATGCACTGTCAGACAAAGATAAACAATATTGATCCCTTGGGAAAATCCAAGTGTTACACCAGCCTCCTCCAGAATCAAGCCAAATGACAGAGGAGCTCGGTAATGTCTCCTGCCCAAAAAGAAAGTTCTGCTTAAAAGGCAGCAGAACACTTTGTTTTCTAAATCTTAGTATTCTGGGAAAACTGCCTGACCAGTGCTGGAGCCAGGCTGACCTGAACTACAAACAGGACTAGAAAAACAGCTTCAAAGAGCTCCGAAGGAGAAAAAGATTAGTATCAAATTAACTGTTCGGGGTTTTTTTAAGGAATAGTTTTCTGCTATAAAACACACAAATTTCTGAACTCTGTTTCACATAGAAGTTTTCATTTTGACAAATCTGGTAAAGTGTCCAAATGAAATGTGTCCTCTCCCTTACTTCATTTCAGAGTAAGAATGCTTCACGTAGATAACATTAAAAGCCACATAAGATCAAATGGCATATATGTTTCTAAATTTAATTCAAACATATTTCATTCTAATAATTTCTAATGTAGGTGTCACCTAATAATTTGTATTTATGTTGTATAGATTCAGCATTATACACACAAAAAATCTGAACTTAATTACTGAAATTAATTTTCCCAGTTTAATGGTCCTAAAATTTTCCACTGAACAAAAAAAAAAAAAAAAAAAAGGGAGGGGGAATTTTGAGATATGAGAATTTTCTTTGGAGACAACATTCTGGTTTTACAGAATTTCTAGCTGGGTTTGCCATTCCACTTGGCCATCACCAGTAAGGAAGCATAACTTGAAACAGGAGGAGGATATTACAGGAAAGGAAGGAAGAGGAGAAGGGAGTGTAGAGAATTCATTGTAAATTGAGAACAGACCAAGACATGAGACTGGAGCTGTGGAGGTGAAAAGCTTAGGAACTGAAACGCAGTATAATTGCTGCAGAAGCAAGTTGCCCTCCACTCTGCCAATGCTATTTTAATAACAAGCAGTAGGTGTTAATAATAATTAAAGTTTCTTAGGTGGCACGATGCACAAACTGTTACCAGGACAGGAAAGGAAGACAACGCACAGCACGTGGGCTGCAAACACTGACAGCAACTTGCAAATCTTCATCTCTTCCTCACTCCCCTGGGCCCTGCATCTATGTAATGTTTTCTTAGTCTTCCACTCTCCCCTTGCTTGGCTTTAGATCATTTTGCACATCACCCTCTTCTGCTTAGAATAATCTCACAAAGTGAAAGTTGGCACTTTCACGTCACTCCTGAAGACCCATCTGCCCTGGGAAGCTTTTCAGCTGTAACAACACACCCTGTGCTTTTGCTGCACTGTTTTAACTCCTTTCTTTGGACTTCTCAGGGGTTGTGGGGGGGACTCTGTTACTGCCTGGAATATTTATCTACCACGTAGTGATTTCTCTTCCCTATTGCCTGAGTAATAGCAACAGTCAAGAACAGGAAGGTCCCACCTGTGACTCAGCCCTACAGAGCAACAGGGAATGATCAGTAACTGGTCATACCTTCTCCTGACAAATCTGAATAGTTCCCTTATAAACCCAAAAATACAGAGGGACTCACCTGGATTTCCTCTTGCAATAGACCAGCAGATTATCAAATAGAAAGAACATTCTCTCCTGGATGTTTCCTGCTGAGATTTTTAACAAAGTCCCTTGCAGCAAGAGCTGTGTGCAGATATCTGTCAGATTTGATCCCTGAAACATAAAAAAAGAGACATTGTTTACTTTTAACTTTATTTTCTGAGTACACAAATGCTGTTATTTTATCTGCATGCCATTAAACTGTGAAATAAATGATGCACTCCTAAAGAGGAACGCCTCAACTTCTTAACACGGCTAAACACATCATGTTTTCTCTAACAAATATTTGAGTCTGCATACACTACAATAAATCTTCCCCATTAAACAAATGGGGACTGTGGTCCTGAAGAGATCTTTCACTCTCAAAGCAGCTGTACTGTGAGCCTCTCAAGACCATGAGTCTTCCCTTCATGCCCTGAGCTACCATTGCAAACATCACAGGTGATGCTTTAGGAAAGCTTTCTAGAAGAGTAATGGTAGCTCTGACACTGACACACATCCCTATCCACCATCTGAGAACTCCTTTCACTAGAGAGGTGTCTCTCCAGCTCTTTTGTTAGGAGGACATGCAGGTCTCTCTTTTCTGGAGTCCTTATAAGCAGTTGGCCACAGAGCCACGGGCAGCAGAGGCCGAGCCCTGCACACTGTGCCATCCCAGGGGCCTGAGCTGATGCTCAGACACTGCAGCCTGGGAGCACAGCCAGAACCTGAGAAACACAGGAGAGCACTCGCAAACATTTACTCCCCAAACTGTTACTGAGATTATTCCTAGGAAAAGTGATTCTACAGTTCTTTAGTTAACAAGGAATCATAGAATGGTTTGGGTTGCAAGAGACCTTAAAGCCCATCTCATTCCACCCCCTCCCATGGGCAGGGACACCTTCCACTAGCCCAGGTTGCTCCAAGCCCCATCCAACCTGGCCTTGGACACTTCCAGGGATGGGACAACACAGCTTCTCTGGGCAACCTGTGCCAGGGCCTCACCACCCACACAAGGAACAATTTCTTTCTAATATCTAATCTATACCTACCCTCTGTCAGTGGGAAGCCATTCCCCCTTGTCCTGACACCCTTGTAAACAGTCCCTCTCCATCTCTCCTCTAAGTTCCCTTCAGGCACTGGAAGGCCACAATTAGGTCACCCTGAAGCTTCTCTTCTTCTCCAGGCTGAACAATCCCAATCCTCTCACCCTTTCCTCACAGCAGAGCTGCTCCAGCCCTCTGATCACCTCTGTGGCCTCCTCTGGACTCGCTCCAACAGGTCCATGTCTTTCCTGTGCTGGGGACCCCAGACCTTTCAAAGGCTGCCATGGATGCAGCACCAATTTGTGTTCCATATCTGCCTTTCTATACATTCTGGATAGTGATGCAAGAACTAGCTAGATGCAATAGTTCCATCTGCTGTCTGATATTCTTTTAGTTTTTTAATCATTCTGTGGAAAGACTTAATACACATCCAGAAAAGAGAACTTGTTATTTTGAAAACGACTTGTTACTATGTCCAGGAGAAATCACTTATTTTAGAATTATGACCCCAAAAGCCTATTAGAACACACACAAATAGGAACAGAAACCAACTGACTGTGCAACAGAAAATCATCTTCCTCACATGATTTGCCCATGGAGAAATCAAGACTCCAGAGCACCTCAAGATCAAGTACCTAATTTTCCAAAAGACACCCAAAGACAGCAAAAGCAACAAGTACAGTGACATCAGTAATTGAAATCAATCTTTTACTGACACAAGCATCACTGGGTAAAATTATCTGACCTATTTTGTGCAGGAAGTAAAGCAAATGACTAAAACAGTTGCTTCTCACTTTTAAATCTATGAATCTTTATTTTTCCATCAGACCCATCATGATGGTATCTAAACTGTCAATGCATTTCCTGTTTGCTGTTGGCCTACTTACTTCCCATTTAGGACATTTTGAGAGGTTTCTCAATAGTAAGAAACACAGTAAGATTTATTTGATGTTTTCAGAGACAATGCAGAATTTCTCACCTTTCTAAGTGGGACCAAGCTGCAGGGGAGGGGGGAAGGAAAGAAAGAAAAAGAAAACATCATAGCTGGCAGAACTGCAAATTACAGGCAATTATGAAGTGACTGATCAGTCTGAGCACTAACATGTATCTTCCAACTCCTGCTGTTCTGGGATGGGGATTTTGCTCCCCATGGCACTTAAACTTTGAGAATTTGGGGATATGTAGCAATTGTTCAGTAAAAGTAACTCACTATGGGGAGGAGCTCTGCCCACAGAAATATTAATATGTAATAGAAATGGCATATTGACTTGTTTTTTACTAAGCAAACAAAAGCACTGCATACAAAAATTGGTCTTCTTATGCATCGTCTACTTTTCTTTTCCCTTTTTTGAAACTAATCTTTGTTTCCCAGAAGGATTAACCAGAATCAAACTGACCTGACTGAAACTAATCCATAACAGACAGCTACAAGGGGTCTGTGGATTCCAAAAGGATGCATCTGAGCAGAGCTCACTGTGATGAGCAGAGCTCTGACTAAGGCCTTCGGTGGCTTCCCAGCCTGGGCTCACTTTAACAGGTGCCCTCATTGCAGGGTGTCTCACAAAGAGCCCCCAGGGTGATGCCAGGACACTGACAGGATGGTTGTGCTCAAGAGGGAGACGCAGATCTGCGGGGGGAGATGTTAAAGAAAAAATGCTGAACTGAGGAAATTGCTCTGAAGAACAACTCCTGCTCTTCCTGAAGTTACAGCTCCCGTCTCTCGAGGCTCTGCAGGAGGAAAACGATGCTGTTCTCCGTGCTGGAAACACTGAGGGTGGCTCTGACAGCTACAGGCTGATGAGCAGAGCAGGGGTGTTCTGCTGGAGCAGTTGAAAGGAAGTGCAAAGGCACAGAAACCAGTGAAACCACTGGTCTGGTTACAGAGACACATCAGACAAGGTGGAGCCTGTTCCCAACCGTGGGCACAAGGTGACACCAACCTTCATGCTGGGTAGCTGGCACACTCCCCACATTCAGGCTATGTGTCTTATATCTGTAGAATACTCGATCCTAAGTAAGCTGATCTTCACTTCTTTTTGACAATTTAGATCCTTGGACTGAAAAAGCTGGAAGCTGTAGGTCTTATTGCAAAGTATATATGGTATATAACCATACATACAGTGCTTCAGAATCCATACCCATGCTAACAGAAGAGGGAAACTTTCTACTTCACAGGAGAGGCTGCCATCACATAAACTAAAAATAGGCATAAATGTGCATTATAGACTTCCTCCTACAGTCAGCTCTGCGACTTATTGTTAATTGTAACGCTGTATTGTTAATCTAAAAATGTATTTAATTCAAAATTGCAGCTTTCCAAAATAGAAACTAGGAACCCTTCTCATTAGGAATAAACTGTGAAACATATCTGAAAGCACTAAATGCAGTTATTTATAACCACAGCCCTTTATTCTAGAGTCCTAACTTGTAAGACCCCTGCATTGTGAAGACTAGACACTGTCAATCAGTTTCAAGCTTCTCCACAAATTTTCTTTTCCAATTTCTTTACATTTACAAAAAAAATACCATCATGGTATTTATATTATTATATCCACCATCTATCTGTGATGTATAAAGTAAGTTTTCCTTTCAATATGCCACTAGAACAGTTTAGAAATGTTCCACAGCTAACTGGGAGGGAAAAAACACTTCTGTTTAGAAATTTTGAGCTGAGTGTGTCTGTGTTACAAAAATTTGTATAGAAACAAATTTGAAAGGGTTTTTAGCCCCAGAATATTGCTGTAGATAAGTTAAATCCTAAAAAAAAAAAAACAAACAAAAAAAAACCCAAAAAAAAAACCACCACCAAAACAAAACAAGCAAAGAAAAAAACAACCAAAAAAAAAAAACCCAAAAAAAACCCACAAAAAAAAAAAAAAAAAAAAAAACAACCAAAACAAAACAAAAGTAAGTCTGGATATCACTTTATTTATGGCATCATGGACACTTTAATAGTCATGTTTCAAGCTGCAGAGTTCAAACCAGATGCCTAGATGACCCAGGAGTTGCACCAGCTTCTAAAAGTCTTGCTACATAGAACACTGTACAACTTTGCTTGCTGAGCTTGATATCCAAAAATTACACAGCTGGATATCTGGGTTGTTCTCATGTCTTTAGCTGGATGCCAAGAACATCCTTCAGGGAAAAAACAAGCAAGGTTTAAAATATACATGAAAAATAAAAAACAACCCAAAAGAGAGCCATGGAGAGCACCCAGGAGTCCAAACATGAGGAAGCTGACATGACCCCTAACAAAATGTCCTCAGCTGGCAGTGATCAGCCCTGACACTCCGAACATCCCCCTCCCTAAAGGCCAACACCACTCTCTCCATGAGGCTGTTTAGCACCCCTGACTCCCCATGGTGAACCTCCCAGAGCCTTCCAGCTCCACTGACCCAAGGCCTCAGCCAAAATCATCACAAGATAAGCTGCCAATCCTCTGCACAACATCCCGACTTCCCACTATTTCTACTGGATTTTCCAGATCTCCTCTTCCCCCAAGCTTCACGTTCTAGTTTTCTCCCTCTCTTATTTTTCTCCTGTCCATAGAAAATGCTTCTACCTACACAGAACCACCTACTGACAAACATATCACTAGAAACACATCTGTGAGTAAACTGGAGCAAACACAAAGAGACCAATCCAATGCTTGCCAATCCAACCCTTATCTTTTATACAGAATATCCATATGAAGTTAAGTGAAATAAGTTTCAAAGCTCCCAGAAAAACTAAAGGCTTATGGGAACGGAAAAAGAACCTGTTATTTAGACCAGTCCTGATTTCATCTTCTAGATCTATTTGCCTTTCAAGGGGGATCTGACCATTTGAAATGTCAGTCCATTCTAGCCCTAACACCCTTCTTTCATAATCCATTTGTTCTGCTACAAATTGTGTGCAGCCTGCACACCCAAAATAAACACCAAATTCTAAACTCCTCAGTGATGCTGCCCACACCTTCAAGAGCATTTACACACCATGTAAGAAACAGAAATCCCTGCATACAGCATTAGTCACTAAACTCCAGCTTCCAGGGAGCTTGCTGATCTTGCATCCTACCTCCCATCCTTCAATGTGAGACTGCAACTGTTCAAGGGCTTCCAGTTTCTCCATCTGTCTCTTGGTCTCGTTGATATTTGTGCAGACTGTCTTCATTGCCTGCAGAGCATTCTGGACAGCTGGGTGATCAGGATGCTTAGAGGGAGTCCTCTTAGCTAATTCCTTAAAAAAAAAGAGAAAACATGAAACTTAGAAGTGCTTCGTGGAAAGGTACAAGCATTAGTGAGCAAACCTGTAGGAAAATGCCAGAACCACCTCAAATTAAAGAGAATCTGGGGGCATGTTACTGCAGATGCTGTTCTCTGTTCTTCATCTGCACAGGTTTAATAGGAATGCTGTGAATTAAGTGAAGTAATTGCTCATGTTAAATACGCCAAATAAGGACAGTTAAAGCCAAATACGTTTTGCTGTGTCACATGTGTTTGCTTTATGTTCATATATTTAGAAGGCTAGGGCACATGTTCTAACACGGACAAACAAGGTCTCTGCTTCACTTGTTTCAAAGCACAACAGTCCAGTTAAAACCTGTCCACTGAAAAACAGCAGAGGGAAGACTCGAGATCTGACAATATTAACCAGTTTGGCAAAAGGCACAACCACTGTCAACTCACAATCATTCTTCTAGACCAATAGTATTTTACAGTCAGCCACAATCAGACAAGAATACATTAAAGAAACCTAAAATAAGGCTGGTAATTTTATCTGGATACATAATATGGTGTTTAAGACCCACATTTTTAGATTGCCTGAAATATTTAACTTTCTCACTATGTTTGTTTCGCCTCAATACGTTATTTGTTTAAAGATCCTGTGCTGCTGCATCATATCATTTTGCACAAGATACAAGAATGAGTTTGGATTTAGCCAGAGAGCACAGCACTGTGATCTGAATGTAGCTGGATTGCTTCAACCCACAGTTCCCACAGCCAAGGGCAAACACAGCCTATTGCAGATGTTGCTCATCCAAAAGAGTGCTCACAACCCCCAAATGCCTGTCATCGGTTCCAACCAGCCTTAACCCGTGGTCTGGTTTGTCTTTTGCTTCCCCACATCAGCACATTAACCTCAGCAAGTCTCTTCACCACACAGGATTTTGCCATTCTGGCATTAACTGGGAGACCTTCGTGCTGTGCTGCCTTGCTGGGAGCTGACATCCTCTGTCTCCCGGTGTGATCCTGAGCACTGCTGGGGCCTGTCCCACCTGAGCTGCTCACACATCCTGCAGGACCAGCACTGCTCCTGAACTGACCAAACACCACCTCCAGATCACACTCACTGGGCCTTTTAGGCTCGTGTTACGTGGCCTGACAGAGTGCAGGGCAGTGTGCTGAAGGGCAAATTCTGCTGCAGCATTAACTTACAGTGACTCTAACAGCTGCTAATCCAATAATTTCACTAATCCAGACACTGAGCTGCTAAATCAAGGAACTTTCCCTGTCCTATTGTAGATTCACAGATCTGCTCTACAAAGCTCTTCAGACAGAAGTCACCTTCAGCATGTGACAGGTTTGTGCAAACCTAGCTGTACTTTTCTACTAGCAGGAGTAACTGTAGAATAAATAGTTACACACTGAGGTGCTCAGACACCAGCACCATTGCAAGGCATATCTGAAAGGAGAAAGCTAGAGCTAAAAGCAGTACAGATTCATTTCTGTCTTTGCACAGACCCTCTCAGTGCTTCCTCCCTGCTTCCCCATACTAGTTGGAGCAAGACTTAAATCACTAGCACTAGTAAACTATCTTGAGATCCAGTATTACAGAAGTACCACATACTCTAACTATTAATTTATCAACTTCTCCTTTTTTTAGAGTGAAATCTGCATCTTGAGATTAAACTACTTGGCCACTGGTGCTCCTTTAAGCAATGCAAGTGACAGGTCTCATGAGAATCAGCATATGGCAATGGGAGGTGCTCTCATTCCCACACAGACAGAAAGGTCCAAATGAATCTATGGGAATGTTGATGCTTGTCCAGTGAAATGAAGCAATTCCATTTTTTTAACAGATTCAGTATTTGGTAATTTATTCACAGCTACAATTTCTCTTTTCAGAAAATTATACAATGGAGATTGACAGTGGCTCTTGTCAGATGGATGCCAGAGGAGATGGATGGGTGATGTGCTGACAGCTGGGAATCCCACTCAGAGAGAGGAGTTAATGATTTCAAACTCTGTGATACACAGAGTGAGTAACACGTGGACAGGAAAAGGAGGCTTGCTGCTACAAATGTCAGTTGATACCAAAAATAACATTCCCTATGGAAGTTTTTACTCTATTCTTGCTGAAAAGAAGGTCAAGAGAGGTGTTGCATTTTGGGGACACCACCCTCTGCTCCATGCTTCCAACACAGAGGACTCTCAGTAAAAATCAATGAAGGTCTGCAGCTCCAGTGTCACCCACACTGCACTGGAAATGGACACACCAGCACTGTCTAAATGTCCCTTCCAAAAATACCCCAAGACAGAGAGAGATCTCTTCATTCAGAGCAGGCCCCTGCTGTGACAAACAGCATCTCCCCCACTCCATCCTGCTGCAATCCCACCCCAGGAGCAGGAGAGGAGGCCAGGAAGGGCAGGGATGGCACTGGCTGGGGCTGCCACTTGTCCCAACAGCCTAAGCTTCAGAAGCACCCAGAGAACCTGCCCCTCCCCAGCCTGAGCCACGTGAGGACAAGTCGTGCTGCCCTGACGGTGCCACTGCCCAAGGGAGCAGAGCTCAGCACTTCCAAAACACAGGGAGGGAGCTCCAGGTACTGATTTCTTCCAGTGACACATTTATGATGTGCAAACTCTGAGAGCATTTGACAACATTTTGAAAGGCAGCTGAGAGACAGACCAGGTGGCAAACCTTGGGTATGACTGCCCTGTCCCCCACAAGGTCCATGGACACTGCTGTCTGGAATTACTATCTCATGTATTGCAACTGGTGCACTAATAGGGCCAGGAAATGAGGTTGCTGCCACTCGCAGAAAACTATTCCTTGCAAAGAGTTTCTTAAAATAATTCATAAAACACACTTTTCTCTCTTCTTTGTTGGGGGAAAAAGATCTGCAAAGGTATTCTGTATCACAAGCCGGGAAAAAGAGATTATCTTTGTTCTTTAAAGAATTAAGATGGAAATGGGAACTGTGCCCTCTGGGCACAGGATTTTCCCTTTGTTTCATGCCTCTTTCATAGCTGTGAAGATTGACATTGTGTCACTCGTAACACCTACACACAGAACACAACTTCTTTTACAAAGGGAGTAACAGAGCACTCCAAGCATCTCCATCCAGCCCTGGTGTCCTCCTGAACAGTGCCAGGAAGGACAGAGGGACATCTGCAGCCCCTCTAATCACAAAGGCCAGGTTTGGATTATGCAGTGGAGTAAAAACATTTCCAACTGAAGTATTTCAATCTCAGATACTGTTTTAAATAGCTGAAAGCTAAAAGAGTTCCAAACGTTACAGAATCTAAATATAGGAACTAAATCACAAGAAGTAAGACACATCATCTGCTCATACATTTGTCTGTTTGCTGATTGTGCTGAAGAACCTCACAGAGGAAGATGCCAAGAGGTGGCAGGAGGGATGATGAGCAAACAATACAGGTGGGCAGAGGAAACAAGAGAGGGTTTAAATGTAAATGCAATTTCAGTATTTCCTAGAAAAAAAGGATGTTATTCTGCTTAACTGACCTTTTTTTAAGAAGTCTCTGTCACCCCTCCCCATGTCCTCCCTTGCCACACAACACTGACTGCTGGTGTACTTCAAACACGCTTTGCAGCTGGAAGTTACAAGTTTCTGTATTTTAGAAATTCCTTCCTCCTGTCTTTACTCTCCTGAGAACACTCAGACATGGTTTAACACGGGTTTTGTGTGATGGATGCTGCCACTGTGCCCCGGGTGGTGCAATCCCTGCTGCCAGGACTGAGCCCAGCCCAGGGCATGCACACAATGTGGTCACAGAGCCCCAGCCCTCAGCTCCCAGAGAGAGCAAATACAACTCATTTCTGTGCTGAGCAGTTCAAAAAGTTGTGTTACTTAACAGTTCAGCTCCAAAATGTGGTTTAAAAGAAACCACCACCAACAAAAAACCCAAGCCACCTTCAGTGAATATAAATATTACTGGGAGTTTTACATTTGTATTTTACAGTTTGTAATATATGCCTGTATTAAAATCTATTTTACACTTAAACTAATCAAAAAATAAATGTTACATCAAGTTTCATCTGTGTACCTGCCAATCACATTAGTTTTTTAATTCTGCATATTTTTAAAATTTGTAATTTATGTCAATGTCTCTGCAGGGTAAATACTTGACAAGCAATGATAAATCAGATAAAATAGATTAGATTTAATGTGCCATCAAACCTACGATACATGCTAAATTAAAATGCAGCAAAAACATGTTTCCAGTTTTATAAATATTAGCAGCTATTTGTGGTTATATATAGAAGTGTGGAAGACAGCAGTATGATTTATAAATTGGCAGTGTTCCTTACAGCTCTGTAGGGCATCGATGGTTTTTAATGCTGTGCTACAGAGAGCTGGATTTAACCACACAATATCATGAATCTGAGAGCAACACCGCTTTTTTTGGGGGGAAAAAAAGAAAAAGAAAGCCAAACCCCCAGAGATAAATATATTCAATTATGGCCAAGTAGAAAAATAGAAGGTTCTGCTTCTTGAACAGCTCTGAAAGGAATGGAGAGGGAGAAGAGGGAGACAGGGAGTTAACCTTCCTTCATCCTGTTCTGCATCCACACCACCAGCTTCCCATCCTTCCCTTTCCAAGTCCAGGCAGTGATTCACTAAGCCTGTGTGTGCCTCACTGCTGGGCTTTCCTTTCCAAGGGGATTCTGAATCTGGTCACTGCTCTTTGCATCCAGGCTTTTCTTCCCCTCCCAGGGCCAATGACTCTTCCCCACATGAAGCAATACATAATTACTGCCCTAATCGTCCCCGGAGTTGTGTACACACTGAGATATTTTTAAAGGATCAGAAGTGGAATGTGCATTTCTGGCTGGAGTCTGAGCAATTCCTTAACAGAACAGGGCTCAGACAGGGCACAGGCCCTGGGACAGCTCTGGGCTCTCAGGAGCCTCAGGGTGCTACAATCATGTGCTGCACATTCCTCCAGTGCTGGGAGGAAGGAGACAGAAGTGACTGCCTAATCCCCACCCCGATGGTGTGATTAACTCATGATCACCACTCCCCCAGGGTTTGCTTCTGGCTGACAGAAACGCTCTTTATTAAGGAAAAAAGGCTATTTTTGTTCAGAGACTGGTTTACAGAACAGCTGCTTTTACTCTTCAGCAGTAGGGTTCAGACTGGTTGCTTGAGTCCCCCAGGTGGGACAGAGCTGCCTTCATCCAAACCATTCTGCTGGAACACCAGGGAGTTCTCCAGCAGCACCTGCTGCTTCCGAGTGGCTCACACAGTTTATGCCCTCAAGGTCTGTGCATCCTTTTGCCTCTGCTTCCTTTCCTCCTCCCAAATGACAATGCCCAGCACAGTTTTGTTTTGCCTGAGCCTGGTCCAAGCCCCTTTCTCAATTAGAAGGAAGTAATTTACTGACCAGCAAATTCTACATGAATTTTTTTGCATGCTGTCTGAAGCAGGTAAGAACTGTATTAGGGGCAAAAATATTAATATCATTACCTCTCTATTTGTACAGAGATTATGAAATGCCATAGCTAGGCTGGAGTCTCAGCCTTCAAACCATATAAAAGGCTTGTAAATTAGACAAAAAGAAAGCAACCGAATTGCTCAAACTCAAAAAAAAACCCAAAAAACCAAAAAAAACCCCCACAAAACAAAACCAAAAGAAAACCCCAAACAAACGGAAAAGAACACAACCAAAAACCCAACCAAAACAAACAAAAACTGTTTACAGTCAGCCACTCCAAAGCTGCAAAGTTTGAGTCACAAAAATTGGGAAACTACAAATAGAACTGAAGTTTATCAATCACCATCATCTGAATCATTGTTCTGTCTCCACCATTTGCTAGTGAAAAAAACTCAGAGGATGAGAAAATATAAGGTCACCAGTTGCAGGATGCCATACGGTTTTGGAAATTATTGTAATATACGCCCAAAGTGTGTCTGCACTTGGAGATATTCCAGCCTATTATTCCTCATTAAGTAACACAAATCAACCCCATGCCAGATGCTATTATCCTGAAGAGGAATACTCACATAAGATATTAATAAAAAAAATAGTTCAGCATTTAAAATATGTGCCTTGCTCTACTGCTCTGGTTGGTTTTCAAACACAGACAAGTCTGAATTCCATGGTGGATACCAATTTTACCAAACCTACTACTCAGCTACACTAAATACTTATGCTAAACAAGGTCATATCAAAGTTATCAGAAAACCTGGATGTTCACAAGCTCTTGCTAAAAACAAAGGTAAAAGAAGGAAGTAGGCTAGCTCTGGTCTATCACTTCTCTCATCAGTTGGAATACAACAGTATCTGTTTGCCCTGGGAATTAGATAAAATAAGATCCAATCCCCATGAATACAAACCAGCTATTTCAGGAGCAATAACTGCAGTTCAGTAGCAAAGGGAGAGCAAACACTTAAATTGAGGGTTGTGCTATTTTTAAATCTATCTTTTTTTAGAGCTCCATTTTTCTGGTCCGCACGAACAGAACACGCCTGTATTTTCCCTGAGCTGTTCTAATGTCTGAGACATTTGTGTCCACTCTGGTAATTTTGTGCTAGACAGTATCAAACAAGTCTTGAACAGGACACAGTTTATTCATTATGAATTCACTACCTTTGAGAATCACAATCCACCACACTTTCTAATGGTCACTGGTACTTTCTGAGCTGAACAACCTCTAGTCATGGCATAATCTCACTGACTGAGGCAGATTTGCTGCCTAATCAAAAAACCTAATTCCCCTCAGTTTTTTTTGAAAGCTCGTATTTCCTGTCCCGGAAATTTCAAGTGGTGAACAGTGTGTCATTTCTATCGGCCTGGATACAGAAAGAAACCCATAGAAGAATGGGATGCAGCATCAGGAGACTCTTGGTCAGAGCTCTTGCTGGAAGACCTGCCCTAGAGGGGCACCACGGAATGGGAAAAGTTAAGCTGAAGAACACCAAAACATTATTGCATCAATGATGCTGCTACCTTGTAATCAAAGGTGTGCATTTCTTTTAGGTGTGTTTCTGTAGTCAGTATTCTCATGAGATTTGAGTAAAAAGTCTAGAAATTTCAGAGGAATTTGCATTATTGGCAGCTTTTGTCATTCTAGTATTTTGAAGAGCTTTTAAAACAGCACAGAAATTTCAATTTGCCAGTCAAGGTCCTGCCAGCAGACAGAAAGGTCTACAGATTATCCAAACTGATAGAAGCCTAGCACTCAATCATGCTTCCCAAAGATCTTAAAAATTAAGCAGGCCTAATTAGGAATGGGTGATCCAGCAACACAGCAATGCTAAAAAGAGAAAAAACAGAGGTACTGAGGTGCAGAAGTAACAGAGGAAGTTCTCTAAGACAGTCATGCACGTGCATGGCTTAGAGCAGAGATCCCCAAACCATGCTCAAGAGATGACTGATGGTCTCCACCCTGCAGGGTCAGACCCAACATGGGAAACTACACTGACTTCAGAGCTACCACCAGCTCATCAAGGACACAGAGTAAAAGGTAAGAAATATGGGGTGCCAACAGTGATTTTTTGATTTCATTCAAAAAGTTCAGGAAATTTTGGGATAAAGCTGCTCAAAGATTGCTTTTAGATAACTGTGTAGGCAATAGAATGATTCCACCTGTAGAAAAGACAAGTTTTGAAAATTTGGCTCTGCAGCTGGATGGAAATAAATCATTTAAATATTTATCAGATGAAATAAGTAATTTACAATTTTCAGTGGAACAGCAGATGAGTATTGAGCCAAATAGCTCGTACCTACAAAACCCCTTCACCTGGGGAGGGGAAGGGCACAGCGCTGCAACAGCTGTACAGGACACAGCTGGTTCATGTGCTCAGCCTGGGACCAAGAGTACCAGCTCAGCACAGAGCTCTTACTTTCTTCCAGAACTCAGAAAGGGACCTTTCTTTCCAAGTGTGAGGGAAGCTCCTCCTTTATTTAATTAATTTCGTTTTAGTAAATGCAGTGTGACTCTGGCTGAGGAAGGACTGACATCACAGAACACCGATGGCTGTCAGCCACAGAGCGTCCACAAGGCCACTGGTGCTGCCAGCTGTCCCAAAAACTGCTTTCTCCTTTTCCCTCTCCTTGTCCTGACCTGGAGGGATGAGAGGCAACTTAGCTCTCTTCAGGTCTTTTATTCTTTAGCTGCTATGGTAAGAATACCAACACAGGGGCCAATTACTGCCACTTACAGTCCTCATTTCTGCAATCACACCCGTCCACTGGGAATCATCTGAGACAACCAAACAGTTTTCAAACAAGCTGACGAACAGCTGTCAGATGATACAGGATTTTGATCATTACTGACCTAAACACACTCAAAGCAGACACATTGTGATGAAAGACATATCCAGTTTGGAGTCCCCAGAGCCACCCAATCCCTCGGAACATTGGCACGATTCTGGCTGAACAAAGCTTTACAGGAAGTGGCTGAAATAGCCCTCACAAGCCTTAGTAACATCTGAAGAGAACTGAAGTCAAAAGACCCTGTCTGGTCTACCCATTATAGGATTTAGCACCCACCCTGTTAGCATCAGGCACCTTTTCACCTGTACCCATAAAAAACCACTTTCTTCAGAGACAGTCCAACCTTCAGGAAAGCAGTAGTAGCAACAAAAGTCAGGGTTAAAAAAATGCAGAATCATTTGAAGAATAAAACAACCATCTGGAGAAATACTTTCTTTGGTTTACCTTAAGCAGAAGTGGATATTTGCAAATTCTCTGAATTGGAGTCAGCAGATAACCCTCCAGTGGAATGTCAGTCGTCTTTCTGCCTCCCAAAAGCATACAACCCTATAGTCAAAAAAGGGAAGAAATGTTACCTCAGACACAAAGCTTTCAGGTGCTCTTTGACACGATTCTGTATTCCTACAACATGCATTAAAGTCACAAAACACTTTGTCAAACCTAAGGTACAGGAGATGGCACTTCATTTACCACTGACACAGAGCCATCGACCCTGCAGGCATCGAGAGAAGAAAACTGGTTGTGGATAACAAGGCTGTGCAGAAAGGTATCATCTCAGAGAAATATTATACAGCTGGTGGCTCAAAAAACATCATAACAGAGGGGTGGCAATCAGCAAACCTGGATGCACCATTACCTGAAAGAATTCAACCTACCCCCACAACTGGTATGACCATTTGGTTTTGTTCACTGGTTTTACACTATTGGTCCAGCAAACTCTTGAAGGCTAAAATAAAGCCTACTAACTGGCAATCATGTCATTAATTCTAGTCCAGCCCTTATGTCTGAAGGAAACTGAACTGGAATTGGAACAAATGACTCATCTGCATCACATCCACCAATTCTCTGGCAAAACATTATGCCTGAGCACAGCTGGACAAACAGCCTGGGTGCACTGGCTGCCTAAACCAGCACACGTGAACCTCCCAATAGATTATGGACATTCATTTCTCAGAATTAACATAAAGGGAATTGTAAGAATTGGGTATGGCACTGGGAAAAAAAAAAACATTTAACAGTCCTTGATCTGTCCTTATTTGTTGCTATTGGCTGCTGCCAGAGACAGGTAGTGGATTCAGAAAGACTTCAAATCCACTTCAGATAAACTAGTCCACACTCCTATGTTCAATCATGAATATGGACTTTGCTCCAAAAATCACCCCAGCTGCAAACCTGTCCTGTCCACAGAAGCTGAAGTTAAATGCAGTTCAGCCAAGAAGGGCCTGCTTTGGGGCATCACCAGTAACATTTTCCCCTGTGAAATGTGTGCTGTGGCTCAGACACATTCTGAAATTTAGTGGGTTTTTGGCTGTAGTTCAACAATCCTTCTCTTCAAGGAATGTTCACAGACATCATACATAAAATCTCATTAGTCCTAACTGGTATTTTTACAGACAATTGTCTGTAAAATAACCCCTCCCCAGGCTATTCTAGATCTCTGGCATTGGCTACCAGCTTACAATGCTCCCTGTCCAATTTTCCAAGTCTCGAGTGATTCAGTCCTTCCCATCTCTTCTTTCAGCCCTCTCTCTAGCTCTGGGCTCAAAACTGCCCTTTAACACTTACTGATTTTTCAAACACATTCCCACATTTTCTGTTTCAGCAGCTGTGAGGGGGCAATCAGGCCAAATCTACCCTCACAAGCAAAGCTTTGTATTTTAACACTGCCTTCCCTGCACAGTGGCATTATAGGAGGCAGTGGAGAAGGGAGGGCAGGCCTGGAAGAAATTACAGCAGCCACAGCAAAGTAGACACTTCAGTGCAGCCTCTCTTCCCATATTTACTGCTATTTTAAGACTCTCTTGGATTCAGGTGCTGCAGCAACCCACAGCAGACAGTGTGACATCTTCTGTGTGCCTTGTAATCAGCTTGCCAGCTGCTGCCAGTAACACAGATAGGAGGCTTTGTCAATCCACTGGACGTGGAGAACGTTCTGAGTGTTGGGAAGGACAGTGTTTACATGTAATTTTTCTCCTCTTTCTCAAGTTTCCCTCAACAGAAGCACCCAAAGAACCCATGAACAAGGAAAGGGTCATTTGGTGACTCAGAGTAATGGCTTAACAAGGTTCATTAAAACTCAGACATGACAAAGAGACTCTGCCTACCCATCAGCATGAGGGCTTGTCCCTGCTGCTCCCTCTGAGGCCTGTATTTTGTGGCTAAAGGAATGCTCTGGCCCTGCTTGTGACTGACATTTATGCAGAAGTTTTCTTTTGCTGTACTAAATTGGGAAAGAGCAGATCTTTGGCAAAAGTCTGAAAGAAGAGCAGAAGGACAAGCAGAAAGAAGTGCAGGTCCTTGGCAAAAAGACAGCCTTTTACTTCACAGAATTTACTAGAAAAAAAGTTGATGTGCCTCACCTATGTGCCAACCCCATTCCAGATGCCATGCATGCACAGGGGCAAGCAGAACGGGGGTGAAAGTAAGGAGGAGAAACAACCAAGAAAAGAAGGAAAAATAAGAAATGTTGGGCAGAAGGCACTGTCCACTGGTTGCTTCTCCTCCCAACACAGACTCTTAAGAGGCATTTGAAGGCTGCATGGTCACAGTCCCTCCCAGTGTAGATCCACCATGCATGGCTTGGATGGGGAGTTGGGTCACTTTTGATATAAGCAGCAATGATGCAGTCAAAACAATTCATCCAGACTACATTTCCTGTCCACAACTGGACTCATGGGGAAAAGCGTGTCAGAAGCAGGTCACATTTTTCTGGTGAGCCTGCAGATGGTGAATTGGTTAGAGAACTGAGCAGGGAATCAAATCCAATGGGAATTAGCCTCAGTCCCGCTGCTGACTTATTGCATTACTCTATTAACAATCTGTGCTCATTTTTTCTGTTGCTTCTTAAAAAAAAATAATTAAAAAAAAATCTTCTCTGTTTCCCCTGCACTCACTAACACCAGAGGGGTGCTCAGTTCCGTGCCTCAACTCACCAGTTACCTCAGTGCCCATCCACCCTGAGTGCTCCATACCTGGAATGGATCCTACCTGCAAAATGCCCAGCATTCCTGGGATACCAAGGGGTTATTATGAGTACAGGGCATAGTCAGATTGTTAAGTCAAGAGTGCTAGAGAAGGTGCTTACCAGGAGGAATGTTCTCACTGTTGGGATCTTGTTCAACTCCATCAGCAGTCTGAGTGCTTTCTCGTGGTTGCTGCAGTACTCCTCGTACACAAAGAATTTGTCTTTCTGCAGGGAAAAACAGAGGAACTTATTGACTCAGACACAACTTGAGAGGATATTTTCCACAGTCTGATACCAAATTCTTTACAAATATGGGTGCACTCCAAGTGGCATTAGGGTTGGAGTTTTCATGAAGCATGTGACACTCCTCTAATGTGAATAATGTATACAGGTGTTCCACTAACTCCTGGCTTAACTCTGCTCTAAGTCAACAGAAGCCTTCTGAGCACTGAGACTTCCAGCACTTTTCCTCTTAACACATCAGTGAGATCACAGATACTCTTTGCTGAAAGGAGGGATTTTGCTATCTCAGGGATACTTGTATGTGTGTTAGGATGTTCCACGAGAGTAACCGGGAGCAAAGAAAAGCCAGGAGCAAGAGGGATGATGTTTCTGAGCCGTGCTGACCACTCCTAAAGGAGGAAGAAACACAGGTGGCTGGGAAGAACCAAGGCCTGGAAGAAGCTCAGAGACCTGGAGAGGAACTATAACACAAAGCAAGCAGCTGGAAACTCCCTGCCTTTCATGGAGTTGGTTGGTTCACTTTGTGTTCTGAAACAAGTGGCAGACAACACCAAACAGCTGTCCATAATAGTTTCCCTAACTGGAAGAATTTCATGAAATACACACAAAATAACCAGCATATTTAAAGAAAGGGAAAGGCAGCTTCAGAACTAGATTGAGGTACTACTTACACAGGGACATGTCACAGCCACCAGCATATGCTGGAAGGAAATCCCCTGCTAAGAAACGAGGGTCAGCTGGCAGGTCAGGGGCAGCAAGTTCTGCTCTTCTGAGCTCCAGATTCAAAGACAGTGCAACTTCTTCTATCTACAACGATCAGAGATGCCGAACCCATCGCAAACACCAGGTATCTGGAAACACTGGAGTGATTCAAAAAAGGAGTAACAACTATTTCCATGCCTGAGCAGATGAGGCAAGAGGTGAGTTGATCCTCTCAAGGCTGGTGGGACTGGCTGAACCTTCAGCAGCGATGTTCTGGGGTTCCAGCATTGCATCCACCAGGATAAAATGGGGTCATAACAGTGTAGTACGCTTTAGGCAGGTTGAACAATTCAGAAGCCAAAAAAACCCCACCATTTTCTGGGTGTTTCTCACAATAGCAGTTTATTTTCTGCATTTAGCCACAATGCAGTGCCATACAGAGCACCCAGACAGGCTACTTTGCATATCAGAAGTCATTTCAATGCAATAGTGTGGAACTCTGTCAGGGGTAGCATGTAAGGCCTTCCAGAGCTACACCTCAAGGGCACCAAGCCATGCAGCCAATCCCCCCCATAGTTTGCTGTTGCATTCACATCAGGATCCCGGTCTGAAAACATTCTACCTGGACCTCTCCATCTCCCCAGAACTTGGAAGTTAATTTTTTTGAGTTTTGATTTGGTTCCTAGCACTCCTAAGCCTTCCTGAGTTAGCTGAAGATCTCTGCAGCATTTAACTACTTTTAGGATAGCTCATACTGATCCAAGCAAAAACCTACTGCCAACTGAAGGAGTTCTGTAACATGAATCCATGGGAATACAGCTGCACTCCCTGGGTATTCCCTTTGCTGTTGTCATATGGAAAAGAAATTGAGTTAATGTTAGTTGAGGAGAATTTGACATTCTAGTCAGATGCTCAGAGGTAGAGGTACATGCACAGGGACTGTAAAACGCTTTTGGGTTTGGTTTATCACTAATCTGATGAATTGTGTTCCTCTCCTTGTACTTCCAAAGAAAGAACTGAGAATAAATATATGTATGTCCAAACACAAGAACAATAGTACAAAGCAAATAAAACAGTAGCCACAAAGGGTAGGGTGCAAAGAGCTGGAATGCACACGTGCAAGACTTTTATCCTTCATCGGCAGCTGTTCAGTTGCTACTGGGAATACTGGGAATACTGGAAAGCTGCAGAGAAACAAAGGCTCTGGTCACCAGATGCAGGAAAAGGCAGGGCTGGGTCCATAACACAATAGAAAAAAGTCAACAGGATTGTTGTCACCCATAAAAACTAGAGCTACAGAATAAGACAGATATCCAAGTTTCTCCCACATTTCCTCCTCTCGCCCCCTCTCAGCTCCAAGGAAGCACACAAGCACCATGCTCGAAACTAAAAATAGAGCCATTAACACGACAGCATCCGCTACATCACTGCACACAAAATGTCACTGCCCAGGTTTCTGACTGCAGCTCTGAGTGCCTGGAGTTTGGGAGGTTATATTTAGATCACGACAAAATCCCTTTGCTAAAGCTCGAGGCAGCACAATAATTGCACACACACCAGAGCAGTCCCCCCGGCCCTCCCCAGCTGTGCCGCACGCCGGCGACCCACAAATATGAGAACTATGCTGGAAATGACTCAGTGGCTCAAGTGTTTAATTTCCTCCCTGGGTGACAGTCAGTCCTGGGCTCTCCCCTTGCCTGGGGAGGAAATTATCAGTTACCTAATTACAGATGTTAGCTCAGGAATTCTGAACCTGCAGTTACTCTAGGTTAAAGTGCAATTATGGTCAGAGACGGGCCCACATAAAAATGGCACCTTCTTACTCAGCAAATCTGCAGGACACACAGCAAGACCTCCTGATTTTGGTAAGTCTGTACTGTTCTTTGTTTGGTTAAAATAAATCTTTAACCAATAGTCTATTCTCCCAATATGTTATTTTGGGTCCATTAGAACTGCCCACAAATTAGTACAAATTTGAAAACAGTTTTGACTAGAAAAAAACAAGTAAGGCATTTGGAAAACTGTAACCATTTTATTTGGACATATTTTTAACAAGGCATGGCATTTTCTTGTTTCAAAGTAGGCTGAAACCAACTTTGTCAACATGAAAAACCCAAACAGAAGACATAATTCTCAACGAAACAAGATCCCTGATGACTTAGACAGTAAAACTGATCACTCATGCTACACTGCTCCTAAAAAATTAGCATAAAACACATTTCCCTTGAACTAATTTCTAGCTAATACGTCACCAAACCTCTGGCAATATCAGAAAGGAAGGATCTGGCAATTCCCTGCCCTCCTGCTCCACAGTCACATGTTTTCATGACCTGCACAGCTGAGCTGTGGTCACTGCACAGTCAGTGCATGTGCTCTCCCTTCCTTGACTGTTCCTTACTCAGACCAGAGGTTCCACACTGCTCCTAACGGTATTCCTACATTTCCTTAAGGAAATTACAGATGAGACCAGCTTTTTCCATATATTCTGAATTAAATACATGTTCTGCTTCCACGTGCATAGGCTGCTTCTCCCCAGGGGGACCCTGGAACAGTTGGGGTGCCCATTATTGGCACTGCACTCCACAGACAGTGATGTGAGCTCCTCTCAGTCACACTGACTATCAGAAGACCAGTTCTCACCAGCACTCACTCCTGTGCATTGCAGTTTCATAACTCCTGTATCGCTTCACGCTGGATAGGTAAGGAATATTCCATAATTATCATTTATAATTATAATTTAATAGTAATAAATGCAAAGTGTTCGTATACAAGAAAATGGTGACAGTGACCACATATCTCAGGCCTTGCACTCAGTCCAACAACTGGAAGTAAACATTTCGGGTTTTTCAGCACCACTTCAACCCAGCAGCCAATCTGACAGCATCACCCTCTAGTTCTGATAGTCTCCCTAATAAATATTAATATATTAATATAGTATATCTTGTTCATAGCCAGTGATTCCAGTGGGTGGTCAAGGCTTTAACTGAGGTCACCAGTAAGTTTTTCAGCAGCTGACAGTCATTTCTCACATCTGATACAATTCTGGGGCATGGTCTCAGTCTCCCACTTTCTGATACTATTTTAATAATTGTCACAGCATAAATAAAAATTAAACGAGGAGGGTAGTTGGTGAAGCTCCAAGTAATGAATGGCTGTATAACTGCTGCCCACTCAAACCTGATGAACTGTGAAAGCATGAATTTTGATTATGAAAGCCTAATAGAACACATTTTGATAGGAAATGGGCCTGTGGCTTAATGGAGTTAATAAGAATTTGAAGAAATGGCTATTATGTACTTGCTTTCTAATTTTCAGCCATCTCAGGAGGGCTGCTCCAAGTGAAAAAAATGTGCAATTTCTAATTATGTTACATGTAAATTAGGTAACTTTGCATTTAAATTAGTCCAGCCTGTAACTCAGTGTATGCAATTGGTCTTGCAAATGCAGCATGGTCTGTACACACGTCAGTCAAGAGGAGGGCACGTGGATGTGACTGAAATCAGGCCAAGCGAGAAACAAACCCAAAATCTACCACAGGAACAATTCCACAGCATAAGAAACAAGTGACAAGGAGAGAGGCAGTGCAGGATCAGCAGCTGCAATTGCAGGGTCCCTGTTGGGGGTCTGTGCTCTCCTGGGTCAGGGAGCAGCACCTCAGAGCAGATGAGGACGGACACAAGATCATGTCACGGCTGTCCAGCAGAACAAGAACCAGCTGTCAGGCACAAAGCCAGAGGATACCACAGTAATTCACCAAAATGTCCTAAATCACCTGGCAGAGTGAATTTGCATCTTAGAAATGCTTTCCCCTTCTGTGTCTGGCATCCTGAGCCTGCAGTAGGAGTTCAAAAGCCACACTGGATCTACTTTGGAGCTACAGAGTGCAGGTACTCATTTGTTCCATGCTCAAAGGCTGGGTGTTGCAACTTGTGCTTCTTTCAGCAAGATAAACCCTCTCACACTGCCTTTCATTTACAAACAAACGTATGCACAGACACCAACTGCTGTAAATGATGTACTGTCCTTTGGGTTTAATTTTTACCTTTATGGGTCTCAATTTTTAAAAATTTTACAATACACACAATAATTCTTCATTTACTTGAAATTAAGCTGCTTTTTTGAAACATTTGGGACCAAAGCAGACAAACTCTCAGCAATAAAATGTGATCAGCTGGGTGAGAAAAAAAGAAAAAAAATTCAATGGGAAAAGGAAGAGTTTCTAAAAATACACTGTTGTTTAGCTGAGTTTGATGTGGTGCCCATTGTTCTAATTCACAAGTTCTCATTCACAAATTTTTTCCCACCCTACCTACAACCTTCATACAACACACATTGTCATAGTATTGCTACAAGCCTTAGAGATTAGGACTTACTGAGGGGCAGGAGAGCTTATGACAGGAAACTGCATTTGCAGATAGCATTAAGTCATTGTACTTACAAATTTTAAGAAAACATTTCCCAGTTCATGCTGAGACTGAGGTTCTGGTTGTAAACAAAATTCCAGGGCAGCCAGGAACTCCTTGTGAACACCAAGAATGTCTTCGATGTTAGAAAATAAGATCTGAAATATAAAAAGAAAAACATTGCTAGCTTTTAATACATCTCAGAGTGTTTGGTTAAGTGGTGGCACCAAAATATTGTGGCTCTAGACTTGCCATGATAGGATGCAAAGCACAGACAGGGACTTGTACAGAGTGAAATACACCTTATTTGCCCCTTTCCTGGCCCTCAGTGGAAATCTTTATTGCTCCTGAAGCACCTGCTGTAAATGAAGGTTATCTTTTCAGACCCCTGAGCATGATGAATGTGAGCAACCTCCTTCAAGTCTAGAGAAATTCCCCTATGAGATCAGCCACGTAAATGGAGCCACAAGGACCAAACTCACTTTGCAGGACACAAAAGTAGGGAGTCGTTTGCCTTTCCTTCCCACGCATCAGAAATCCCTTCCTGGAAGAAAGGGACTCAAAGTTCTTACACACAAAGGTGTACCTGTAAAGAGGGGATGAAATCTCTGCCACATGGGAAGTAGCATTTCACTGACCCAGGAAAAGAATAGTGTACAATCCTCCCAAACCTCAAGAGCAGCACCTCAGAGCTCCCTTTCACTGAGCTCAGTGGTTCCAAAGGCACAGGGAGAGAGGCCCCTGGTTCAGCCCTGTACTAAAAGGTAATTGTGACAGTTATGTGATCCCTGGGACTGGAATATACATGTGCTAAGGGGGATAAACTGCCAGGGTGAAAGTTGCTATAAACACATTAAATTTATAAGTCTTAATCGTTTTCATACAAAACAGAAGAAAGTGTGAATCCACATGTAGGAGATGGAATGGTACCTACAGAGGGGGAGAAGTCCTGATGTACAGTGACAGCCACCACTACTGGCAGCCACTGGAGGGAAGCCTGAAAGGGTAGAGGAAATCCTGGAGTCTGCAGTGACACACACATTGCAGACAATGTTTCTACCACTTTGCTTTAATCACAACACTTGCAAAGAGAAGATCTGCAGTGCAGTCAAACCAGCTTTCACTTTGGAAGAAGACTCCTTGGTCTGGCTCAGAGAGGGGGAGACAATTCTCTGAACCCCAAAGTCTGCAGCCCGGCAGAGCCAGCCTTCATCTTCCTGGCATTTGGTGTGGGAAGTGATCGAGCCTCACATCCTCCAAATGATTCCCAAAATGCCTCCCCTAACACTAAATGCTTCAGCTTTATGCATTGGAATTTATTCACTGGACGTGACACTGACTCAACCTGGTGGCTGATGATGTGGCAGCAATTCAGAGGAACAATAATCTGTAAATTAAGTCTAGTCATAGGAATGAAACCTCAATTCCTGGTTTATAACCAGTTTCTCTCTGGTTTAGCAGGAGTAGACCAGATCATGAATTCAAGGAGCCTTCCTCTCTGCAGGTACCCAGGTTCAGCTCTCTACCTTCTGTTATTCAAGGATGGAGAGAGTATTTCTCTCAAACTCCTGCAAGCTGGATGTGTGTGCAGAGCAAAGCCTGTTGCATGTTCCTTGTCTTTGCTCCCCTCTCCCTTCAGGAATGCTGAGACATGTAGTATGCACCATCATTAATGCATGCTTGTGTCTCAGAGCTCCTTTCTAGCCCTCAATAAACTAAAATATTCCGATGCATTGAATTTGCACTGATGGGCTCTGAAGCCAAGAAAAGGCCAGGGAGCTATAAACCTGCTCCCAGAAAACTTCCTGCACTAATTCAAGCAGAGCCTACAATGGTTCTGTCACATGGCTGGAAGTGATGTGATGACAGGGCAGCCCCTGCCTGCGTGGCTTTGCCAGAAGCTGTGCCAAAAGGGGATTAACAAGCAAGAGGCAAACATCTGTCAGGGATGATTTTATCCTTCAGGAGCAGCCTTCGGGGGGTGTTTTTTTGATCCAAGGAGTATCTGTGCAATCTAATGAGTTCTCTGGTGATCAGCAGAGCTCTGCTTGCAGCAGAATTTGCAGACAAGAGTCACTTGAAAATCAGGGCAGCAGACAGACCTTGACTGCACCTACTCCTGTGTCTAAGGCAGTTCCCACCCTTGTGCCCACCTTCCCATTGTACTGCCTTCAACCTGCTGTATCAGGGAGGTGACAGCACAGCACTAACAGATCAGGAGAGTTATTCCCACATGAGGCAGCATGTAAACTAAAACCAATTTTTCTGGTTTGATGTTGCTGCAGCTGTTAATCACTGGAGAACTTGTAAAATCTGGGCCTGGCACAGGACTCAGTTTAGCCCTTCTGGAAGGGGCTACAGTGGCCAAAGATTACTGAAATCTCCCATGCTTAGCTCCAGCTGTAGGAGAAACCTGCAAAAATAATAGTGGGAGCAATAACCCAAATTAGCCTCAAGGGCACTTTCTCCTTTTGCTCAGAGGTGAGTGACTGCCAGAATACCCTGTATTTTCCTCTAGACATTTCTGCTGCATGAAGAAAGGGAGGAAAGGACAGGCTTCTCTTTACATGAGCTGCCAAACCATTTTTACAGTCTCTGCTACCATCAGCCACCTCACAGCTCTCTGGTGACTCGAGACACATAATATCAGCAGGGAGATTATTAGAAGTCCCAACACCACCTTGCTTTTCCCATGTCTACCAGTAAGAAAGGAGAAAAAAAGGAGGGAAAAAAAGTACGAGTATCTTCCAACTGCAGGAAAAACTATTAAATTATTTGGCATAGTGGGAGATGGAGAGTGGAAAGAGGAGATAATATTGAATACATTCCTCTGATCAGAAAAACTGTGACTTTGTCAATCTATTTCACCAGCAATAGGCATAGGCCCTTTATTACTGAAGAGAAGCTCTGTTATTGAAGGCTGGTTATTGTAATAACAAGAATAAATGAGGTCTCACAGTGGCCTCAAAAAGACCCCCCAAGCACTTCAAGAATGACACAAAAATGAACTGGTACTTCCCCAGAGAAGTGTGATGAAACTTCAAATATAAATACATTTAAATCAGCAGAGAAAATATGCATTCTTCTGCACAGGCTTTGTGGGCACTGTATCTGATTATATGGCAGTCATAATTAATATTCATTTTGGTGATACCTGAATAATGATAGGATAATAATTTTCATCAGCACCTGCAGCTGCTTGCCAAATTGGCAAATAGTTGTGTAGGTTTATTTGCAAGTAGACTCACTTTTTGCACACAAGATCTATTGTAACTAATCACTTGTCTACTTTTTCTTCAGTCAGGCCTGAATTTACTTCAGACACTGGATGGTGAGTTTTTGGGGACTGGGGATTTCTAATTCTGTAGACAGCAAGAGGCTGAGCTCCACAAAGCTGCCATCAGTCTTGCTCCCAGCCCCTTCTGATGCCAGCCAGACAACAGCACTCCTTGCTGGCCTGACAGGCAGAGCACCTGGGACAGCCAGGGAACACTGGGCCAGGAAATGCCTGGTGTAACACCTACTGCTGCTGCCCTGCTCCCACAGGTGTACAGGGCAAAGCTCCTGCTGATGGAGGAGCTTCAGGACCAACAGCAGGCCCAGTAAACCAGCCTGCAGTGGCAAACAAACTGCACTGTTCCACTCACCTGCATGAGTGTACAAACAGGGCTTTGCTTTCACATGTGTACAAGGTGAGGTTTTAAGCCAAATTACTACAAGAAAGTGTTGCTTATATTTATAAGCATAATGAACAAGGTCCTCTGTGACCACAGGCACTAGAGAGGCCAGTACCTCACACTTCTGTTTCCATGTCCCTTATCTCTTTCCAGTGCAAATTTCATGCAGGAACCTCCTCACACAAGGGTCTCACACTTAGTCCTCCCACAAGAACCCAAATTCCACTAGAACACAAAGCATTCCTGCCTCCTTTTCACAAGCCTATCAATTTTAGAGTAGTAGAAGACAGCAGATATGAATTGGTTAATTGAACATTGTCAGGCAAAATGGACAAGGACTGTGCATTCCCTGCCTTTCCTCTCAAAGACACTGAAATGGCCTCTCTGTCCTCTACTCACCGTTTCACAAATCTTGCCAAAAGTTAGTATCTCTGACAACACTGCACTGTTGTCAAATTTTACTGAAATTAGCTGGTGAGATGAAAAATTGCTGGAAGATGACAGCTATAAGAATGGGAAAACAGATTGACAGATAAACTGTCAACATGAGCTCTTTCCCTTAGGGAACCAGCTTAATAATAAGCATCAATATGACAAGAGGGTATTTGATATTCATATCCCTGAACCTGGCCTTTCATTACATATTATCTTCCCTACCAAGAAAATGAGGAAGACAGAAGAAATACCTTAACATTCTCCTCTGTTATGTACTTCTCAGCTTTGTCCACAGCATTCTGGCGGATCCGGTGAAGAAATGCCTGCAGAGATAAAAAAAGATGATGTTTAAACGGCTTGATACAGTTTGATTTCACTAGTTTACATCCTGTAGGTTTCCATCAACACAGTGTGGCTGATTACCTTTAAGACCTAGAGAATGTAAACATTTTACCAGCTCCCCATCACAGATGGGAGGGCTGCAGACAGGCACCACCAAAGACATTTCCTACAACGCTGTTGGGCTTTGCCTGGCAATAAACGTCTTCCCTTTGTTGAAACTTTTAGACTTAATTATCTTTTACTACCAGCAGACTGCAGCAGGGTCCATTTGCTCTTTCTTTGAAGGTTCCCCTGTCTCTGGGATGCAGCTGTGCCCGAGCACAGCGAGACGTGTGTCAGCAAAGGACTGCGAAGAACAACAAAGGGACATTCACACTGCTGGAACTGAGGCACATCAGAGCCTTGAGCTGGGGCTACAGATGATTTCAACAACCTCAGCAGGGAAATGGAAATCACCAGACAGTGCCTGGGATACATTATCCTGTTCACTCCATTTCATTTGGTTAAACACAGACAAAACAACACTGGAACTTTTCACTTAGGTCAGGCTTCCCCTTCCCTCAGCTCTGCAGCCAAGTCAATAAAAAGCTCCAGGCCAGATACAAATGGACAGTGATCTGAACATCAGCCTGTAAAGCATAACTCTGGCTATTGGAAGTCAGGACCTACTTGCATTTGCACTGAACATACCCAGAACATATTTGAGTCAGTGAGAAGGGTTTAGCAAAGAACACTGCAAGGGATTTCTACCTCAAGGCTCCACTGGTTTAGCAACCGTTGGCTAAAGGACACTTCTGAACTGAGAGCAAAGAATTTTGTTTTCCACAGGCATCAGCAGAGATGCAAATACCTGCAGGTGAGACTGAAGGGAAGCTGGAGAGGACAGAATCTGCTGCAATAAACTACATGACCTGTGCACAGAAGGGCAGAGGGTTTTCCTCTCTGTTCTTCTCAGTGGTTTCTAACTTGCCTCCCACACAAAGCAGTGAGCCCTGGGGAGTGCTGTGAACAAGGATGAAAGGAACTTTTCTTACCCACCTGACACAGCAAGGGGAAGCGGGTCATGTCTTTGTATTTATGGCACAAAGCAGCTTTGTTACAGCTTGATAATAAAAGGCTTTTAAAAGTTGAACTATTCCTGAGCAATGTCCATGTCAGCTGGTGCATACTCAGCTTTTGCTTTTTGCCTTTGGCTTGATGGGATTGGCAGCAGCCTACAACCTGATAAGAAGTGATGTCACTGGACCAAACCTGGAGCTTGTGGAATGCCTTTGCCTGTGGTGTTTTGTTTGGAAGACAGTGAACATGTCCTTTCGCTGACTTCCAGCACTAACAGGGGCACATCTCTGTTCCCGCTTAGCCATGGCTCTCTGTCACTCATAAGCCATTTACACTTTATAGGACAGGCACCAATAAAAGTAAGATTAATTAATGAGGCATACAGACCCTACATTTGGGTTTGGCCCTGGATTTTCAACATGCTTTTGAATAAATTTCAAGGACTATAACCATGTTGCTCCTCTTGTATTGCTAAACAGGAAGGAGATCTTGTCTAGATTCCAGTTAGATATGGAGAGCTTGGAGGAGCTGTGTGGACTAAGGAGTCTGAAGAACAGATTCCTGCATTAAAGGGACAGGACACAGGTGCCAGCAGCAGAAGAGGCTTTTTACAAAAACCAGTCAGTCCACCTTGCCAAACAATGGGGTCAGGAACCCAAGCAGGGAACTGGTTGAGGTGAAGTGTTTGCTGGTGACTAATGACAGGAGGGTTGGCAGGAATAGCTGCTGCCCTCCCACTTCAGTGTGGGGGAGACAGCAGAGCATTAATAATCAGGCATCTGAGTTATACAAGGTAGCACATCACACTAAAGTCACTCATTGTCAAAACATAAGCCAGGCAGAGGTTTTTCCTTGCTTTAATCACATCTCTGTTTGGACACAACAAATCCAATTGGAATGATCAATTAATCTACACAATTAGCAGCTCCACTGGTGACTAATAGTTACCTGTACATCAGTCCCAGTATGATGGGTCTAATAATAGACAGCTGTATACAGAAGTGCAAATCACATTAGCTGTTACAGGCCAGTCAATAAAAAAGTGGAGACTGTGTTAATCTAAAAAACAGCTTTTCCGTGATGCTTGTCTGAAAAGATCACTCAATGTCAGCAGGAGAAAGAGAGAAAAGGGGAGAGAAAAAATTAAAAAAAAAAAAGAAAGAACGGCATAGAAAAGCAGAGACAGAGGAGAAAGGATGAAAGACATAAGAGGGAAACAGGCAGTGAACTTTGTAGATAGTCCATCAAATCTCCTACAGCCTCTGATTTGCCTTGATGTACACGAACAGCAGTCTCTCCAGTAATAATAAAACATGACAGCTACAAGAGATTTTGGTCCTAGAAATTTAGTAATCTACTTTCCAAAGTGCAATTCCCCCCAAATTATCAAAACTCAGCAGATGCAGAACTATTTGTTTCCCAATTTTCAATACCTTCTCAGGTGCAAGAAGAATCTTTTGCAACACAGTCATTCAAATAAAAAGTATGATAAACACAAGCTATTAAAGAGCAGGCTCATGGAGCTAATGCTGCATGCCCTGTTCACATGGCAACACCACTTTCTTTCCAAACAATTTCCTGCTTGGAAAAAGCAGCCCCTTTCCCAGAGATGGTATTCTGACATTCAGGTCAGTGTTTCCCAAACTTCTCAAGTGATTTTTTTATGCTACTTGTTTTATTAGGGTCTAAGCTCATCTGTATCAGCACCATCTCTCTAAACACCTGGTGACACAGACTACAAGACCCAGTACACAAATAGCATGCAACTCTTTTTGGGAAGGGAGTGCTATGATCTTTTATTAGACCTGTTGATTTAGCTGGAAAATCAGAGAGTTATTTGGACCAGGACATGACAAAAGTGATGCCAAAAGAGAGAAGGTGGTCATGGTGAATATTAGAAAACCTGCTGTACCTGTATCTTATTTATATTCCAAAACATTGTTATTAAAGAGGAATCAGTTGAAGGGGTAAAGGTTCTTCTGGCCACCTAAAAAGTTACTGGGGAAAATTCTCTTTCTGGCTGCTCCAACCTACATTTATGGTTTCAAGGGATCTAGTCCATGACATTTTCACGAGGAACTTTCAGTCCATCAGTACAACCCTTTTCAACTGCAACACTTCACATCTCCATAAAAACGAACTCCTGAGCCTCCAGGGACATGTGGAAGCACAGGGATCAGCTTTCTTGGGGGATCTTAAAAAACATCCCTAGGACTTGGGGACTCTGCAAGTCATTTCTAGGACGCTGCAGGACGATCACAATCACCCCTGCACCGCAATCAAGAGCAGAGCTCTCTACTGGGGCGTGCAGGTCATCAAGACACTCCTGGAGTGCTGAAACAGGCAACAAAAGTAGGCTCTGCTTCCTTCTGTCTGCCTGCTGGACACTGCTCAGGACTATAAGGCTAAAGATTTCACAAAAACCAGGGCTAAGAAGCTGGCAGAAAACTCCTTGTCCCCCCTGCCATTCCCCGTGCTCCGCTGTGCTCACACTGGGCCAGGCCCCTGAGCAGCCTGAGCTGTTTGCTTGCACAGCACAGGAGGAGAGAAGGACTGGCAGAGCCCAGGAGTCCATAACAAAACCAGATCATGGCACAGTGTAGGGAAAAACCGGGAAACCAGGCTGAGAAATTTTCATTCTCCTGGTAAAGGTTGTAAAGGTCCCGTCTTCCATGTTAACGTGCTCAGTGTTAGGAAAACAGTCCACTGAGGATTTGTTTTTGCTTAAAGTTCTGCTGCTGCATCAACATAACATTTATTTGTGCACTGTGACTTGCTGCCCTAAAGGTCTGTTACTTCCAAACTCAGCAGGTCACAGCTGATGCTCCTCATGACATGCATAAACATAGTTTATAGTTTGTCTTACAGTACAAATGCCTTGCAGGATTCAAGTAAATCTATGACAAACCAGAATGAGCAGAGTGAAATGCTTCCTTTCAGCACCACATCATGTTGACTAAGTTTCTTCCAATAAATACTAACAGAAACTACAAATCTAGAAAGACATTTAGGTATAAAGGTTCATTTCAGTAAATAAGTACTTTTTAATGGCCCTTTTTGCATGAAGGTGTTTTGTTCTTCCATTCAGGATCCTCACAGTCCACTGTTGCAATGAAACCTCGTTGATCTGAGTGTCTTTGCAGCACCTCTGAACCACAAGAGCACAGAGCACAATTTAAGGAAAGAATCTGCTAATTGCAAGTTTGTTCTCACACAAAACAGACTGAAGATGCTGGGCTTTCTCTCAAGTGCTTTTCAAATGGGCCTTGCTGAACTCAAGTTGGAGCCCTAACTTTATCAGGGAAAATTAGTTGTTTCCCACCTTCTATTTAGCATAAGTAACACAAGGCGAGGCAGTGAGTTTGCTCATGACCCTTCTCAAAATTCACGTCTACGGCAGAGACTTCCTCAAACGTTCAGAAATAGCAAGAGATTTCTTACTAAACAGCAAGGCAGGCAAAGTGTGCCTGCCCCTGAGGGAAACGAAAGGGAGAACAGAAACAGGCAGCGATGAGGCCACTGGTCCCCGTGTCCAGGGGGAGCAATAAGTGACAGCACAATCCTGAAAAACCCATTTTCTAAACAGGTGAGTGGAATGTCACGTTGCTCTTAGGAGACAATGAGGCAATTCTGTTCAGTGGCTGGGGACTGATTTGGAACAAGGATGCAGGGATTTAGATGAGCCTAGTATTTTTAGTGTTAAATAAATAAACTGCTTCACACTTGTGCAATCAATTGTATAAAGCTTCTTGCAAGTTATCTTGTTTCCAAGAAAATGTGCTCACAGTGAAAAATTAAGAGGTGACGTGGACAATGAATTCCAACACTTGACCATCACGAGCACCTTCACCTTGCAACTACAGCACAGGGGCCATGCATCTGTCCCTGACAAGACAGAGTGAAAACATATGAACAAGAAGTTGTAAATGTAATTTTCTCCTTTTTTTTTATCACTTGAATTAGTGTTGCCACTAAATGTGGCTGTTTAAGATAATATCTGCCTCTACACCAAAAAAACCCCATTGTCTTCAGCAAAGCAGCTTGAAGGTCCTGGGGGAACATGGCCCTACTGAAATATTCTGACCATTTAAAATGAATGTTTGCCAAAGTTCATGTTTTAAGAGCAGGTGCATCCTTGCTCATGTTACTCAATTGTTAGCTTTGAAGCTTGTCATCCTCATACTCTTTTTCTTTCTATCAGATATGCAGTTTATAAGCTAAAGCTCTACAGAAATGACAGGAAGCAAACACCCTGCATCCCATCCCACATGTGAACTGCAGTCCTCACCTGCACTGAAGTCTGAAAGACAATGCAATAAATAACCTCCAAATAGCATAACAATGACTGCACAGGGCTATTTATACAAAATAAATCCCATCACAACCGGGTTTCACCCCCCCCCTTCATAAAAACTAAGTGTGCATTTCTACAGAAAACTAAGTCTTCCAGCATTTCAGCTGTAACCCCCTGACTGCAGGGCCTTCACAGCTCTGGGGATGGAGACACCTCGGCTGGGGGTGAACCTGCTTCAGTTCTGTCACCCCTGGTGTGCTCTGCAGGGCTGGGCACTGTCAGCCAAGGTCTGCTGGGACAGCTGGACCTTAGAGACACACGAAGAAATTCCTGACTAAATACAGATGCCTGGGTTTCCAACATCTCTTACCGTCCTGGGCAAAAGCCAGCATAGAATGTAGAATACTGGGCCAGGTTCAGGTTTTTTTAGTTGTGAAATTTAAGTTAGAATACTGGAAACCAGAAGCAGTTCCTTTGACATCACTGGCATTACACATGTCAAATGGAGCAAGGCTGAATCAACTGCACTGCTGTTAAAGAGTGTATCACTGTATCTCCTACTGGCAATCAAGTATTCCCTCACTGTTCAATTACCAGCTGTTATATTAATATTTCTAAAAAAACTCATTTTAAATTACCAGTGCCTGAAGAAGGAAGAACTTAAGCATCAGATGAATGCATTATACCGAAATTCCTGCATAGAGGATTTCACCTATGAAGACTAGTTTCTCTAAATTCTCTTAAAACAATAAAGAGCCACAGCTGTGAGAGAGAGCAACTCTGCAAAAAGTAGCTGAGATCTACAGGCAAATTAATTCATCAGCAAACAGCTGAACAGGGACTTGCCTGATAGGCAGAGGTGTTTAGTAAGAGGAAATAGCACCAGAAATATCTTTTATTGCCCTAATTTCAGGCTTCCTGTGTATCAAATTGGCTTTAAAGCCTCAAAGCTTATTGGTACATATTTATTTTTTTTGATCTATCCCCTGATGAGGAACTAAACTATTAGCTAACCAAGATGATTAAAAAAAAAGAAAGAAAAGAAAGAAAAAGTCATGCACATCTTGGAATATCAAACACATTCTCTGCAAACAGAGAAGCTCCATCACTGCTACTGCCAAGCAGAAGCTCAAACAGACTCTACAGTTTTTAAAATGACTCTTCTTCTACAGAGGTTATAGATCTTCCACAATCCTGAGCTATAGACACGAAGTGAGGGGAACTACTTATACCAATCATCTGAGCTCCACAATACCCACTGCACTATTTCTGAAAACAACCACGAAGATCTTTCTCTTCAGAATGTGACTCCCAGACCCCTGAGGACAATGTCTTTCTTCCTCATATGCTCAAACTCCACCCCCACCTCCCCACTTCCTTCTTTTAAGGGGATTTCTTTTTCATTCGAGTGTTGTCATTTAGAATAACAACCATTTCACACACAACAAAAACATGGGTGTTACAGCAGCACCCTCTCTTCCCACAGCAGACTGCATGACCATTTGCAAAAAAAAAAAGCAGATTTCATCTCAGGTGAAACTGTGAAGACCCTCAGAAAAGAAATGCAGCTTCAGCTGCAAAACCCAGATGTGTCACAGAGGAGAGATCCTTTGACCTGAAGCATACTTTCAGTGGTATTTTTTATAATTGTACAGATACATGAGCAATAAATACATACATACATATTACAAAACCTCTACTGATACTGGTGATTTAATAAACATTAACTAAATATGGATCATGGCAATTTGGAACTGCTTCCCCACTTCTTAGTCCGACACATGGTGAATGCTGATGCATACTGAACAAAATATAGGGAAGCATTTAGAAACTCAGCTATTTAAAATTATGTAAGTGTATGTATGAAAAAAACAGTTGAATAAATAAACTGGATTATTTCTTTAAATACTAGATAAGAGAAACAGCCACTGCTAACGTAAGCTACGTGCCTGAGATAATTCCATAACCCTAACTGATTTGTCCTTAGCCAATCCTGAATTTTAAGGGTCATGCAGTTACAACCACACTTGGCTGATTTATCTTACATTTATCTTGCCACTGAGTGTTACACTGTCTGTAACATCGAAGTTAATAAGAAGCAGTCACAAAATACTGGCATTGCACAGCACTGGGATTTTCAGTGGTGCTTGAGGGACATTCCAATAGCTTTTTACTCACTTTGACTCTCTTGGCCCAGCACAAAACCGTTTCTGTCAACAAATCCCTGTGGCTTAGATGAGGATTCACCCATCTACTCACAGCCCTGAAAGCCTTCCCTGAGTTAGTGATCCACGTTGCCACTACAACAGAGCACTGGGCAGGCAACTTCTTTCCATCAAGAGCCAGCTTGGGTGACTGGTTCAGCTCAGACCACCCTCCTTGCCTGTACGACTTCCACAGCATCTGCAAATACAAATCCCAGGGCAGTGTTACTGAATGGTGTCTAGAAGTGACCCAGGACTGTCTCTCAGTCACTCGTGGACGCTTATGGACTTGGGGGCTGCAAGCTGACACAGGCAAAATTCACGTGCACAGATGTTCTCAGCACAGTGGTGGGCTGGGACTATCACAAGTGAACTGATCCAGCAGCACTTCCCAGAAAAAGTCACTTAGGAAGAAAGCTCCAGAAAGATCCCGGACCACATCTGTATTTCCAGTGTACTACTGTTTACACTGGAATTCTGCAAGAATAAAGGTCAAACCAAATTCATTCATGCGTGGACTGATGGAGGAAGGTGTAACCAAAGGGAAGTGAGAGTAAAGTATGTTGCAGTTTTTCTCCCTCCAAAGAGAGATCCCTTTCTTAAGGAGGGGTTGTTCTCATTTGAATTACAAAAAACCTTTTGTGAAGTGAAAGACAGGCTGGTGCTGCAGAGGGGCCATTGTCTCTTCTCTACCACTGCCCTGACCTCTGCCAGCCCCTCCTCCCCTCAGCCACTAGTATTTGCATCCTCAGGCAGGTCAGATCCCAATTCATTTCAGGGCCCCAAAAGCTAGATTTTTCACCTTTGCTTTCTTTGAAATCCTTCAGGGCTCATTGCTATTAATTTCTTCATATGTCCCATACCCTGCCTCTCTTGACTCCTCTTCATCCTCTCCCTCCTGTACAACACTATCTCTGCATCACTTTGAACATTCTCATTATTGTAGGCTTAGGAAAAAACCCTCCTCTTCTTTGCTTAAGCAGCCCTTCTGTGAGCATCTACCCCTGTAAGATTCCAGCCCATTCTAATATCAACAGAAAATGTATTTGTTTGGATTTTCAAAGGAGCTTAAGACAGTTATGTGCCTAATTCTCACAAGCCTTTGGAATATTCTCCCTTTTACTGGCCTCTTCGTGTCTTTCTCCCTGTACTACAATCATGAGATGATTTTAATCATCTTACTGCACTGTGGCACTCTTCAAAATGCTTTCAGGACACAGTTTGTTTGAATAGTGTGGTTTACTTCATTCCTCTGTTATGCAGCGGAATAAATCCTGACAAGTCTGTGTCTGCTCAGCCTTTACGGTACTTTAACCAAAGTTTGCTTCAGGAGCAAGGGCCCAGTAAAAAAAGTACAAATACTTCAGGATTTGACCCATATTTCTTATTCCCTGTGTTCATAAGGGAGAGATGCCTGCAGACTGCAACCAGTTCTAGATTAGTGAGGGCTCTAACTATTAAGATCCTATCAGCACCAGGGAATGTTTAACCCGGTTTCAGGCTCTTCACAGCTACTCCTTTTTCAAGAGGGACATAGAAACATCAAAGTGACTAGAAACATCAAGTGGTCTCCAAAAAAAGTAAAATCAAGATGATTAATGTAATTGTAGCAAGAAGCAGAATTTCTTCAATTAATATTTCAAGATTACAAAGCTAAAGAACTTTGATATAAAAAAGATTCTGTTCCTTTTCTACTCTCTTTCCAGTCATCGTGTTTAATACATTAAACACTAAACAGACAAGACAGAGAAAAACTTCAAATCTAGTACCATTAAAGTCCACAGAATATTTTTCATTAGTTGCAACACAGTCTAGGACTTCACCAGTGCTATTCACTCAGCAGGAAGGAATAAGGATCACAGAGAACAGAGAAAAGCTTAAAAGATGTTGAATCTTGTCTTGCATACTCAGTTTCTGAATATGTGTAATGAGCTGAACATTTCAGAGCCCCAAAGCTAATAATTTTACTTTAAGTGAATGGTCAGGCAAACAGAACTGCCCAAATGTGCAGGGGTGTAAATCCACATAACTTCACTGATGGGAGCAGACCCACCTGACAACCTGGCTCTAAGTTGTAAACTGAGTTTACATGATGATATGGAATAATACCAACTTTCAAGCTTAGCCTGAATCTCTGAGCTAGCTGAAGCAGCTCAGTTCAGCTGACTGCCATCAGGTTCACTGACACTTGCCCTAAATTACATGTGAATCTACACTGGGCCCAAGTACCACGATCTCAGGTGACCCATAAACTTGATCTACGCTGCAAACACGTAACAAAATCCCAGGATCTTATTTCCCTAGGAACACTTTATCTATGCTCTGCTGATACATACTTAAGAGTCTCATGAGCCAGTTCAGCATCACACTTTGGACCTAAATATTGAAATTGCTTCCCCAGGTATCTTCTCCAGGGGATGCCTGCCTGGCCTCACCTCCCATGGATACAAGAGACTAACAAGCTGAGCCAACAGCATTCCATGTGTCAGGGTACACCTGCTGGGTGTCTATCAGGTTAGGGACCAAATCAAATGCACATATAAAGTATTATTTGTGTTTGATTCTTAAGTTTAAAAGGACCCAAGAGTGCAAAATGACTCAACAGAATTGTACCTTCCTAACTGATAAAAATCAGAGCTACAAAAGAACCAATTAAAATGTCAAAACCCGACAGTTCACCTTAGAGAGGGCCTCAGAACTATTTGCATCAGATCTCCTTATGCACTCACAGGATTCCTATTAATTAGTGCTCATAACTGAGGTAATATGGGGAGCACTGAAATCCATAGGTGCCTTATCTGGAAAACTAGCCTTGGAATTGGCAGGAACTACTAGAAATGTCAATGAATCTCTCCATTTTCAGCATATTGGCCAGCAGATTTTAAGCAGCAAGTAGTAATAATTGCACCTGTATACAGGTGTATGAGATACATGTGCAGTGATGGCTCAAGGGACTTGAATTCCCAAGTTATTCCTAGTTTAGAAGACTCTCCTGGAACCTGCCTGTGAAGCAGCCACAGCCAGCTCCCCTCAGGCCCCTCACACACATCAGCATCTGCATGGCTGGGGCTGCACATTGCTACACAACCTCCTTCACCACCAGCAACTGGGGCAACACACAGGCCTCGGCATTCCTGCCCTCTGGAGCCTGAAATGTCCCGCTGGGAGGAATCTGCCTGAGTGCCTGTGGTCTGCCAGTGGGGAAGGCAGCTCTCCACACAGGCACTGCAAACTCCACACACGGCCGGGACGCTTCGGGGTTCTCACCACTGAGGGAATCCCAGCAGGGGAAAAGGGAACTCTGATTTCCCTGAGCCTTTGCTTTTAAAGGCAGGATGGGCTGATGTTTATGGAAACGGGTCTCTCCCCATCTCGTGTGGTTCGTGCAGCCTGAGCTGCTCTTGCAAAGCAAACAGCACATCAGGCTCTCCTGGCTATGAATTCTCACACCTCATAAAACCAGCAGTGAGGGCGGGTCTATTTGTGAGCTAAAGGATTAACCTCGTACAGGTAAATGGAAAGGAAATGAAACCCAAGAAGGACAACGACCTGAATGTTCATCTTCCCCACACAGAGGCCACAAGGCAGTGTGACACATCCCACCTCCACCCACCAAAATCAATGTCTAGTCCCCAAATTATTGTCTTTATACAAACTGCAGGATATGCCACGCTACATGTCTTCTCAGAAAAGAAAGTAGCTGTTTACAGAAATATCCATTTCTATATTTTGACTACATAGTAAATATTTGTCTATATTGCAATTTCATAACTCACAAAAGAATAATGCTGTAAACAAGAATGAAAGGTCCTTGGCCTCTGATCAGACCACCAACTTCTCTATAAGTACAGGGAATAAGTTTGCAAAAAGTTTGCTGGGTTTTTAACCCAGCATTTAATGTATCTTTTCTATCCAAGCACTCGGGCTTTTTCACTCAACTTTAATTCAAAAGAAACCCAGGGAATTTTGTCTGGTTTCAGCTACACCGTGATTCCAACATTTTACTGATCTAACTAGTCAAAAAAGCTGCTAATTTAGAGCTGGGTCTGGGTGGTTTTTTTGAAAGCATCAATGCATTTATACTTCCTCCCACAGGAAAGAAAGGAACACAGCTTCTGAGCTGCCACTTTGCGTGTGCTTTACCTCACCCTGCACACACAGACACACGGGCTGCACACACAGCTGCACCTCACAAAGTCTGCCTTGATGGATTTGCGATTATTTACACACAAAAAAAGAGGGGGGGGGGAAGAAAGAGCATCTTTCACATGGTGGTTTAAAAGAGGAGTTAGACAAATTAACCTCACAAGCACATTTTCATCACTACCCCTGAGCAGGAACAAACCCTTTGGCTGATGAAGAGCTGCTTGCTGAAGGTACAGCAGCTGATCTGAGCTAGTTTTCCTAACCAAGCCCAAGCTAACAACATCTGCACCATTTTAAAGTGGGCACTACCTGAGTGTAGCTGCTCATGGGGATGGCACACAGTTTTCCAGCCAGCTTTCCTATACTGGAATACAATAGTAAACACAGACCATATGGGACAAACAGGCAGGAGAAAATGCTCCATTAATTATGAAATATAATGCCAAAAATGTAACAAAAACAAAAATTTTCCCTGAAGGCAGACAATGTAATTTATGGGCCTTGGTTTTGTTTTTTTTTCTTCTCTTTCCCAAACAGCTCTAGAGCCCTAAACCCCACTGCAGAGTGGTCTGGGGCCAACCTCTGGCCACAGCGATCTCAGAAACATCCTCAGAAGGCTTATTCATGTCAGGGGTCCCACCCAGCTTTACACATCTACAATATTTGGGCTATTTAAAAATGCAGTTTGGGGTGCCCAGCCAGACCTAAACTCTTCACTGCACCCAAGAGTCAATGGTAACCTGTCACATTCCCTCTTGGACAAGTGGAAAATTATGCCATTTTGTCAGGTCAAAGAGCTAGACAACTAGAGTCTAAAAATACTGCCTGTCCCACTGCCCCAAGCCAGACAAGAGTCGGGGTTCATAGGTCCCCTTCACATACATTTGGGTTATTGTGACAGACAGAAGAAAAGCTTCCTCTCACTGGGGCATTCCTTCTCTGCACACACGTTCTTGCAGAACACAATCATATCACACACAGTCTTAAAGCCCAGCTTCCTGTGAATCAGAGCAAAGAATCAGACCATTATATTTTAAACATAAAGGGGAAGTTGAGCAGAGTGGAGCCTGCTGCAGCCCCTGAGCTCTCGGGCTCCAGCAGCCTGGCTGCCCTCCCCAGCCTTCCCAGGGCCTCCAGCTCGCCTGGAGTGTTCACAAGGACGTGCTGGTCCTGCCCAGGCATGAGTGGGGATGGACAGGGCTCTGTAACTCCAGGCTGCATGAAAAGGCAGCTCCACTTGGAGCTGCTCTGAGCTGATGGGTCAGATGTTCTGGGCTGTGTTAGGAGGGCAGCGTTGAAAATGAACTAGCAGTTGTGTTTCTAATCTATGCACATTCTGGAGCAAAGCTAAAAAACATGGCTTTCTTTACTGAGGTGCAAATAGATGGGAAATCTAAAAAGGAATTACTAAAATTTTCATTTTCCTTGAAGGGGCTTTGTGATCAAAACAGTTTGTTCAAGGTATTATGATGTTTTTAAATTAAAAACAGATGACATTTGAGCTCCCTTCAACTGAAGTCAACTGAGTTATGTTGCTGGGAGATGTGAAGCACATCTCTCCGATCCAATTCCTGTTTCTGCAACCTGCCCTTTTCTCAGTACAGCCACGGCTTTCTCCCCTGGATTGCAACAACAATTATTAAAGCAGTTTGGAGACCTATCACCAGGACAGTCATCTGGAAATTGGAACAACTGTTTTTAATACAGGTATCATAGAATCATAGAATCAGCTGGGTTGGAAGGGACCTCCAAGATCATCAAGTCCAACCCTTGATCCACTACCGCTGCGGTTACTAGACCATGGCACTGATGCCACATCCAGTCTCTTTTTAAAAATCTCCAGGGACGGAGAATCCACCACTTCCCTGGGCAGCCCATAGGTACCTCCTATGTGCAGACCTGCAGCCAGGATCAGGTATGACTTTGGCGAGCACCCTGCTAAAAAAAGGACAACAACCACACTGCCTACGTGCCAGTGCACTGGCTGGTGCATTTAGCAGGCCGTTCATTCAGGCTGCCATCTTCTCTTCTCCAGCATTTTCCCCTCGGCTGCCTTTTCATTAGAGGTTGAATAGTAGCACCTACTGTCTAGCAAAGAAATTCCCACAAGGAGCTCCCTTTGGAGCCAATACCCCCGCCAGGGCAGCAGCTCCCTATCCAAGCCCATCGCCAGTCACTTCAGACACCGCTGGCACTCCTTCCCCAAGGACCCATCTCTCATAGTCCATAGAACAAACCTCTGAATATGCTGCCAAAGCCCAGGTCCACGCTGGGCCAAAGCAAATAGCTTGTTTCACACCTCATCCACCACATTGACACACTGGATTGAATTTGGCCTTTGCAAGAGCCCCAACCACATCTGTGAACTCAGCTGATTGCCAGTTACTGAGTGCTCGCACATAGCAGGGCTTTTATTTGTAGTAAAATATTTAGAGTGGAAAAACACCCCAGACTTTAATAAAAGAAACACTCTCAGATTGCCAGTGACTTGTGGTGCATCTATTCAGATGCTCAGAATTCCCTACATAAATAAAGCTGGAATTCAAGTTCTGCCAATTAAATAAACGTGTTTTAACTCAGTTTTGTATTAAAACAGTAACCAATTTTACTTATACAAAGTAAAGTGTGAAGTTCTGGATTCTAAGTGGTCTCTATTTGTGGATGTCTTTTCACACAGTTACTCTCCCTAAATAGCTGACTGTTCAGAGAAAAAACACACCAATTTGCACACATAAGCACAACTGCATAAGCCAGTTTAAAGGCAAAACACACAACTGCATTTAGACATCAAAGTTTTAAATGCTGATAATTCCCATAGAATGCAAGAGATCTACAAGCTTTTCAGGAGTAAGTGTTTATAAAATTTACTCTGAAAGCTTATAGAGGCAGTATCTTCTCTAGTGAAATGTTTCAGTCTTCTTTGTACAGTGAAGATCCCAACAAAAGAATTTTGGATGCTCTATCAACTGTCATGTCAATACAGGGTCCTTTAACAAAACCTTTTTCATTTGAGCCATGTACCAAATTAAGGAACTGTGTTTAAATGCACTATAGATGGTGGACAAAGCAAAAACAAGAGAAAACTGGAACTGCAACTCTTCCTTCTCTTTTAACAGCCCAAGCAGAGTGGGCTGCTCTCCATACCCTGGGAGTCACTCTTCTGAACCGGGAAGAGCCCACCTTGTGTGTCAATATATTGACACTGAAAGCTGTCCTGTGCTTTTCTCCAGCCTAGGGACTAAGGAAGCAATAAGAGACAGAAATCAGGATGTGATTCCACAGGCAATTACACCAACCAAAGCCACAGAAGTGCAGTCATTTCCTTACAGCAACCTGAGCTTCCTGCCCTCTCCCACCTGAGCATTCCTACTAATACCTGGAACAGTCTGACACAAACCAGAGCTGTTTAAGCTACTGTACCCACAGCTGTCTTTGCACTTTCTAAACCTTACCCCAGAGAGCTCAATCTCCCACTAGAACATACTAAACTACTCAAGTTATGCTGGGGGGAACAGCGAGGATGGGGCTGCAAGGCTTGGTCTAAACTGGAGTTTAGATTTACATCCTCTCTTTGAAGCCGAGTATGGCACAGTGGAGGGGACAGTTGACCATTCTGCATCCATCAGCGACAAGCAGGGGAGAACTGGTTCCACTAATGTAATGTTGTGTATGCCTTTGGACTACAAAGTAAATCACAGAGGCTCAAGGGTCTCACTGTCACATTCTGTGGCTAACACCCTGCTGGTGTGTCCTTCAGCAGAAGTGTTAACTGAGCGGCAAATACATGTAAGATGCATGTCTTGGTAACCAGGGGAGGGAAGGCACAGGGTTTTTCTTGGTCATTTTCAAAAGCAAAAACATGTGACTTCAGTGTCAAGCCTTTTTCATCTATCCCCTTGGGTACAGAGCTGCTTTCATTTCAACAGGTTTTTTTTCCTTTTAAAATGGCAGCCTGCTTGCCCTTAAACCAAGAGCAGTAACACGCAGTTCAGCAGTGATGAAGGTACAAACAAAACACATTATCAGCCTCTCAGCAATTTAAGGACCTTCCTTGTACTTAATAAACTTCCCATTTTACTTTATACAGCGCCACCCATTTTATTTTCCCTGTTGTTTTTCCCCCCCCAAGAGTACACTAGGCTTCTCAACTTTGAGACATGTCTCACTTTGATTCTGTTAAGCTGGAGCATAAAGCTGTGGATGAAGAGGCAACAACTCCTGATGGATGCTTCCTGCTTTCCACATTTAAGCACATAAAAGACTTAGAAACATAATTCAGGTCTTGCCTACACTGAGGGATGGGTTTCAGTGGCAGCCAGACTGAAGCACCCTTCTTGCTTTACCCTCATGTATCCAGGACACACTGCTGCAAGTCTCAGTGGGCACTGAAGCAGCTTCACCTGGTTTTGTTGGGAAGACAACACAGGCAGGAACTTGTGCCACTCTGCAAAGGGCTGCACTGGTGCAGTGCCTGCTCAGCACTGGCTGTGAGCTGGGCAAAGCCACGGCCCCGGGGAGGCCAAAGGCACAACTTGTGCTGGATGTCTTGGCAGAAAAGCTTAGGGGACTCCCTGCTAGTCTTCCAGATAGGAAGCAGAAGTGAAGCAAAACCAGAAATAACAAAAAAATCACCAGGGCAAATTAACTGAACTTTGACAAACCAATACAAAGCTGTGACACCAACACCCCTGCCAAGCCCAAAGCAGCTGTGCCAAAGCACAAACTCTCTTGCTGTCGGCCACGAGGGACTGAACCAGGCAATACAAACACCCATGCGAGACACCCAGAAACCACAGCAGGAAGTAATAAGCATAGGATGTCATGAAAAGCCTCTATATTTATTTTATCTATTCTTTAATTCTCCTCCAAGAAACTTAGAACCTCCTTTAGGGCAATGCTGCTCTGAAGAAGCCTCACAACTGGGAACACTTGAGCACTGTAGCTGAGTGCCTGTGTAAGATTTGGTTCTGATGCTCGCTATCTTTTCAGTTTTAATAGAAAATATGGTTTGCCATGTTATTAGTGCCTCTAGATTTGAGTGGAACCGGCAAGCATTGCAATCCCTTTATAGATACATACATATATACACCTGGCAAGGTGGCTGGACTTTTTCTTTTGACTTTTTTTTTCTCCCCTAGTAGGACATTCCTCGAGGCCATGCAGGATACCTCAACAGGAAAGGGCTGCTCCCTGCTCTAAGGCCTTTGCAGTGAGTCCTGGCTCTCTCCTGGGAGCAATCCAAACATTTGCTGGCTTCACTTACTGCTCTAGAAAGCAACAGAAGACAAGATGCAATTACCCACAAGTCTATATGCTACTTCTTGTTTTATTACTTCTAGCAACTGGAGCAGAAAACAGTAAAAGCAAAGCATTTTATTACTGCTTGCTAGGTACAGAACCTGCACAGGGCCTCTTTATTTATTGAATACCTCTGTAAAGCTGTGCATGACCATATGGTTTGACACAGACCACGGGAATTACTCCCTGCTCACTGTATTGACTCTCAGCTGGTTGCTCTCCCATCACTAGCACCATATAATAAAGGATCAATCTCTCTTTCAAACCACATGCTGATTGAACAGGCATAATTCTGCAGAATTAGGAAGTGTTGACCTCAGCCTTAAAGGTGACAGGTCCCTTCCTACTGATGGGATTTCTGGCTCATTATCACAGAGCTAATTTGCATAGCTTTGATCACAAAGCTCCCTTCAATTACTGATGGAGAGGCAGGCTGGCACCTCATCTTTACCTCAGCCCTTGCCCTGGAGCCCCCAGCAATGCTTCTAATCACAGAACTGTCACAAACCAGCTCCATCTTCAGGGCAGAACTCTTAAAAGAACGAACCACACATGCAGGGATGCCAGAAATCTTCTGAGATGTAACCCATGGCCCTGGATCCAAGGTCCTCCTGTGCATTACAGTGCTGCTGGCACTTCATACAGGAGGCAACAACTGTTCAGAATCTAGATGATTAATTATAGTCCCATACTTACAAAACCTCCCCATTATCCTAGCAGTGCCTTCAAAATCCATTGCTTTTAATTTAAATAATATAACATTACCACTATAACAAATAACATTGAGCCTTATTACCCAAATGAAGTAGAGCAACTTCTAGGAAATGCCTTTCTTCCATCATAGATGTTGACATTATTTATTTTCTAGCTATTTTATTTAATTTGTGATGTCTGAATGCTAAAGAAACAAAACAACCACAGGGTTACTTCAGGAAAATCTGTTTTGAGTGCTATTTGGATTTGTTATCTTTCCTACAAAACCTTAATAAATCACCTCTAATTTGCAAGGGAGGGACGGTGTGGTTCAAGCAAATTCTATGCAAAATTAGAATATTTCAAACCACTCTAAAACAAATAGAACATTGATCACATTAAAATAGGTAGAAACTAAGTCTTTTCAGGTAATTGTGACAAGAACTTTCACCAGAAACTGGGTAATGAAGTTTAAAAAAAAAATCATAGTACAGCTGGTCATGGACAAAGACACGTTACAGACACTGAAACCCACTCAAAAAAGCTTCCTGACACCTATACATGAGTTTCCCTGTTATCCAAAAGGGTCTGGTAAAAGGAGGTACAGCACAAGGGACAATTTCCTTCCCAGAATTCAAACTTCTTTCCTTCAGCCTTCTCCAGAAACAGGAGAAGGAACAATAGAGAATGCGGGTGAAGGAGGGAGGCAGACCTGTGAAGAAGTGAGGTGTGTGAACAGAAGGACACCTTTTCCTTCCAAGTTTTCACAAGCTGCCCTGGCAGAAGACAGCACTGGAGTGCTAACGAGCCTGAGCCTCAGGGCAGCAACTGCAGAGAACCTTTACTTAAAATTCAGAATCTGGCTAAATGCTGTCTCTGAAATGATTCACTAATTTTGACCTAAGCCAGAATTAAATGCTGTCTTTAACATGGTAAAATAAGTGAGCACTGCCCAGGAACATACTCACATACCTTGCCAACACTTCTATGCTCCATTGTTTCTTTTCTCATTCTTTGATAAACCCAGTTATAACACCTTGCTTTTCCATCTAAGACAAGCAGATGTTTTGTTCCAGTTTAGTGAGAAGAAAGTAAATTAATCACTTCTGTGTCAGGAGGTGGTTGTCCTTCTAACAGGTCAGTCATTTCCCAGGCCTCTCAAGGACAAGGAACACAACCCTGGCTCTGTGGTGTCGGTTCATGGAGGTCTCTCTACAGACAGCAGATGTGCTTGACTGCTCTACATCTTCTGGTTCACAGTGCTCCAAGACATGCTCTTAGGTTTAGGATCTGCCAGGCTTTGCTCCTCTTGGGCTTGGTGCCTCTGCATTAGGAACTCCCTGTTGGTAAGGTCCAACTTGCATGTCAGGCCACTAATACAACTTATAGCTGGTTCAAAAGGAGTTTGATTTTATAAAAAGCAGAATACCTGTGGCTTGTACCAATGCTTAATTTTTTATATTAAAAAAGCACACATCTTCAGGTCCTCTAACCCCCTCTACACCTTCCCTCTCTTCAGTATCCAGGATTTTTGTTTGGGTAAAGAATTTCACGGGAAGTGTACGGACTTTTTTCTCACTTGCTTCTCTCCTGAGAATCTAGCTTATTCTTACTTTTGTGTTTCTTGTGTATTGTTTCTAGAGACTTCAGCTTCTTAAATCAGCATAACCAGCCCAACAGAAGGGAATTACTTCATCCCTGCCAGAACACAGGGGATTGTTTAGAGCAAAATATTTTTGCATTGATGAAAAGTCATTGTCTTTCCGGATTAATTTTTATTGTTCTCTAGTCACAATCTATTCATTGTTGTTAAATTTAAACACAGAATGATAAACTAGGAATGCCTGAATTTAAATCCCATCAATAAAAAGTTGCAACTTATAACCTGGAGTAATTCATCTACAGCCTGCAGTAAATCACTTCAGCTTCTCCCCTGGTATTTCTTCATTTGCAAAACAGAAACAGCATCATTTGTCTCCATCCTTGCTGTGAAAACATAAATAATGCACAGATCTAGACAAACCTATCCATCCTATCTCTCAGAGTGGCAAGGAGTAGTTCTTGAGGAAAAAAATGTCAGAGAGCAGCAGGTCCACCTCCTTCTTATGCTGGGGACCCCAGAGCTGGCCACAGCACTCCAGGTGGAGTCTCGGGAGAGCAGAATAGAAAACTCACACCCCAGCCATGGACAAAGCATCAAAATTTTCATTATTTCCAGCTGCCCACAGAAAGCTTCATCAACTTCCTCCTCCTGATCAGGTGGGCTATAGTAAACACCCACAACAGTGTCACCCTTATCAGCCTGTCCTTTAAGTCTTACCCATAAACTCTCAAGTCATTCATCCATCCCTGGATAGAGCTCAATACATTCCAGTTGCTCTCTCACCCAAAGAGCAGTTCCACCACCTCACCTCTGCCCTGTCCTTTTTGAAGAGCACGTGGCCACCCCTGACAACATTCCAGTGTGAGCTGTCCCCCCACGTCTGTCACTGCAATGAGATCACGGCCCTGTGACTGCACAGAGATTTCCAGCTCTTCCTGTTTATTCCCAGTGCTGCCCATTTGTGTCCAGGTACTTCAGAGCTGGGAAACAAGCAACCAGGTTCCCTTGAAGGGGTGTAAGAGGATTCATCACACACCCTCGAGGTGGTTTGCCCTATGATTCTCGTGTGGAGAGGCAGCCAAGGAACATCTCTTGCTGCACTGGTTGGCACTCTCAGGAGGAAGCAACGGCACAAGCATTGCCACCTTGGACCCCACTGCCCCCTGTGCTTCTGTTTGTTTATTTGTACACAAGTCTGCACTTATTTAAACACTTTACTGAACCAAAACCATGTTTCAGTGCTTAGAGTGTTGAGGAAGCAAAGGCTAATGCTCTGCAAGGGCTGAGGTTTACCACAGCACTGACCTGACTCTGACAAATGCTGGACAAGTGGCAGGAAAGAACAGTTACCCCTGAGGCCAGACTGAGCTGAAGAATCACTCGTACTTAACGTGAAAATGAAGAGGTATTGGATTTTTCAAATGTGGGCAAAGGACAGTATTTTGATCTTGCTGATTGAAAGGGATTCAGTTAAGCAGGTGCAAACCTCTGTGCAGATGCTGCGATTTCTGTGGAAGTATCTTAGATCAGGTTAGTTTGAGACTGCTCCCAGTTGATCTAAGCTGAACTGCAAACAACCACTGCTAAAAGAGGTTTGCACATGATTAGCAATGTGGTTTAAAATCACTTCTCAGGTTACATGGCCGCAGCTGCTTGTGTAAACAAGGACTAAAGTGACAGCGTGCACATAAGGAGAAAGAGTGGCAGCAAGGTTGGGAGGAAACAATTCAGGGAAGACATGAATACTTTCTCATACAGGGCTATATGAAAATAATAAAAGAAGTCACAGCCCAGCTCTACCCATCCTTTCAATGCCTGCTGCAGGTCACAATGAGAGCACCAAAAAGCATAAGCCTTTGTCAGGCTGACATTTGCATAACACTGCCAACAGTTCCTTTGAGTCAAGCTCCTGCTCAAGGCTCAGCTTCATGGCTGGGAGTAACCCACTTGTGTGTGCTGACTGCAACAATGATGGCTCCTGAGGAGCTCCCATTCTAAAAAGCCCCATGAAGGTTCTGTTTACAGGGTGAAATCTGGAAAGGCATTTTCTACAGGATATGTGATTTTACTGCTCAGGTATCGAGGGTGACACTGATGTCACACAGCAACACAGGGCTGGATTCCAGCCCTCGCTCTCTGATTTCAACTGACACTACCTACAAAGTCCAGCAGAAAAAACAAAGCTGCTTTCTCTTTCTTCCAAAGCTCTTTTGTTATTCACTAAGGACCACATGCTCAGAGGGTTAAAAAAGGATGCTGTTCTAAAAACTAAAGATTCATGAAGTTATTAAGCTGCCTCTCCCAAATCTCTAGCATTCGTGGGACTTGGGGCATTTAACTAACAAAATGACAACAATCAGACATACTTGACTGGCTTTGGACATTTACCTGGAACCTGAAAGTACCAAAAGTAAGGTCTTATCACTGTGCCTGGTAGTTCAGCAGCCCTCCCAAGCCAGAGGGACAATGACACGAGCAGACTGTAACTCCAGGACCCCCGAGAGCCTCCGAAGTTGTCGTCCCATTAAACTGCCCTCTTCGGTATCAGCCACTAAGAGGAAATATGAGGAGCTGAAAGCCTCCCTCACAAAGAAAGATAGGCTCAGTTACCAAAGTGTCACATGGCAACATAAGCTGTCACTGACCCAGAAGCATCAATTTTACATTGCAGTAGCTACACTGAGCCAGTCACTGAGCCTGAGGTAAGCCTCCCATCACAAGTGATATTCCTTGCAGTCCTTCTGCACCACAGCCGTTCCCTGACAGCTTGCATTTCTCTCTAATTCCGAAGTCTTATCAACAAAAATGCACTTCTAACTTTGGTACCCACAAAAGAAGCCACAGGAAATCTGACTATTAAATGCAAGCAAAATTACCAGTGCTGGGAGTACTTAAAAGAAGAAGTGTGCACGATATTTAAATTTTGTTATAAATAAGTTGAGCAACTGATCAGCACAGGTGTCTCTAGAAAAATCAAGTGTTATAAGTCATTCTGATAATCAAACCCGAGACATGCAAAACAATCCAGGGATTTTTAATCATAACATAAATCAGATGACAGAATGTTGGTCAAATGCTCACAAATCTCCTAATTATTGCAGTACAGTGAATGTAAAAGAACACTGAAATCAAGAAAAAAATGTTGCAGGCAACCAATACAAGAACACAGAATTGGAATGATTAAGGTCTGTGTGTTCCTAAGGAAACCAGCCACCTCTCACCCCCTCCCTTTCATTAACATCTCCCAGAAAAATGTCAGCTCCGAGCTCTTCCCAAACCATTCAGCACTTGAATGTTGGAAACATGCCTAGAAAGTTGAGTTCATTTCTGATGCGCCGGGTCTCCTTCCCCGGAGGCTTTGGATTTGCCTGTACATAAGGAATTTCAGCGCACTGTGAGGATACTGTAGCAAAAGGAGAGGACTGGGGACTTTACATCACCACCTTCCACAGGGCAAGGAGCAAAGTCCCTGTGACCCAGTGACAGTGCAATAGCCAGAGGCTCCAGGCTCTCCCTGAGCAGTTCCCTGTCCTGGCCCCAAACCAAGGCTTCCCACATTCTGTTGTCCTAGTTACTACACAAGGACTACAACACATTATAGTTCTGTGCATCAATTATCTGCAGCAATAACTCTGATTTTGCAAAACATAAATACTACGCTTGAAAAAGAAACCATGGCCTGAACAGATAGAGCATCACGTTGCAAAAGCCTTCACAGCTGTAGCTCCTGGACAGCCTCGACCTGTAACCCATGTCCACAATGAACAAAAGGAACGTTGATTAATCCTCAGTGTTAGAACCCACTCCTCTCATAATTGGAGCCAGCCAATTAGTCCTGATTTGGGATGAGAGGACTTGCTGAAATATTTGAAGTTCTCATATAAGAGGATCAATCTGAATTTCAAACAGCTCTGCACGTAAGATAAGCCATGGCTTCCTAGCAATGCACTGGAATAGGTCTGAGAGAGATACAAACTTCCACACATGTGGGATTCTCAGTTTTATCCATTCATCTTGAAAATAAATCTGACTTGTCGAGGCACAAAGCCCTACTTATTCTTCTGCCTAGTAGAGAAGACAATTTTGGGGGAAAACCAATTAAAAATACATATAAGCAGCAGCCCTTAGGGTGAATGCATTCAAAGCTATACATTGTAACTGCACTTAAAATGCACTTAAAAAGAAATTTGGATTGATTTATAGTTATAATCTGGGATTCTATTAAGAGCTTTGCTTTGTATTGATGCGACTAATGACCAAAGTTCTTGTAATAAGCAAATGCAGCTGCCCTTGACAATGGACAAGTCTCTGGGGAGGAGATGAGGATTGCATAATGAAGTTAATGAGGTTAACGTTGTATGAAACTTCAATTCTGTAAAACAAGCAGTGGAGGACACAATGTTTTGTAGAGGATCTGCATGACAGCACATACCATCTCTCAGTAAGTGCTATAGAATGCTTTCATAATTAAAAACATTTTCAGGCCGCACGTTTCACAAGAAGATACTTTTTTTTTAATAAATATGAAACTAGTACAAACTTTTCCATTACGTATTTTTTACTCTGAAAGGGTCTTCACTCAACAACAATAAGACTGTCCAATGCATATATATAAGCATTCCCTATGCACTTAAGAAGTGAAGACTATTTTTAAGATGTAAACCTTGTTTCCATCATAACAAAAATACTGAAAGTCAATATTAATGATGACCTGTAAATTTTATTCTTTACTACTCAAAGCTGTACTAATCGAGAAACAAATATTAACACAGAAACAAGGGATTATACCTTGTTTATACCAGCAGTTTCCAAAACAGAAAATTAACTTTCACTTGCTCCAATCAACTTCAGAAATCCATCTAATTTTCCATTATCCTGATTATGCATTTTCCCAGTGACACCTGTGATACCTGCTGGATACCAAATTGCTCTGAAACTCGGGTGGCTACTTGGATAGATCTTGGATGTTTTTCCTTTCTAATATGGAACACCTCGTATGACTTTGCTTCCACTGAGTTGGGTTACATGATCCACTGCCTTCTGAACAGCTGCACCAGGGACACTTTTGCTGGGGGGTGAGAAAGCCAGCACAAGAAATCAGCTGCTTTCAGCTCCTACTGCCTTGGGAGTGGAAGCACGTTGGACATTGGAATACACCACCCAAATAACTGGACCAGACTTAATTTAGAAATAAATGATAACATCTCCACATGATGGTACCATGGAGATGCTGCTCACTGTAAATTCTGCAGGTAACTCCTCCCTTTCTTTCATATCTAAGGAAAATGGTTTACACAGCTGCCATCAGCAGCAGAACTGCACAAGCATACTGTCATCTGTCAATGACTGTCAGGTTCTGGTAGCCAAGACAAGCAGCTTTATACCACAGCAATCAGCTGATCTCCCTGGCACTCTCCAAGTACAGCAAAGCTTCAGGGATATTTTGTAGCATCATTTGTCCAACACTCTACTTTGATCTCCCTCCTCCTTTTGGAACAGGGGTTCCTTTGTACTTTGCTGACTTACCATCTCAGTAGCAAGGCCGTTGTAATTCTCACCCGGGGCAAGACACGTGAGCAGAGCACACAAGCTGATACATCCTGTTGCTCTGTAGCTGTTAATCAATTACAATACCAGGAAGAGAAGACAGGGTACAGGGGCTTGTAATATATTTCATATCATTATATAAAAATTTGGTCAAGTTGAATTTAGCTCCCTCTAGTAATGCCCTAGCACCTCTCTCATTTGACAACGGTGTCAAAAAGTTCTGTGGGCCACAAATGAATTCTTCTAAAACCACCACTGCTATAGGCACCCATCTGCAATCCTGGTTATGGCCTAAGTAGAGAGAAGTTTAACTTTCAGACACAGATTAGGTGTACTGCACTGAACATTAAAATGTGCCTTGATGCAACACAAAGCCTCAGTGTCAGAACATGTCAAGCCCATCAGCCTCATCCAGACTGCATGGAAGTGAAACAATAAGATACCAACAAGAATATCTGATAAAGAACATATTTTCAAATACATATAAAACACTACTATGAAAGGCACTGAGGGAGAGATACTATGTACCTGACTTATTAAGTCCTGTATAGTTCCTAATAGTGTCACAATTAATGTTGTGTTTGCTTTCCAGCCTTATGCAAGCAGCCATGGAAAGCTTCATGATGCTGTAGAGGTTAGCTGCTGGGCTTGGCTAGAATGACAGGGCATTGTGGAATTTAACACTTCAGGAGAAGATGATTGCCTGTAAAAACCAAGCCAGATGTTCAGCCTGTAATGCATCACAGCCCTAAATGAATTAGCACGGAATACTGAGTCTAAGGGCCTCCCAAAATGAGTAACATCCATGCACTCACTGCAATACACCTCAACTTTCTCCACTGCAGCCACAATCATTCCTCTGAACCAAGCAAGACAGGGAGTATTTCAATTTTCCCTCAAACTGCTGCTACTTTACTCTGCACTCCATTTCCTCCAGGGTAACACATTAACCAGCGCTGTGAGGGTTAAATGAAAGTGCATTCTTTCCACCCATGAGAACAGCCTCAGAACCACACCTCTAATTTAGGGTCAGCTTCCTAGGATACTGCAGCATCACACAACTCTCCTATTTATACCACTGTCTATGATGTGGCACTAAATTTGTGCATGTAGGTCTGTAGTGCTGGCACTCTGGGGCCAGTTCCACCCAGTCATCCACTTGAGCCATTGGGCACCGAGACATTTATGGGGGAGCAGAAGGAGAAGGAGGCCAAGCTATGGAGCTCTGATGGGCAGCACTCCCCCCTCAACACACACCCCAACCTCCTCCACCCCCTGTGAAGAGATGGAGAAGCCTCGGTAGGAAATATGCAAATGCCAGTGAAGTCTCTACAAGGACATTTGGGTCTATCAACAGAGGTGACAGAGATCGAGACTGCCAGACGCTGCCTAGACACCAATTCAGAGATAGCTGGTTCCCTGCATGCAGAGCGTGGCCAAGCTGTGAATAATTTCACACACAGAGCTCCATGGGGGATCATAGCACTCACCTGACAGGTGTGGGGCCCTGGATTTCAGCCCTGTTTTCATTTGAATTGTGCTACTCGTGCAAGAAATCACAAAGGCAGATTCCCCCAGGCAGAGGGACACTAAGTAGTTTTTGAGACAAGACTTAGATTTACCACAGTAATTAGTCACACAAAACAGCAGGGAAGGGTGCAGGAAAACAATTCCAAACCTGTTGTGGCAACAGAAAACCTCCAGCTGGCCAGTAGCTGGGGCAGCAGCTCCTGAGGGGATTGCCTGGAAAAGCCTTACACTTTTCAGTGCTCTAAGCCACACATATTCAACCTGATGGATAGGTAGGCTACCATCGTTTTTCTGTGTCTGGAAGCACAGGATCCTTTGCAAAGTCAAACTGGAGCAGCATGCAATAACCCATCACTTCCTAGGAAATACTGTCTATGCTTTTTGTGTACCAAAAACCTGATGTTTCTAGGTGGCCACATTTCTTGGCTTGCACATTAAGACAGGCTAGTTCAGAAGAAAAAGCAAACACAGGTAGGCCACGAGCAAAAGCCACAGCTCTGCGTCCGTATTCCATTCAGCCCATTTTCTTTTCTGTCACTTCCACTGTTCTTCATGCTGTGTATGAAAAACGGAGAGTGTTCCCAGTTCATTTCTTACTGGTTCACCTTTTCTACTGCTTCATTCCAGACTTGCTTCTTCCTCCCAGTCCCTCAGTGCAGTTTCACTGCATTCCAGCCATTTGCAAGCAAGCACCTCCACTGCAGAGGGGGATACTCACAGTCAGACTGTAACAGCTTACACACGACAGGCCAAGTTTTGCCTCAAAACTGCCACATCGAGCTCCTTCTAAAGGAATTATTTCCAGTCTTCTTGGGAACCCCATCTGATCCAATTAAAGAAATACGGAAAAACGGGAACAAAAATAAGCTTTTGTCCAGAAGCAATGAAACCCCAAGAGGTGAAAAAAATATGTTTTCTGCACAGAAAAGCGATCCACACTGCTGCATAATTCTCTTGAGGAACTACAGAACACATCAAGTCCAGGCTCTTTTGTTGCAGTAACTACAAGATCACATCCCCTTTCCAGTAACTCAGAGCTCTCTGCTAAAGGTCACAGATGAGAAGGGCCCCTCTTTGTTTCTCTCCTGGCTACCAGGCTGCAAAGAACACGTCTTAGTCATCTCTAGCAACAATATAGAGCCGTCAAAACAAGTGCTGAACAGCAACACCCAGGAAATCAAAGCTATCTACAAAAGCTGCCTGTGGGCCACAATATGATTTAGAATTCAAAACACCTTTTTTTGATTCTGCCCTCGGAAACACAATTGATGCAGAAATTATTGTAGCAAGATACATGAATGCAGGAAAAAGGGATAAGGGAACACTTAGAAGGCTCCAGAATTACTGTGGGCAGCATCCAGTTTGTTTGACTTCATTTGACCCAGCGAAATAACATTCACTGGAATTAATTCAACTGCAAACAGCAGAACTTTAAAATATGGGTGCTACATAATAAAATGACAATGATACAGGTTAGCTCTGTTTGCAGAGACCAATGCTACCACTAAGTATTTAGCATCCACACTGTCCTAAATGCAGAGGTGCCTGTGGATAGGAAACCATCCTCCAGCCCAGGTGACTACAAGAGAAAGCAGCACATCTGGGACTGTCATTGAAAGGTCAGAGCCAGACTATGACACAAAACAGCCCCCTCAGTATTCATGGCTGTTAGATCAGGCCTTGAGGTCGCTGACTGGACTCAGATGCCATATTCCATTCACAGAAAGGACTCAGTATGAAATGACATTTAATTCAATAGTTGACAAAGCTTCTTCAGGAAAACTAAATGGAAAGCCAAAATGACCTTTTTTTTCCTCACCAAAATAGCTGCTGGCAAGTCTGTGGTACCTCACTAAAAAAAATAAAGTATGTATTAGTAAAGACAATACACAAAAAATACCGAAATAACACCACATAAAGAGACACATCCCACCTGTGATGTCTTTAGACCAGGGTGTAATGTACATTATCACCTTTAGACTTCCTACAGCTGCCCTGAGAATCACTGACAAAAATTCCTGGTGAACTCAGGCTGTAATCAGGGTTAACTCTTTAGTTTTCCCTTTCTTCTCTATGCTTAGATGCTTCTTTAGACTTCAGACAGATAAATCCTGTGAGCAGCAGTGATTCAGTTCCAAGCTCTGGGGTCTTGCTAAGTATTTTTATTATTTATCATTATCTTTGCAGGCGCTGCTTTAAACCTTGTAAATGCCGCATTAAACAACTACAAAAGGTCTGCAGGATGCAAGGACTATAGGAGGATTTAAAACCACCTCTGCATTATTCCTGAGCACACTTTGATTTGGTGTCTGTAACAAGCAGCTCACGAGAAGGAAACGCAGTCGCTGCTCGGAGCTGCTCTGCTGTGTCTCATCTGGGAGAATGCACCGTCAGCCACAACCATCTCCTGGAGATCTGCCCTCATTTTCTTCCTGTGAACTTGTATAAAACCATCTCCACTCGACTGCCTCTGAATAATGTACAACAACAGATGAGCGCCAGCGAGTGCCAAGGGAGCTCCAGCCCAGGGCAGCTCCGGGAGCCCAGCGCTGTGGCCCCGCTTCCACGGCGTTCCAAGGGAAGCGGGACAGCCCACGGAGCAGCACACGGGCAGCCGGGGCAGGCTCACCTCGTTAAAGAACACACGTGCCACGAGAACAAAGAACCCCTCAGAGTTCGCTCAGGGCTGAAACAGAACTCCCAAATCACCCTCTGCTCACAGGTTTCCCCATCTAAAATCCAGGTAACTCCAGAACTTGTATCAGGTTCCGATAAACCGATTCGCTGTAAAGTGAATAAATTGTTTTCTTGACTTTTCTGTCTCACTCTGCTACCCTTGTTTACATCATCCTCAGAGAAAACTCTTTTTGGTGACAAATTCAGTGAGATTTTAGGGTTTGTTTTTTGTTGTTGCTGTTTTGGGGGTTTGGGGTTTTTTTTTTTAGACGATAAAAAACCCTGGATTTACACTTTAGAAAATTAAGTCCATCAAAAGGGGAACACAAGATTCATTCCACTTACACTTGAGCTGTCAGGACTGCCCAGTCAATCCACAGCAGCCCTGCATTCTTCAGAGGGAAAGGTGTATGTATCTGTCTCACAATAGCCTAAACTTGTACTAATACTGAAAGAACTACTCGCCAGAGGAATCACTGAAGGGGGGTCACCCTTCTAGAGAGAACTGGGTTAAGGTGTTCCAACTGGAAGGTTTTATTCCCACCCCCCATCACCTCATTACTCAAGAGTCCTGCTAACACACAGGACTGTAGTTGTTACTGTGATACTATTTCTTTACACTGGGTTCTTACCAGCTTCACGATCTACACAGAAAAAAGAAATATTACCTAAACCAAGAAAATAGTTCCTGTCGCCATATTTTGAAATCCCAGTGAAACCTGAATAAGAGTGGAAAGGGGCATCTATTTACATTGAGGCAAGAGAGTATGAGAGTTCATCTGAAGCCAGGGACAGCTGGAGTTTGTCTGATATGTAACTCCTCTACAGTGCATCATATGGCTGTGGGTGCAGGACTGTGACAAAAGAGGTCTTTGACATGTGTAATTTCCAGCTGCTAACGCGCAATCAATCTTGCTATAGGAAAAGAAAGGTTTGTTTCCTCTACCTGCCTTAGATTCCCACCTGAATCTGAAGTCTTGTCTTTTTTCCCATTGCACTGAATCTGCTGCCCACGTCCAGCAGTCTCTGCTCCAGTGAAGAATCCCAGGTTACATACTGGCCAACTGGTCACAGCGACAGCACGAGAACAGCCACTGAACTGAGTGTTTCCAGAAACAGGCAAATGGCTGCCTGCCACAGGGCAACAGTCCTTCCAGGGATTTGGGCTAGGCAGCAAAGACCACTCCTGGAGCAGCCTGAAAGGCCTCATGAGATACAACGTTCATGCTGGCAAAGCAAAACGCAGCCCCCGAGTTTGTGACTAAATCATGTAGATGACAGTGCAGAGTAAATTTATTCAACACTGTTTATTGAACAGTTTTTCCATATGCTAGAAAACAGAGAGGGAAGAAATAAAAATTATAAACAGACACTTCTTCCCTCAGACAGGAATCTTTGCACAAGGGCCAAATCACCAAATTAGCCTGAGAGCTAATACTGAGAGCTGGAAATGATGGGAGAGATGAACCAACTGAGAGCAAAACTCCCAGCAATGCTTTCCCTAACCACAAATGAAACTTTAGGAGACATAAGCAGTCTCAATTTGGGAAGCTGCTTTACTTCACATTCCATCCAAGCCTGACAGTGTTGACTACAAGCAGCAGGCATATACTGATAGTATGTACTTAAGACACATCCTGTTCTATGATTGCTAATCCAGTTCTTCTGCAAACCTGAAAAGTTCCATAAAACTTTTAGGGGGCTCCTCCAATCCAGAGAAAATATCATAACATGCATGTCACTCCCAGGCTTCCAATCATTTCATGGTTTGTGATCAAAGCAAGTTGATTAAATTGATTTCCCAGCCCCATCTGGGAGTACCGTGTGTGAGGTATGAGGGAGCACAGGATGTGGATAGCAAGGTGTGTTGGGCACAGAATCCAAAACCCACACAAAGCTGGTGCCACCACACGCCTGTAGGAATCTCTGTGTGAGAGTGGGCAGTGCAGCAGGGTATCCAGTGCCAGCATGCTGGACTGTGAGAAGTTATAAACACAACAGCCACATTTGCATCGTAGAGACAATTTGCAGACAACTGGCATGAGCCAGCCAAATGTCTCCTTTACAACAATGCCTAATCCACACAGCACTGTGGTAACAAAAGGAACTATGAGCTTTGCATCAGCTCTCTGTATCTCTGCCCTGCCAAATGTAACAGAAAAAAATGCTTGTTGCCCCTTCCACAGCAGCACCAACACTGGCCAGCCTTTCAAATCCAGTCCTGCACATACGAATAACCTTCGAAATAATCAAAGGGACACAGCTTTGGGAAAAGAACCAAGTTAAAAGGAACTAGCAGAATGTTATGACAGCATCAGTCAGAGAGGCTATCAAAATAACTACCTCAGTCAAGGGCTTCCCTCAGCCTGATTTCATATGCTGAGGCAAATTGGTACTGGAGTGGTAATGCTACAGAGGAGTCAGAATGACCTACTTTCACTCCCTACAAGCAGGGACACATCATAGTCCCTACTAATAATATACACACTTCAGTTTAAATCATGTGCTATAATCTGAATATTGGTATAGTCCTTAGAGTAATAAAAAACCCCAAAAACCTAGTTTACAGAAGCATCTTTAATACATGAGCATTTCAGATAGTTGCCAGAGACTCATGAGATGAGGTTTGATCCCAAAGAATGTGTCCCCTTTCTCTTGACTCCTTACTGAAGTCATATCTCCTTTACTTCTGTGAGTTTGGCAGAGTACAGGCACATTCTGGTCTCACAGGTTACGAATTTTGCAGATCTGATGTTGTTAAACTCCACAAAGCATCCTTTGCATTCCACTAAGGTCTTCTTAAACATGAAGAAAGTCTGCTCCCATTCCAATGCTCAAAAAGTATATGACAAGGGAATAAATGTGACAGCTTTATCCTAATCCATCAAATCACTCACACACACGCACACGTTCCAGCCTAACAAATTCCAAAATGCTTTCAAAGCTCTAGATGATGTTTCAACTATACTATTTACCTTCTGACCAGAAGCAAGAGGCAAATGGACTCACAGCAATAACTGGGAATTCTCTCTCACCAGCACAGGTTACTAGATATGCACAATTACATGCAAATTGCCATTAGGAGAGTAGGCAAGTTCGTACTCTGTCTTACCCAAAAGAAAACAAAAAGGCTTCAGAACCACCTAGCCAGCCCACAAGGTATCAGTCCTCCCTCCTTTTGGGTGTCTCCATACTTTGAAATAATCCAGGAAAAACTGATCAGGCACATGTAATTTCCCAAAGCAAAATAGGAACTGCTTGAGGTTATCTAGGCAAAATATCAAGAAAAACTCAAGCGGCAAACAATGCACTTCCAAGCCAAACAACAATCAAGTTCCCAGAGCCTCTCTGCAAAGCACTCAGAGCTGGGGCTGGGGAAGAACCCCCGGCTCAGTAGAAAGAGGTCTGTGGACTCAGCACCATGAAATCGAATAAAACTCTCTTTGTGGAGCATCCAGGGGAGAAAGACAAAGGGCCTCTGCCACCGCAGAGCTTCTGAATGACACAGTCCTCCAGCACCTCCAGCTCTCCTCCCACCCGCAGCAGAATCCCAGGAAACTGAGTGTTTATTCATGACTTGGGCTCTGACCATTTTCTCAGTTTCCCCCTGCATCCTCCAATGCCCACTAGTTAACAATATCTTCTTTTAGCTCGCTTCTTGTCTGCCACTTCCGCATTTAATTGCAAGTTCATGGGTATAAAGTGGTCTGAACAGCTGAACTAAGTCATCTTGATTTGAAGGCTCGCTTTCCTCATAAAAGGGGAAACAGTTCTTTCTCTGTCTTTGTCTGTCTTCATTTCCCTTTCCTTGGCCACTTCTCCCCTTCCCCTTTCCCCCTCCCTCTCCCCCCAATTTTTCTCTTTCCTATTCCCTCTCCCATCCTCCGTTTCTTTCTGTGCCTCCCTCTAAATCAAATTCACACTTCTCAGAGATGTCAATGTGTGCAGGGAAGGGAAGGCAAAGCTCTCAAACGCTGGCACCTGTCCAGAAAATGGCTCCCAGGCTTGCAAAGCCATTTCTAGTCTGTGTCAAACTGTGACTGAACACAACACCCCTCCCCAGCCTCTGCGCTGAGCACACGGGCAGACAACTCGTGTGACAACAGAGCTCCCTGAGAAGGGAACCTCTGCAAAGGTGGGATCCCCTCTGTGTCCTATGGCAAGGGAAAATCTGTAGCCCAGAGTTGTGACTTCTGCACCAGTTAACTCAGAGGAGGAAGCAGCAGCACAGATAAACCACACGCCGAGTTCCCCATCGCAACATGAATTTTGACTGCACCAACGTCACCTGCTCTCACTCACTGGGCAAAAGCAGTTTATTAACACTGTAGTGTGTAAAAAAGAAAAAGGAAAGGAAAAAAACCACATGGCAACAGGTGTCAGCTTGAAAGGACCTACAGTCCTCACTGGACTCTTTTCTGACAGTTACCATGCCAAAAAGGGGGAAATCTGGTGCCAAAACCAAGAGCCGTAGTAACACCACCATTGCCCAGTGAAACCTGAGACACAAACCCCCAGAGTTAATTAGTTAATTGGGCCATATGATAAGCAAAATTTCACCTCTTTCTTCCCTCTCCCCTTTTTGCAAGCTCTCCAGGCATCTACAATGCCATGAGTTTATGCAAAAATGCAAACTAGTGGGAATTGGAAGCGTGGAAAGTAGTTATGACTTCCCTGCTAATAACAACAAAAATTATTAAAGCTATCTTTTTGTTGTATTTTATTCCAGTTAGTTAAAAAGTAGTGAAGAAGGGAGGAGGGCTTTTCAGCAAGGGTTAGTACAATACTGAGTGTTCTGCTGTGAGAAAACACAGTGGCTCATATTTTTAATGTGGTTGTTTGAACCCATATTGACATGGAATTAGAAAACTCTCCCTGATTGCAGGGAGATGTGATTTAAAATCAACCTCTGCAAAGTTCACTTAGTACAATGCACAAGGTACAAAGGAAGGGCAAGTCTGCACCTTAAGGAACCACCTCAGCACTCTGCTGACCTGAGGACAACTTGAGACAGTCGAGCCATGTCTTTGCAGAGCTGCACCAAACCAGGTAACACTGGCAGGCAGGATGAGCAGGGTGCTTGTCTGTGTGCTCCCTGGCTGAGTTACACACCCAGTCACGTGTGTGTCCGAGTCCTCACAACGTTCCCAGAGCTGCACACGGAGGGGCAGGACAACAGCAAACTCCTCCAAGGAACAGATTTCAAAACTGCCCTCACTTAACATCATCTCCTTGTCAGAAGAGGGCCATTTCAACAGTTCATTACTGCCGGGATGGTGACTCTTAGTAAGACAGATGAGGCAGTTCTAACTCTTCTCCCAGTCCTACATACCAATTTTGCCAAATACTCAAGCAGTACTCCACAAATACCAATGGTTTCTGGTGTCACAACTTTTTCCAGAGCCTACTCTTACTAACATGTTGTCTGACAATATTTGTGTTGCTTCTGGGTTGGAAGGTTATGGAAACAGAACTATCAAAAAGCTGCAACACCAAAGCAAGGCAACAGAACAACTATCCTGCTGCAGCAGAGAGCTCCAGCCTCTTCTACCGAGCACTTAACACCCAGCTGAGGTTTTATCCACTGAAACAGAGAAGCCAAATTGCCTCAACAATTCTCCACATCAAGGCACGTATCTGTTCGCTCCTTGTCAACAGGGGCTGGAGGTCGCCTGGAGGAGGCTTCGGGTCACTGTCCTACATATTTTGTGCAGTGTGGCACTAACACTCAAAAGCAGGTTTTGCCAAGTTCTGCTGGCACTGAATTAGCAGAAGGTGATGATTAAAACATTTCTGCTTTGCAAGTCTTTTTCACAGTGCAACTACTGTGATTTGAAAGTTCAGGACAAAAGCCATTTGCATTGTTTTTCCACCCCACAGTCACTAGGCATCCAGTATTCTCAAACCCATTTGCAATGGACAAATGTATGGACAAACCAGAGTTCTGTTCCATGGGCAGGCACAGTCCAGGCCTTCCACAGAAGGTGACAATGCCACCCATGCTCCTTCTGCTAATCTGCCAGCACGAGTTCTACCTGGACAACAAGCAACTGAATGTGTAAAACTGTCAACTGTGGACCAACAAATGAACTACACAACAAATGATACAGAGCAGAGGCCTATCAACCATGAGAATTTAGCTGCCTTTAAAATCAGAAGGGTTTCTCTGGGAGTGGGGGTGCAGACAGAGGTATTTTAATTCTTTGCCTTTTTGAGTTCTCAAATTTTCAGGGCTGGTATACTCTGATTCCACAAGCTGGTCCCATTTCCCTGAGGCACAGACTTCACCATACTCCATCACACACCTCTGCTCTACAACTGTGGGGTTTTTTATTCTGCTCTCTGGAGGCACAACTTTGCAAAACTGAAGCTGTAGAGACCTCCTTAAGGCCTTGTGTGATAATCTGCATGCTTAAGGAAAAATGCTAAGGCACACTAAATGCCACAGATTTTTTGTTGTCAGTTTTAAGAACAAAGGAATGTAAGCACATAAAGAGATAACAGAGTGAGAGAAAAGGAAAAGAGGCAATATGAGTTGCATGAGATTAAGTCCACAAGAGAAATCAAGAAGGACTGTGTGCAAGCTGCAAGTGGTCTTGGGTAGCTTGGACCCACCCAGGCAGCACAGATACCACAGATACAGATTAAATTGGTTGGCACTCAGGAACTGCATCCCCTACTATAACCAGAACTACTGTCAAATGCCTCTTGATACAAAGCTAGTAATTACTACTAATGGTATCATTAATTGTCATTTACTACATAGCGTAAAATAGTATTTTGTTCTTATTAAGCTCAAAGAGCACTAAGTCTCTCAGAAGCAATTATAACAAGTAAGTGTAAGCAGATTTTAGACATTGCCTGTGCTGCTGTGGCAAACACAAGGATCCAGTCCCACTGACTCGAGGCATTTAACGAAGCACAGCTTTGATACTGCAAAAATAACCAGAAGTCCCGAAAGGAGATCTCCCAAAAACAGCCCATCAGGCATATGGCTCGGGCAGATCATATCTTGCAAACAGATTTCAGAAGCAGACTTTAGAAAACAGCACCATCTGGATCAAATTTGCAACTCTATCCATAAATAAGGAGGGACAGCTTATGGCACCACTGCAAGCATATTTATAAAGTGTGGGAATACAGGGCTGGAGGCAGGAGTGCGAGGGGAAAATACTGTCTACAGGAGCGAAAAATGCAGCTGAACCACTAAGGAAGTGGGGTGGGGAAGCCACTTCACAGCAAAACCAAACTACCCACGACAAAGAGGAGTGGAAATGTGGCAGCTGGATGCCCCAAACATTCAGAGAAAGGTGAGAGCAGCCAGGTTCTGGAGCTAAATTGTAACTTATGAACAAGGGCAAAATTCTTTGTTCTGCACAGCAAACCTCCATTCTCCAGTGGTGCTCCTGTGTGCAGAGACAGCAGAGCCAGGCATGCAGGGAACACTGACAGTGTCTGTTCCCCCAGGAGAACCAGGAAAGAGAATTTCAATGTACAACTGAAAATGGTCCAGTGATTTATACCTTTGAGAATCCCGGCAGCCAAAGCATGCCGTTATTCTTGTGACCCAAGTGACTAGCCAGAAATGTGAGGGAATTGCACACTGTCCCCATTAGAATGAGAAAATTTTTAATCAAGTTAGGTGATTTTGCTTCACGTGACAGAGGATATTATTCTGATAGTCATGTCACAAATTTATATTGTCATCTTATGGACTGCCACAGAATCTTAAGTCACCGTATTTTTAGGACAGACTTGAAACTAGAAATAAAATAACTTACCTGGTAAAAAGGGATGTTCTGGGCAATCATTTTACATTATTAACCTCCCCCAAATGTGAAACACCCACCCAGTATCACAGGATACTCCCCATGGTACTCCTTCCACTGCTGCTAACAGCACCATAAAACAAGGTTCCACATTTTGATTTTAGGGAAATTGGTACTTCCAAGAATCCACATTTTTATGTATCTTTAGGGATTTGTTCTGTTTTTAAATATGCCTGGCTTTTGGAGAAGTTAGGGGAACTTGTTTGGATTGACTTACAAAGGTAAGTCCCATTTACTTTGCTAAGAACTGGAGTGATATAGGACACCCCTCCTCTTGGTTACCCCTCTGCTGCTGGAAGCTCTCCCTGCTCTCAGTCAGCTTATGTGAGCTATTCCTCTGCTTCAGCACAGTCAGCCCTCTCAGTTCATGGTGCCAAAGAAACACCTCAAGCTAAACTCCCCAACTTTTCACTCAGCTATATTAAAGAGCCCTCACAAATTTAAACGAGAGCAAAAGGATGAGGGTCATGAATACATAAAGTCAGGTAACAGGAAATAATCAGTCAGGAAAGCTGCCTAAAAGCAATTTTAAAAGCCCTTGACTAATTCCTCTTCACTGTTTAAAATCAAAGAATGAAAGAAATCAGGACTAAAAGAGACCAGAAAGCCACCCTGTAACCGAGGCAGGCACATGGCACCTTTCACACTTCTGCCAGCAATCTGATTCATTCATTCTCAGCAAGAACTACTTTCAGACACTTTAGAACATTCGCTTTACCTATTCCACTGCTTCATTATCCCAGTTTTTTGAAAGCATCTCCTGATTTCCTCAATGGCTGCAATGTAAACCCATTACTTCTTGTCCTATCACCTATGGATCGAGAGAAGAATTTACTCCCTTCCTCTCGGCAACCTTTTCAGGCTGAGCAATCCGAATTCATTCAGGTTTTGCTTTAGAACACTCCTGCTGTTCTTTTCATGTTCTGTCCTCAAACACGTCTGTCACAGGCACAGGTCACAGAGCACAGCCCGTGGGACCGGGCGGTTCACTGGGCGCTCTACGATCACCGCGCTCGTTTTTGGAGAGCAGAGCCAAGGCCGTGCCCACCGACCAGCCCAGTGCCCAGCAGGACATCCTGGGAGGCACATCCACACAGGGAAACACGGACTGGCCCCCTGCTCTTGTACACAAACACTCAGGGTGTGCACAGGACAGGGTATGAAGTGGTGTGTCACACCAACGGCTCTTCAGTTGCCTTTGAAGGGAAAAGTAGATCTTAGTTCCCCGAGTCTGCTGATTGGATTTTTTAGCCTTTTTCTTCTCTTTTCAAAAATCCTTTCTTTCAACTCTCCTCCAGGGGCATGCCTGTGCCTTACTGTGCCTACTCTTGCCTCTGCTATGAGCTCATCTGTCCTCCAACAAAGAAAGCTACCACCCAAAAATGAAGAGAAATGCTTTCTTGTTGCTCCCTCATACCCAGCCCTTGGAGCAATCATCTTACTCTGTTTGAAGTTATTTCTGCCTCTGAAGCACTGGTGGCCTCAGATTCCTCCAATAATTTACAGATTACATTTTCTCCTCTTAAAATTCAAGGCAGCAGGGATTGAAGTTTCTGCTGTGTTCCCACCACCGAAGCAAATCTATACCTCCCTGGCATTTTATTTAACGAAAGATTTGCACGGTGATATATGAAAAAATAGCAGATTTTTTTGGTTTCTTTATTTTGATTTGTTTTTGCTGAAGAAACAGCCACTGCACCTGGAGAATTCGAAACCTGGAAAGCAGATATGAGCTGCTGAGGAGGAGCACATTCATCTAATATTTAGCACCACACTCTTTATGCAAGAATACCCTCCATAACTCACTTCAGATTCTGCCAAGATTTCCAGCTCATGCATGCTTTAGCAGTTGTACCACACATCAACAGCTTATGAGTTTAGAGTTATGACTGCTATGTAAACTCATCAAGACTCCACTTAAATCAGTAATAGCCAAGAATACACTATAAAAAAAATAAGAACCCCATAACTGTATTGTAGTCTAGAAGGTACCTCCCATTAATAAATGGGGAAAGTATATCTTTATATCTATACATGTGGTGTGGGAGGAACTATCCTGGCATAAGTTTTAGAAACTAAAAACATAAACACATAGAAAGCAGAAGGAATTTACTGCCAAACAAGATTTTTAGGTAGGACTGTGCAAGTGTTGTAGCCAGGCCTCATCCCTTCTCTTCCCAGGCAGCAGGCAGGGTGCAGACCCCTCTGCTGAGTGTGCAGGCCCCAGCCCTGTGCAGGTGGGGACTTCCCCCATCCTCTTTTTGTGCAGGAACAAACCTAACAGAACCCCTTTCCTCTCCTGTTGTGCATTTATCCCTCACTGCACAGAAATCCTATTTCAGAGATGTTGTAGAAATATTAGCACTCCTGCATTTGTAATACTGTCTGCAAAGTTAAGTTTTTACATATTTTTCTAGTCTGTTCTCTCACAATTTTCTTTACATCTTCAGGTATATAATTCCTTTATAAGCAAAATGACTGAAAAACTTTACATGAAAGGAAAAGAAATTTTATTTCTCAAGAGTTTGTGGCCTCTTGAAGAGTTTATCCCCTTGAAGGTTAAAATGAGCCCTAGTCACTTTGAAAATAGTTATTTCATGCTATAATTGCTACAGAGGCAGCTCCAATCAAAGCTGGCAAATGAAGAATAAGAGCAGGTGAATCCTCAAAAAAGCAGCTTTGTGCAAATAACACCAAAAATAACAAAAACACCTGTCACATGGCTCCGAAGATTAAATTAACAACTTTTCAGCATTCTCCCTGAATTCTGAATCAGGAGACCTTCATACAATTACTTTCCTCAAGTTCTGGATCCATGGCAACTTTCTTAAGTTGATGCCATCCAAGATTAAAAAACCTTCATGTAATTGTCCCATACTAACCCTCCCCTGCCCACACCTGTATCTTCTCGACAAGAATGTGGAGAGCTGGCATTTCATGGCTCCTCTCCACCTCTCCTCTGAAATATATTCTGACTGAAAACAATGAGAACTTCTTCACTGGGTATGAAATTTTGGTATGCACAGCATGTACAGCTCACTCAGATCTCAGTGCTGACTGAAGAAAGGTGTGGAGAGAAAACTTGCTACAGCATTTCACTGCATGTCTGAACCACCCCACATCTGAAATCTGAATCTGATGTACAGCTTTTTTCTTCCTTCTCCCTCACTCCCTACAGAATAACTCCACAAACAAGGACAAAGTATGATAAGAGGATTGCCTCATGAGGCACAAAGTCCCCTTTTCAGAAGTGCTCTTATCATGAAGCACCAAACCTTTTTCTTCCAGGTACTGCAGAGCACATCAACCTCTTGGGGAGGCATCCCTGAATCCTGACAGAGTCCCAGAGCCTCACATGAAGAAGTATGTGCTGGAAATCATGCTGAGTGTCTGGCATTGTGCATCCTATCCAAAAGCTTCTAAAGGCAGCAGAGTTGCCCCAGAAAAACAGGCAAATTTGACAACTGAATGTTACCCAGACACAGGGGACAGGGGGATTTGGAAGTAGCTCCTGTCACTGCCTGGTGTTTTGACTGCTGGGAAAGAGAGGCTTCTTTTTCTTTAAGAAAAGATTCGTGTAATGATGAGTGAAGACAGAAATTATTCACTTAGCCAGATCCCACTGAAATGCACAACAGAACGGGCAGTTAATACATCCTTAAGTAAGAAGCTCTACAATTAAAAGATGATGAGATTTCTGTCACTAGTGCCACAGCTGGTGTTATCATCTGAGGGGAAAAAGGACACTCAAGCCCAAATTACTCTCCATACACAAAACAAACAAACCAACCAAAAACAACAAACCCAAAAGAACACCTTAGAAATCTGTTTTTACTTCATCCAAAAGTCTCAACCCTTCTAACCAGCTCCACCAACTCAGCTGAAACTTGCTTACACAGCAAACACAAGAAAATAACATAAGCCTAGAAAACAGAAGCAGACTAAGACAGCACATTTCTCTTCCTTCTTTGAAACTGTCACTCAAATATCATCTGTATTTAACATTTCCTGATTCTAAAATGCAAGGCAAATGCCTAATCTTCAGCCATTCCAGCTGCCATCCCACAGTCAACTACAAACTGTTAATTAATGTGCACTTGGACGAAGGACTGTGACTCCCATTTGCAAACTGATACAAATGAGAGAGCTGAAGCAATTTTTGCCCTCTAATTTCTGTTCCTTCCTCTCCTGAAGGTTAGACCTCTCTGACTAGACTGCACAGGATGTGCTTCTGTTGCTTAAACGCTGCCCTCTACAACTCAATATTTCAGCATTTAAACAAACCACTGCAGCTTTTAATCTGCATTTCCACAGAAAGCTGTGGCAGCTGAGGATACAAACCCCAGACACCCCCATTCACACCACGGGACTTGACTCCAGCAATGGGCTGGGCAAACACACACAGTGACAACCAGCACAGCCACCCCACTTCAATGTGCTTGCAAACACAAATCAGAGCTCTAAGCAGCAAATAAGGGTGAAATTGGTGAGGATATCTTCTGGTTTGGACTACTGTACTCTAAGATAATTACATGAAATACCAAATGAAATCCAGGGAAATGGCATATCACATACACCGGCATTTCCAATTGTTTGCAACGGCCGGGAAATACTGAAATTATGATCCCACTCTCCCTCAAAATCTCACCAATCTCTTCTTCAAAAGGTTCAATAGTGTCATGGTTTGCAGAGCATGGTGTTATGCTGCTGCTTTTATTTTAGTACTGTGTTAGTTTGAACAAAGCAGTCGTGGGCCTCCGAGATTCAGAACTGGTGAACAAAAATCTTTTTATGTGAAAATAAGGAGAATTTTTAAGGACAACACCCAACAAGGGTGTTAACTGAAGATGCATCCTCAAAATTAATGAAAGGAAGGCAGATGAAGCCTTAAAAGATCAGAAGTGTGCAGAGAGGTACAAAACATACCAAAAATAAACCGTCCTGTCCCTAAGGCCAGGTTTGTGCAGTGAATTTCAGGATTCAAATACTTCTTTAATTTACCTTCAAACTTCAACTCTGAACCTTGAAGCTAAAAAATTACAGAGGAAGAAACTTCCCTTCTGAATATACATCTCTGAAGTTCCAGCTCCTCACCAAAAAAACAAGTGCAGAGAAGCCACACAAGTGAAATGTTCTATATACTGACTTTTATAACAACTTTTTTGAAATCTCTCCTTGGATTCAGCTTGGCCTTAGACAGTTTTGCTTTGCTTGGCCAGACTGGCTTTTCCCAGTGAACGCAGGGCCAGCACCAGCAGTACATTCTAACCACTGACACTTTCACTTCACTTCTAATTTTATACCCTTTGTGCTCGATGTGTGCTGATTGCAGAACTCAGGCTTGCACTTACTGCCTCAGAAGGTCCTTCTGCAGAGCGTGGGGAAGGGTTTGTTTCAGCAGCTCACACACAAACAGACAGGCAAGTGTGAAACTACCAGATGTCCAAGTGTTTGTACTTGCACTTGCTGAGATTTTAGCATGAGCACAACTGTTCAGACAACTGCCACTGAGTCATTCTGAGACCCAACATAACTTCTTTGTTTACATTTTTACTACTCCCTCAGAGCAACGGGAAGGTGGCTGACTGGCAATTCCTGAAGGGCCAAGACTTACATTCTACACCTTATGTTCCCATAGGACTTGGGCAGGAAAACTCCCAGCACAGTCTCTTGCATCCAGCAGAGGTATTCCCAGAATGGAAAACTGTTAATGCCTCCCATTCCCATTGATTCTTTCTCTGTGCACAGGGACTGTCAATACTGCTTCTGGTTATGCCTAACAGTCCCCCTGGAATTGAGCTAAGACCACCAATTCATCAAGCACTAACTGCCAAGGATGTGTCAGCTGGTTGCCTAAAGGCTGAATTAAAGAATTAACATTTTTGTTGCACTTTTTAACAAAAAAAGTCGTGTAGCTCATGTGACATCTTTTGCTCAGCTTTTTCTCTAGAAGAGGAAAGGAATGGACACAAGGCTCTGGTACCTGCAGCCTTTGCACAACTCATTTTGGGTTTCTGCACCTCAGTTTCTCCTGCTAAATACTGGGCGTCTGTTTTGAGATGATCCACCCAAAAAAAGTGCTGCATAAACAGAGACCAGTATCTTTATTATCAATGCACTTCAAAGCAAAATTTTCTTCTTCTCTAAGCCAAATAGCCTGAACCTTTTCTTTCCACTGGCTTAAGCTGGTTCTCGATACCACGCTGGCCGAGCAGCTCCCCCAGAACCACATGAAAAGAGAACTGATGTCATGCAGCCTTGCTTCCACCTGGACGTGGTAATGCTGCCACTGCAATTTCGTTCTTGCTTGCTCTTTGCAAATTTCAGTTCCTCTCCTTGGGTGCTGTAAAAAAAAAAACTTTGATTCATACTTTACTTTCCAAATATTGTGGCTTTTCTTGTGCAACTGCTTAAGAAAGATGCATTGGCCTGTATTGTGCAAAAGGGTCTCTTATGACAAACTGCATGCACAGTATAACAGACAAAACCCATCAGGAGCATGGCTGCTCTTTCTGGCTTTATTTTATGTCAAGATGCATATTAAGCTGTTTTTTAAATAGGGAAGGAAACAGAGGTCAGAGTGGAATCACCAGATGTACCTCGCTGTTCATGATGTTCACATTCTACACGCAGAAGGTGCTGATCCTGCAAGGTGACAGGCACCTGCTAGAGCAGACTGAGCTTTCCCAGCTCCCCCTGGGCTTCTGCTCCCACACATAAAGTCTGCAGAGGTAGCAGAATCCTCCAAAGGTGCTCTACCAGACATCATGCAAAACAGAGTACCACCCTACATAATCCTTCTTTTTTGATTTCCCCCTGTATTCTGTGTAACTGTAGAAAACTTCCAGCACCCTTCACCAACAAATCCATCCACCCTTCACCAACAAATCCATCCACAAAGCAAAAGTTTCATCAGCCTGATCTGTTCACCATGCCAAAAATCAAGATGTAGCCGAGTACTTTAAATGTTTAAAGAAAGAATGGCTTAACAGTCAAAAAAGAGGAAAACATACATTTCTTTAGGGACTGTTTTGCTCACTGAATAATTGCCCCATTTGACCAACATACAAAAAACCCAAACCCAACCAACAACAAAAAGCAAAGAAAAGTAATAAAAACTGTGCACAATTGTTAATTTATAACAACAGGAACTGCCCACAGCTGACTTTTTCAGAGAGCCATCATAGCTGGTGAATAGTGAAAGACTATGTAATGATGTCATATGTCTGCAGTGACCTGTCTTTTTGACTTCTTTCATTCATTTCTAAAACAAATACTCTTTCCAGTTAAATTCAGTTCAAAAGCCTTGACTATATTTAATATCCATTGGTCCAATTTTGTTTCTAAATGCTTCTTGCTCTTGTTCCCTAACCTCTAAGTGCAGTTATTCTGGCAAATGCTATTTCTAAGGGCTGAAGTGAAAAACCCCACGTGCAGTGAGGTTATCTGTCCTTGCACAAGGGCTTTGCAATCATTGCAAAGGAAGGCAACAGCACACCAAGAACGTGGGGCAATGTGACTTGAATGCAGCACAGTCATAGAAGTTCAATTCTGGCAAAGCTGGAAGCCTCAGTAAAAAGCCCAGCAGAACAACTGCTGTAACACTAAATGTACTGGGTTTCGTGTCTCCTGTACCATTCAGTGACTAAGTTAAAAACTCCAGGGATACTTTTGTCTTGTATCAATAACTTCATTGGTAAGCCTCACTTTTCCACTGTACCTTCCAAAACAATCATCTTTGGTCCTGACAGCCTGAAAATCATTACTTATTTACTGACAAGTTTTCAGGACACATTCTTTCTCCTCACATGTGAGCAGAATACTGGTGCCAACGCAGAGGAGGGAACCTGTATTTGCAACGGGGATAATTTCCCACGTAAAGTTTTAAGAGCCAACAAAGGAGCCAAACTCTGTGAAAAGTGTCTCCTCAATCAATATGTATCTCTCCTTTTCCTGTTGAGGGATCATGCCTCTGACAGACCAATGCTCACAGCAAACACACTTCTGCAGCTCTCCTTGGAAAACTTCCCCTGCTGTTCTTCCCTTATTCTGTGTCTTGTCAACACCCTCTCATCACAAACAGCTGCTTCCCATCTGAGCTGACTTCTGAGCACAGTTTCAGTAACACAACACAGACAGAACCACCAGCACCCAAAGGGACACGAGCTAAAAAAATTATATGCAAGTGTCCAATGATTATCGTTTGAAGCCTCTGATTTTCCTCAATAAAAAGGGAAGTAAATAAAAGAGAAATGAGCAAGCACTCTTCATATGAAGGACCAAAGTGCTTTCAGTCTATGATATCTCAGCTCACAACTGTCAGTAATGATACTCTGAATTAGGTAATTAACATCCAGTTCCTTTTTATGCTGTCCTGAAGCATTCACCAGCCTTTAAACTGTATTTCTTTTCTGTCTCCCCTGCACATTAAACAAAATGAAAGACCTCAAGTAACGACAACAGTCAGTAATGACAGAAGTCTAAGGAAGTCTAAGGAAGTCTAAGGAAGTCTAAGGAAGTCTAAGGAAGTCTAAGGAAGTCTAAGGAAGTCTAAGGAAGGCTGACAAAACGTATTTCTAGCACTTCTGGCCTGGCACATAGAACTTTCACGTAACAACAAAGCATCAGAAATAAATGCAACCACATCAGCCACCCTCCCAGAAAAGCTAACCTTGGGTCTTGGATTCAGCTCCATTCTGCCAGAGGGTTGTTTTAGCAGGATGTCCCACAGCCTGGGGTGGGAGCTGTGGCCATGCCCCCACTGATGAGCTCCAAGGGCCGGGACGTGGGCCTGAGCCTTGCAATTCTGGAGAAAACTGGTAAAAGGTTTCCTGGCACACTTTAGCCTGGGCCTACCATCATTGTCCCAAACAATTCTCAGGAATGGTGCCAGTTAGGACAGGCCAGGACCATTCCCGACAGGGAGTCTGAATGAATCCATCCTACTTTGAGACTCAGATTCTCAGTGGTACAAGACAAGACCAGATCATGCCAGTTGGCCTCAGGGCCAGAGAATAAAGCCTGGCACTATTTTGTTTACTACATTGGTAGCCGAAGTCTCTTGCTTAACAATCCAGAGCATTAACCACTGATCAGCTCTAACAGCACAGATAAACTTCTGCCTCCATGCCTTTTCCTCTGTGACCTACTTATTAAATAGCCTACTCACGTACACCTACATTAGGCTTGTCCATTTTTCCCAAAACAACCTGGATTCTGTTTAAGAATCAGGTTTCAGAGTGCAAAACATTTTACCAGGTCAAAAGTTTTACAGCTTTCTGTCGCTGCCCCTTCACACAAAATGAAAGGGGCTTCTTTAGCCACCTAGTGATGAGGTTAACAGCCAAGGCTCCCTGTGAGGTGATGCATTCAAAGCAGTTGCCAGATCAGACAGAAAGTCCCATGGGACTGAGACTTTGCTGTGTAGCTAAAACCCACCCACCTCTCTGAGATAAGAATTTGCATTTTACTGAGTTCTTATCAGGAGTCTGTCCCCAAAGCAGGGCCCTCCACCAGTGACACGAATTTTGAGTATCAGGGAACTCCTCTCATTGTCAGCTTCCTCAGCCTCCAAAATAACCCCCTGAGTGCAAACTTTTATGTTTTCCCCTCTTTCCTGACAAGTATTTCCCTTGTGTATCCCGTGATGGGTTGTTCCAAATTACCCAAACCCTGGCTAGCATGCCAGAAGCATGAGCAGGCAAAACTTTCAGGACAAAAGTGTTATCACTGTTGTGATTTACTGCAGATAAAAAAAGGTGTAAAAGGATGTGGATGGTGTTGTCAGGATTTTTTAAACCTAAACCCATTCCGTCATGTACAAAGGTAGTTAAAGTCTGACAGACATCCACTAAAACGAGTCTCAGGGGTTTGAAGCTGTTTCTTAATAAATTGCTCAGATCCCAAAGATAAGCATCACTCCTTGGTGGGTCACCAGTGCAAAGGACTGTACCAGCCTCCCTCTTTAGAAGTGGTGCTCTCAGGGAAGGGGTGGGCAGTGTGCCTTTCAGGGATCAACGTCTGCTTATTCTGACACACAGGGCCAAGAGACCTCAGCAGAAAGGATGTGGCTTTGGTGTCACCAGCAACAGCACTGGTTCACAACTAAACCAGCAGCCTGGTTTGTGCAAGTCAAACTCCGGGACCGATCACACCAAGTTTCACACCCAAAACACGCAACCAAACAGTTCCTAATATATGCTTGAAGCAGGAGCCCTGGAAATGTTGGTTCTATCACTCAGAGAGTGGCAACTTAACAACTGACAAACCCACAGGGAATATATAATCAGCACCCTGCATATTAGATGGTTTGATCCATTTTTTATTTTTTTTAACTGGAAGTGTATTACTGGGCCAAGTAAATTGTGACTAATCTAAAAGATTTTTAATGACTAAACAACAGTGCTTGTTAAAAAAAGTGCCTTCATTTTACATAAAAACATAGTTTGGTAACCAACAAATTAACCTGTTGGCACGAGAACTGACCACAAACAAAATCAGAAGTACAAAATGCAAGTCAGGTTAAGAAAGGTCAGCAAATTTACTCCATGAGTCATGAGATATCAGATGAGTTGCAGCCAGGTTATTATTTGTATGGCTGATTATGAAATAATTACAGCAATGGCAATAGCAGTGAGAATGACCCAATATCCTTACATGAACCTAAACATTCCTTTAACTCAGTACCACAGTCCCATCATCTCAGTAACTGCCCTAACCTTTAAATAATCAGGGTTTAGAAATCTGTTGCCCTCCCTGCAACTCAAAGACATATGACATATGTAGGAAGTGACATTGCCAGCCAGTTTGTGACAAGTTCCTGTGCTGACAGCAGTGGGTGGAAGGGCAGGTTCATACATAACCTTCACAATGCCAGAAGGGTCAATACCTGCCTTTAGGTCCCCAGGTTCAAAGGAGCCTCTCAGAGCAACATCCAGCTTTGGGCAACCAGTGTGTGATGCCTGACATATGGCACTCAGCTGTGTAAGCAGTGAGGTACTGCTAAGAAGGAGGGCTCATTAGCTCATTACCACAGAGCTGTTTTCTCTTACTCTACTCTTGAGATCTGCAGTTCAAAGGGAGCCAAGGCCTCTTCAGATGAGTGGCATCTACTCCAGAAGGGTGAAGCAGAGTCTATCTGCTGAAGTCAGGCATTTTATCCAGACAACCACCCTGAGGTTCTCTCCCAGGACAGATCCACTGCAGTTCTCTCTCTCTGCTACAGCTGGACCTGATGATACATGCAGAGGTAGTCTTAAAGCTCTAATCACACCTGACTAAGCAATTAAGCAGGAATCTTCATCAGCAGTAATATTTAAATCCAAGACTTTGGTCAAGTTTTACGCCTGCTATTGGCACAATCCCCAGTCCAAGCCTCCATTTGTGACCCAGCAGGGAAAAGCAGTCAAAGGTAGCATTCAGTGTGGATGAGACAGCTTTGCATGAATTGCATCCCTCCAAAAGGAAGTCTCTGTCTGATTGAGAAACGACATTGTTGTTTATTTGAAATCTTTCCTTGCCTCTAGCTGTTAAAGGCTGAGAATGCTGCAGTCATGCCCACTCCTAAATGGGAGCTCTTCAAAATTGATAAGAAACATGATAAGATAGCGATGCTTCCAGCCCATCCTTCAAAGAGACAGGGCTGGTTACTTCAACATGAGTTGAAAACAGAAAACAAAATACTGAAAGAGAGACAAAAAGGGGGGCGGGGACTGAATGCCACACTAAAAGAGGAAGAAGCAGCAGTCACCTTATGCCACAGTGTAACTTTTACATCCCTAATTCAAACAGCCTTCATGCACTCTGAGACAGCACCACCTCTGAGTGCACTACCCAAGGGATCATCTCTCAATTCAGAGCATGTAGTGAAACACTGCTGTGTAAACATAGACTAAGTATCCCACCACAATACAGATATAATGGTAATAAGCAGAGGCATTAGGGAACTACACATGTCATCTAAGGCACAAAATAAAAGGGCCTGGCTGAATGACAATTGCAAAGAAACCTCACCATGCAGCCAGAGAAACTGGGAGATGCGACCATTCAGGACAATTTCAAAGATTTTATCCACAAAACAGGTTGCTGTAATCATGGCCATTGCTATTAGTGAATAAAAAAAACCTTCACAAACTAGATGAGTCCATAGAATATACTTCTCTTTCCTAACTTCAAGAGTATCTCAAAAAAGGAGATGAGGTGTAGGAGATTTGAAAGCCTTTGCCACAGTAAAAGCCTGGTCCAACGAGATATCAGAGCTCCCATAAGGTTTCTGCAAAACTTTGTCATTAAGTTCCCATTTTCATGCATGAAAACTGATGGCAGCCTTTGCCCCTGAGGGGCTGAGGCCAGCAATACTCTCTGGTGGTGACCAGGACAGACTGCCATTTGCACGGGGATTTCAAACATCATCAAAATCAAAAACATACATTTATATCCTAAACCACTGTGCAAGGCCTTTAACATTGCAGGCAGCAAATCCATTTGAGGAGACCAAAACAGAAAAGGGATTCTACAGTTGCAAAGAAAAGGGAAATTCACACATAGTCCCTTATATTTTCTTGCAAGTGCCTGAAGCAGACAATAGGCAGGCAACAGAAATAAGTAATTTTTTGAAAGCTTCATCTGTCACAGACTCATCTGGGTGCCTGAAGGCAGACACTGCACTTGGGAGACCCTGCTTTTTCAAGCTGCAGATACCCTCTCGGTGTGGGATGCCTCTGGGACTGCCAGGGCCTGAACACAGGAAAGCTGGCCTGCAAACTCATCACTCTCTTCCCCTTGAGGAGGGTTCAGTGTTGCACTTCCAAGGTACTCCCCAGAAGCCTAAATATTCAACTTCTCCCATAAATGCTACACGCCAGCACCCAGTCACAGTCACTGATATGAGCAAGGAGTTGTCCTCAAACGCAAGTACGAACTCAGATAAACCTTTCTTAAGGCTCCGGCGTTTTGGGCACTAGTGTTCAGGAAATAAATAGATTAGAGAATCCAGATAACAGCACAGGAATTATCAGAAGCACAATTAAACAGTTTTTGAGAAAGTTAAACAATTTGACAATTTAGTCTAGTCTGAAATGAAATGGGGAAACATCCATGAAATATGTAAGGGTTTGACGCAAAGAGAAAAAGATCACCTACGTGCTCAGTGCAAAAAAATATTACACATTTAGGCATTAAGAAGACATTTCTAATAATAACAACATCTAAACACCAGGATAAACCATCAGAAATTAAGCTCCTTACATATCAGAACACAATGGTTTGTCAAGATTCTCTCCAAGACGATTTTTCTCGATTCTGTGATATGATGTGGTTCTTCCATTTTACATTTCCCACCCCTGCAAATCAGTACTCCTGCCTCGGGCAGAAACGCTGTGACCTGGGAAGTGGAAAATTAGCAAAGCTTTCAAACTTTTTCCCTTCCAATATTTTGGGACAAACAAGCTCCCGTAACGGGTATAAATCTGCTTCCTGCAAATATCAGCCACGAACATTGTAAAAATCAAACATTAAGCTATGCATGGAGCTCAAATAACTTCTGCTCTCTGTGATGCTGGGTTCACTTTTTGATCCCTATGCCCTTCCTACCAGAGCCCGGGGTGTCTGTCCCTCCCTTCCCCTCGCTCCCTCAGCTCCCAGACTGCTATCGCAAGGGAGTTTTGTTGCAGAGGCACCAGCGTGGCGCTGGGAAAGCCCAGGGCAGCCAAGCTCTCCCTCCTCCCCCAGAGATCATGGCACATGTTCAGACAACAACTGGCATCCCTGGAGCGAGAGGGAGGGACAAAAGGCAAAGGGGCTGATTGATGAGAGCACTGCAACCAAGAGGAGGGAGAGATGCAGAGCCAGAACCAGGTCGAACACCTCATTCTGAAGGACGTAAGGAGGCCAAAGCAGGTCTGAGATAAAGGGTAACAAGGGTCAGATGCACACCGAGCTGAACGAGCTAAAGGAAGTGAAGAGAAAGGAGTTTTAGTTCTCACTCGTGTGGCAGTAAACTGGTGCAACTACACGGGGGATTTATTAATGTTTTCTCATTGTGGAAATTCTGTGAGAGTGCAAAAAGAACTAAACACCTCAATTCTTATAAAAAGCCTGCTGTACTCTGAGGTAACTGTGACTTGCGAAGCCTCCCTGCCGAAGACGTGGGCTGGGCACACAATTTTCAAAGTGACACACTGAGCTCAGACACACATGTCAGAGCAGGAGAGAACCTGGGAGTCCTGTGTCCTGTGTCCTTCCAGCCCTGCTCTGAGCCCCGTGGCTGTAATCTGGGCTCTCTAGACCACGGGCTCAGACAAATAAATATTTTCAGAGCTTCCTCTTTGCTTTGTTTTGCTTTTCTGTTTTTTCAGCTATGCTTCACCTTCTACATCCAGACTCTTTTCTTCACATTCTCTCTTTGTATCCAGGGCAAAAGAACCTTTTAACCTATTTGCACTACATCCTTTAGCAGCAGAATTTGCACTATACTTTAGTCTAAATAGAAAACTCCACTAGCAGAATTGCCAACCCCAAATACTCAAGAGTCATAACAAAAGCCCCTAAAAACTCAAGAGTGGGTTTGTTTTTTTTTGGTTACTGTTCTATCTTCGATCTGTGCTTTACAACCAGAAGGGCTACAAACATGACATTTAAAATGAAAGCTGTGATCCTCCTCAATTTACACACGTCAGGAACCAGGCTTTTAAGAGAAGTGTCCCACGATATTAAGACTAAACAGAAGAAAATCTTGATCATTTGCAGTCCTAGCAACTGGCTACAGGTGACCAACTGACCCAAAATAACAGAACAGCAAAACTAATTCAGATCATCTCCAACAATTTCCTTTTCCATCTTCTTCCTCTCCCCAGTTGCTTTTAGGTGTCTCATAATAAAGGAGCAACATTACCCCCAAACCATATGGTTCACCTTTCAGAATCAGCATTTATCTGTATCTGCTGGGGGGGAAACAGGCAGAGAACAGGGGAGGACAGGAAACCACACCCCACAGCTGAGACAAATGGTTTGTGTGCTGCTCTATCTGAGCACCAGAGCCCCGTCTTGGATGCAAACAGCATTGTGAAATATGAAGAAGGAAAAAAAAAACAAGCCTGTGATGTTTATCATGTTTCAAGATGGGTGGAGTGCAAAATCCAGAGATACTAGATCAATTACAACCATAAAGCAAGTAAGGAAAGGGAGCAAAACATAAATATTTTGAGTCTGTAGGATGTGGGTTAATGTATCTGGTGGCACATCTTACCTAACATAGTTATACAATTGATAGGATTGAAAAAGACTTTTAGTCTTCATATAAAAATAAAGGATGGCATAGCATTAAAACCTAAAAATAGTACTGGTACAACTACTTATCCAACTTGATACCTATCTGGTAAGAACAATTCAACTTTCATACTGTTTTCATGCCTGCACAGAACAAACAGCAATTGCTTAAACTAAAAGTACAGCCTGTCATTCCGACATTAAAATTTACAAGTTGGTGGTTTGTCTTTGGAAAGATGAGAGAGACATATTTATATACAACGTAGAGAACAATTTGGCTTTACATATTTGCAATTAGCTAGGTTGTGGGAGCTGCATGTGCAGGTTAGAGCAGCGAAATTAAAGGATAGGGAAAAAAAAAAAAGTGATGCAACAAAACACCTACCTCTGCAATCCAGTGTATTGGATAATTACTGCTCCTACACTTCCATGTGTAATTCATATGATTATATCTCCAAACTGGTAAAACAAACCTTTAAAAAACTGACAGCTAACTGTTGTGTACCCACTATTCTATCTATTTTTAGAATGATGGTCAATGAGCATTTCTGAAATTGCTCACGGCTCCTGTACCTCCTTACTTGAAAGCTGGTCTTTAATACCTGCAATATTAGCGTAACACATTTGACTGGGATTCTCTGGAATCAGTCAAACAAACCACAGCCTTTCTGTTCTCAACGAACTGTGGGTGACTTCTCCACACCCACTGACAGCACAGGCAAGAACAGTTACCCAGGGACTGGCCATGCCAGGGCTGCACCTCAGCCAGCCCACAGTCCTGGGTGCCAGCAGACAGAAGCTGGCATTTACCCCGCTGGTCATCCTAACTAAATTATCACCTGGCTTGCTTCTGCCACGCAGAAAAGAAATATTTCAGATTACACAGACAATGCAAACATTTCTGCATAGGTTGCACAGAGTTAAAAGAGGCCAAAGGATTTAATTGAATCTTGACATCTGGAGCCTGAAAATCCTTATGGGTGTATGATCCCACCAGAGACGTACAACAGAATTATCTGTCTTTATCTCTTTGAAGTTTATCTTGCTCCAGAAACTTTCAGTAAAGTTCCATTAGCTTCTGACAATTTTCCACTTGGATTCTCGTTTGGTCAGTGGTTCTTTTAATGATCTTAGCAGCTCTCCCTGCTGCTTAAAAGGTTTGGCTGTGTAATCAGCCTTTATTGGTAAAGGTAGTAACATAACTGCAGTATTGTCTATTAATACTCCTGATTTACACAGCATTTCTTCAAGGAGGATTCCATATTTTGCAATACCATACCCGCCTCACAAAATGACACATAAGACAAGACACAACACAGCATGTGAATATTCCTAATCAAATCAGTGACTTCAGGTCATCAGCTGTGAGTTGGTAGAAAAAAAAATTTTTCCCCTCTCAACCTCTCATTTTGAGGCTTAATGGAGGAAAATTAAGACTACTGACATCATGATATGCATATAGTGTTATAGCTGTATTATATTACCATTTAATATAAAATCCAGACTCTATCCATTGGAATGGATCATCTCACCTCGTAAGATATGGAACAAACCACAGAAAAGCTACTGGGTTTCATTCTCTCTATAGTTCTGATACATTATACTATAATACATTATATATATATATATATACATACACATATGTATATATACATATAATACAAATATCAACAGGAGTACCAGAAACTAAAGAGGAGTAAAACTGACTTGGAACACCTTCTTGTGTCCAAAATTAAATGAAATAAAACCATAACAAATCACATGCACAGTGAAAAACGATGGGAAATCTAAGTTAAATTTGCAGATATAACTCAAATTTGTCAAAGTTACTTTAGGTATGAAACATAACAGATTCTAGAGACTAAATGTTATTTAAATAGGTAAACATCTGTAGCATTTTCATTAAATGAGTGCAAAACTCATAGCAAAACGTTCTTAATGGTGACTAACACAATTTTTATTGTTAGAAAAGAGAACTCAATGTTTTATAACTTTAATAATACCCACTGTATTTATGGAAGCTAAATATGGACCACAATCTTTCAGGCAAAGGAAACAAGGATTGAGTCCTCATGGTTATAGTAAACCTACTTTCCCCTGCAGCTTTGTGGGAAAAGGTTTCTAAGCATAGGAAAAAAAGAAAAGAAAAATGAAACCTTTCCTTAAACATCATCACATATGAATCTTCTAAAAAGGATTAAACTACTGTTAATAAATTGAAGTTACTTTGATTTATTTGCAAATGCATAGTATTAAATACTTAAGAGATTCTTTTACATTACTAGGGAACACAGGAAGCTGCTGCCAGCAAGCACCCTCAGTGCTCTGATTAAACCCATAGAATTCAGTTGTTTGCTTTTTAAAACACTGTTTATTGAGAATACTTAATGAGGACTAGGGCTTCAATAGCAAATATTTAACAAAGAGCACAGATTCCCTCACATAATCTTTTTCTAAAGCACAACTGTCCCAGCCTCCGTGGGGAAAACTCATTCTGGTGATAGAAAGATGAGATTTAGCCTCTCTTTATTTAATCCAAGCTATTGAAGTTTCTTAAGCAAAGGAACCTGCCCCCCACATGCCCTCTCAGCTCATGTTTGACAGGAACAAGTCTCCAGAAGATCTGGGCACTGCACCTGTCCCGCACAGAAGTGCTTCACTGCAGCCAAAATTACTTCTGGATCATATGGAGTATAAACCACTTCAGAACAACTCACACTGTGAAGAAACCAACCAACCTCACCCAGCCACGCTGGAGTGGTAACCTGGTGCTCTACCCCAGTGTAGGTTTATTTTGTGCTGGGTAAGTGCTGCTCACACAGAACACGAGCTGGGGAGCAGGAGACCCGTGGGGCAGGAGCTGTGGTTCCTCTGCAGCAACACCAGTGCACTCAGGAGAACCACCTAATGGAGTAAAGTGCCTTCCTTTGTGAGGTCCAAGCAGAGCTGAGAACACAGGGTCCCAGAGCTGCAGCAGCACTTTCATTAGCGTATATTCATTTGTCATAAGGCAAAACTTTTGGACTACAGCTGACTATAATCCCAGTGATTATGTGGATGATATTATCCTTGCATGCCAGCTCAGCTGCCCACCATGGGAGGCAGAGCAGAATTCTCTCCCTTGGGTTACCTTGTTAGAAGGATTAAGTTATGGCTATCCATGCAGTTTATGCAGAAAATATTTCACACTCCAAATTTTATTTTTAAAACTTTCATCTCATTACTGCTCTTCTTACCCTCACACAGTGCAGTAGGATCCTCATTCTCCTTTCCTTAGGGCTAACACCATTCCACTACCCAAATGCAGCTGAACAGAGATTCAGCCCATAAGAAATAGGTCAATGACTAAAGAAACTATCATCATTTAGGACAGCACATGAATATTTGACACGTGCATAAAGTTAAGCCTGTGTGTGGATGCTGCTCTAAACCAAAGGTCAGAGATAGGAAAGATCCTATCCCTCAGTGCTTTATTCAAACATAATTATCAAAACACGAACTCCACAGGGGGGTAAAGCTGCACTACCAGAACCAAGGCCCAATACTACAGCCACTCTACACTCAGTAACAAAGTGCCTCAGGAGGGCTCTGACTGCCTGCAGTGCCAGCCCAACACCACAGTCCAGTGTACTCCATCAGGAGCTCCTCCTGCCATTAGCCAGGGCATATTACTCACTACTGCTCTCATGGAAACTGCCAACTTAATGAATGTAAATAAATAAATGACTTTTTTGGGGGCTTTTTAATATATGAAAATCCCATTAGTTAACTCTGTGAACACGTTTAGCTCTAAGAACTGAAGCTAAAAATATATGTAGCTTGAACCTACAGTCTAGCCTGCAGCTGATAAAGTCTCAAATTCAGTACTTAGGACAGAGGAGTTTTCTGAAGGATTTTGGGTTTATTTTGTCTGTAGGGTGGGGCACTTCTGCAACTTGCAGCTTTTTTTAAAAAATCTTCTCACACTGAGACAGAACCACAGTTTTAAATGAAGCTAACTGGCACTTCAGCTGGAAGCTTTCTCAAATTAAAGGCTTTGAGTTCAACTACTGGAGAGAGAAAAGGAGGATTCAAGTAGAGACTAGTTCATAAAGCAACCACATCCTTTTCCTTTATCTTTTATGCTACACAGCTTACCACTTGGGTGAATCTGAAAAACACTGAAGACAAACTGATTTTTAAAAAAACAAACAAAAACCTTGCCAGAAGGACAGGTCAAAAAGGGCTCAAGAGTCTAAGCCCAGTTAGATGAAACCAGAGTTTACTACTCATCCAACAAAACACCAGAAAGAATTTCTGCCCTGATCAATCTTTTAGAAATCTCTGCAGAGGCTTCCCTTGCTTTGATTCTTGATCTCTGTGTGATCAAATAGTTTATTCTTTTTTTTTTTTAAATGGCATTTCTGTTATCTAGTAACTTTTACTGCAGGCTTTTCTAGTTATTTGGAGGGGTGTGGTGGTGTGCTGATGAATTCCACATCGACAGCCTATATGGGAAAAAGGAAATATCCAGATGGAGTTTTTCTTCTGAACTAGCCCATGGATAATTTCAGAGGCGGGTATAATTGTCTCCACATGCACAGACACACACGGCCCAATCACATATTTATGTTTACCATTAAACCAAAACATATATAATATTTATTTATAAATAACCGGCAGCACGGATAGAGTTTTCCACGTGGGTGTGAAAGCAACTTCTGAACACCTACAGCCGAAGGGACGCGGCACTCCGAGAGCAGAGCGGCCGCCGGGGCCGCCCGTGTCCCCGCGCGGTCCGGGACGCTCCGCGCCGGCGGCCACAGACCCGCAGCTCCGCCGGCCCCTCGCACGGCCCCCGCCCCGCAGCCCCTCCGAGAGAAGAACCAACTCCCCCTCGGCGGAGCGGGCCCGGCCCGGGCACTTCCACAAGTTGTGCCCCGGCGCTGCCCCGCCGCCCTCGCAGCCCCCGGCCCGCGGGGAGGAGCCGCCTGCGGGCCCCCCGCCCGCCCGCCCCGCGGTGCCCCCGAGGGCGCTCCCCGGCCCCGCCGTGCCGCTCACCGACTGCAGGAAGCGGAGGGTCCCCACGTAGTCGCGCTCGGTGCTGAGGATCTCGTTGAGGACGCAGAGGCGGAGGCGCAGCTGGCGGTCGGTGTCCTTGGGGCAGCCGGCGGGCTCGGCGGCGCTGGGGGCGCCGGGCGGCGGCGGCGGCGGCTCCATGGTGGCGGCGCGGGGCCGGGCGTTCCGCTCCCCGCTCTCTCAGGAGCCCCCCATGGCCCCTCGGCCCTGCCCACCCGCGGGTCGAGGCGCTGCAGAGGCCGGGCGCGGAGCGCAGCCCGGCTGCGGGACACGCCGGGGTAGCGGCGCGGCACCGCTGAATGGAGCGCGAAGGGAAGCCCCGGCGGCGGGGAGGGGGAGCGAGGGGCGGGCGGGGAGGGAGGGACGAGGCGGGCGGAGGCGGCGGAGCCCGGCCCCGGGGCATGGCCGGGCCGGCGGCGGACAGAGGGGCGGCCGGGCGGGGCGGGGCGAGAGCGCGTCCCCATCACGGGACCCCGCACACCCTCACAGCCCCCTGTCCTCATCACCCGACCCCGCACACCCTCACAGCCCCTGTCCTCATCACCCGACCCCGCACACCCTCACAGCCGTGCACCCTCATCTCCACACCCCGTACAGCTCCTCTCACGCACACACCCCCCTCAGATCCCTCACACACGCACAATCTCTCTCACACCCTGCACTCCTTCACTCCCCCTGCACAGCCCCTCACACCACACACACCACTTTGCACCTGCACTTTCTCATCCCACACACACACCCCTCGCCCTCTTGCGCTGCAGACCCCCCTGCACACACCTCACACCCACACACCTCACACCCACTCACGTACCCTGCACACACTGCACACCCACACACCTCACACTCATATGTACCCCCCACGCCCCCCCAGCACCCTGCACTTCACACACATGTTCTTGCACAGCCTGACACACGCCCAGTGCAGTCACACAGCACAGCCGTGCCACACCAACCCAGCACAGGGCCATGAACACACCACGGCTCTGCTCGAACAGGGAGCTGCCCCCAGCCCTGCCCCCCGTCCCTGCCCGGCGCTGAGTGCTCGCACAAACGCCTCATCCTCAGTGTCACACAGGAGTACGCACACCACAATGGACACAAGGATGCAGAAATAAGGTATTGCAGTCTTCTGTGCCGACTGAGAATAAATGCAACAAATGCGTTTCGTTGCTGTGAATCCAAAATATGGGGGGGTTAAGTTGGTTGGGTTTGTGCGAAGTGAGTGCAAGGCATAAGAGTAGGGGTGAGTGGGACAAACTACACACAAAACCAGACAGGGCTGCAATTCAGCGCTGCTGCCCCAGCTCCCAAAAAGCTAACTTGGCTTATACCGGTGGAGATTCTCTCAGGTCTCTTCACCATAAGAACACTGCCAGGCTTTTATCAAACTACAAATACACATTTACTTATTTTTAATTAAGGAAAAAAGTTTCAAGAAGAAATTTTAAAAACGTTAATGATGTGAACTTTTAAGTGGCTTAGGGATAGAGGCACTTATTGGACATATTACCTTAAAAACTAACACAAATAGTGTGATGAATCTTCCCCAGGCTAAAACAAAACACCTCTTAGAGTTTTTTACCCCAACAGTGACTTTCTCTCTGTCTTGACTAATCTTTATTGTAGTTACTAAGTTTTCTATTCAGGAGTAAGTGATGGTAGTCTAATATACCCAATTGTTATCTCAAGGCTTCATGGATATCACATTACATGGAATGAAAAAATAGCTCTTGGGTCAAGATGCAGTTACAGCAGGCTGAAAATCTGCAGTGTAAAGAGAATATCTCGCATGCTTTCAGCCCTAAGTGTGGATATTGTCTTTATCAAGTGACAGTGGTATTTTACCTCCCCATGTCTCCTAATGAGGTAGTCTTGGGTCAAGGTGTGCACATGCACCTTCACAAACACGACTCTCGTGATGTGCTGTGGTAGCACTGTCTGCACCCTCGCCAGTGAGAAACCTTCCCTTCACTCTGAGTGGGTCTGAAACACGGCTGCTCCAAGTGGGAAAGGTCTTATCTCCCTGAATGTCGGGGGTCCGAGGGCAAAGCACCGAGGGGCAGGGAATCGCCAGGGTGGCTGGGTTCAGAGGAGCACGATGGGCGGTGGGAGAGCACGGCCAGTGAACGGTCTCCAGGAGCTCAGATTAGACTCTAAATTCACTGCAGATTTTCTTTCAGGTTGTTTACGTTTAACCTTTGTTTTCTTCTGAAAGCCATTACACCATTTTCATTTATTTACTCATTGTGTCTCCGGCTGACGTCCTTTTAAAAATCATCAAACGGGTTTTTTTGTGTTTGGGGAAAGAGGCAAGACTCTCTTACAAAAGACCTTGCTTAAATAACAATACACTCTGTTAGGAGAAATCTGCATCTCCAAAGCTACGCCCCCACCCTGTGGCTGAATGAGAAAGTTGTTGGTTTGAAAGCTGTTAATTTGTTAACTCTGTCTCCAGCGTTTGCCTCGAAAGTCTTGCAATCATTTCATTGCTGGGGTGAGTGTCGACACGGTGTACGAGCTACATTGCTTCAAAACACCTCTCCAGCTTTAGGGGCAGTATTGGAAGCATTACTGTGAAAGGATTTTTAAAAGGACGTTACTTTTGACTGGAAAGATTAAAATGCTAAGGAAAAAGGTTTGCATTCAAATTAAAGGGAGATCTTTCACTCTTTTTTTAGAAATGGTTTTCTTTTAGGTATAGGAAAATTCATTTTGGTCCAAATTATCTCAATCTTTACTTTAGGATGGATATTTTATTAGTTGCTAGCATGGCTTTTCACTTTGAAGAAAAAAACCCTATCGTTAGACAGCAAGCTCTTTTATTATTAAACGGCTACTGTGTGTTAGCTGACTGAAACTGCAACTGAAAACACGTTCCTTCTAGCTTGCTTTCTTTTTGTTTGTTTTTAAATTTTTTATATTTTTAAAAAGGAAGTAGTTTACAACTACTGTTCAGTTTTGAAGAGAATTTTACTGCCAGAATGTTTTTTTCAAGTGAGCACTTCAAAAGCAAACAAAAAATGCTGCTACTTTGTAAAACAGTCGGGGAGTCAATTATCAGGAGGCTGACATATCAATTACCACGAATTCAAGGTTTTTCGAGAAGATGTAATTAATTTACAAGTGCTTGTAAGTTGTTTGCAGCTGTTACATTTTTACATTGTCTGCCACAGTAGCACCAAGGTGGCAAGGTCTCCACATGGTATCGCACCACCGAAGAAAATAATCATCTATTCCCTCTTTGTCTGCATACTGTCTGTATTCACTCTTGTAGGAGAAAATACTGTTTACTCTTGGCCTGCTGAAGGCTCTAGAAAAGCCCCCAGAAAGTTGTGTGAGATGTGACTGGGACTACATTTGCTGTATAGTAAGATTCAGAAATCCAGAGTGATTGTAGAGTTCGTTGTTTTATACTGCTATGCCCTTTAGACTCAGCAAGGAAGATCTGACAGACCACACCAGCCTTTTCCTCACTTTTTTCCTTCTCCTTTTACCAGTTATTCCTTTCTGAAAGCACTGTCTGCTTTCAGACAAAGTATACCATTCTGAACTTTGCCAAGTTAACAGATGTTTTTTTCTGTTAACTTTAGGAAATTTAGAATCAAATCCCTATTTATGGCTTATCAGAAAATTGCCACTCGTGCATAGTTTCGAAGTGACTTGATGACAAAGGCAGATGTGGGAATGCATTACACATTCTGCATGACCCTTTTCCTGTGCACACATTGCATATATGATTTATGTCAACCGACTCCATACATTTATTTATTTTTGTAGTGCTAAATAAATTCCAGCCTCACATGCTTTGATTTATGAAAATGTTTATGCAGCTTTTCAGTGGAATTTAGCACACCACAATTTCACAGTTTACTGCAGCTCAGTGTGGTGAAAAGCACAAGGACAATCAGAAGTGCTGGGTACAGTGTGCACCAAAGAGCCCAGGTATCTGAACATCCCCCTCCTGTGTTGATCTCCACTGGGTCTGTGTGCATCTTCTTTCTGTTGGGTTAAAAGAGTCACTGAATTGCAGGTCCCTGTGTGTGAGTGTACCAGGGATCTGGATCTCTCGGTGAAGGTGGGTCTCAAACAGGTTTTTCCAAGATCCTTTAGCAAGTCGTTCCACATTTAATGATGTACTGCTTTAAAAAATGTCCTTTTGCTTCAGACCTGATGATTTCCTTGGTTGCACCTTAACTTTATTATTGCAAAAAATAGAGCTTAGTCACTGTCCCCGCTTTACTCGCCATTTAAAGACTTCGCAGACCTTTAGCTCATTTCCTCTCAGAGCTCTCCACACAAGTTAAAACACAGACTCTCTTCATATTGAAGGCATTTTACATGGCTGACCATCTTTATTGCTCTTCCCTGTACCTATAGCAGCTCTACTACACCCTTTGAGAGACAGCAGTAATGGGTTTGTGTGAGACATTAAAAAAGGTTTGTGTGCCAGGGACCTGTTCAGAGTACAGTGATGGTCCATGTGATGCTCCCACAGAGGATCTAAAAGGCTGCTGCTGAGCAGAGAATAACCCCTGGCTCCAGCACCTGCTTATTGAATGGCAGCAGCTAATTTAACCCCCCACATTGCATCTGTAGATATGCAGAGTAATTCTAGAAACTTAAGTCAAAACATTGTAGTTGATAGAGATTTCCATCTGCATAATTAAAATCAGAGCCTGGTCTGTATGAAGTGGACATGAATCACCTTCCACCTGCCCCTGTATAATTCATTGCAGCTAACTGATTTCACCAGAGCCAGTGCTGATTTATTCTAGCTAAGAATTAATCCCTTTGACTTCTACCAATGATTCATCTTCAAGCAAGATAATGTGGAGGTAGTTTGAGTAAGCTTTGCAGAAATAATTTCTTAAGTTCTCTCTCTCCAGGAACCTAGACTGCCAGTGGAGCATTTACATTTCCCTTTTTAACATGAGCCTAAAAATAAATTTAAGATAAAAACGTTCAGGTAACTTGACTGCAGAGTGACTTGGAACAAATAGAGAGAAGCTTAGAGTGAGCATGGAGAACAAAGAAAGAGAATTGCTAGGCAGGGTTGGGTGGAATTCTCTGTGATTAGGGGATAATACAGTACACACACTCAGTTGAACTCTGAAAGCGCTTAATTAGAGGCACGGTGTGTGGCAGAAGGAGGTAAGTGTTATGTCCATTTGAAAACAGGGAAACAGATACAGGCAGCTGAAGTGGCAGCCCAAGAGCACTGTCAGTATGTGCAAAACAGGAGTTTGGGAATTCACAGTTCTTGACTTGGACTTACAGAGCCCACTCAAAGGGGCCCCCACGATGTCACACGAGTTTCCAGGCAGCAACTCAGGTTTTACCCGTGGCGTTGTTCAGGCCAGTTGGGAGTGCAGTGAGACAGCAGTGCCTGAGGCTTGTGCTTTTCCTTGGCCTCCCCATAACTCTAATGTCCTAGAGGAAACTGGGGGTTAACACAACTTCGTGACAAAAAGGATTTGGGATTGGAGAAGAAAGAAGGAGATGCTATAAACTGTATCATGGGACCTGCACACAAGGTTTTGTCAAATGTTCCACCACGGCCTCACTTCACAGAGGGACAGCACAATGAGAATGGACGGTTGTGGCCATCATGAGGTCAGGTGAGATGGACAAAACTTTTTGAACATATTCCTGGTATTGAACTCACTAATTAATTGGAAATGCAACTTATTTCCTTTTCATAGACTTTAGTGAGCTTTGTGTCAAATCCTAGATGCATGTAATTGAGGAACAAGCATGTGTTATTTCATACATTCTGCAGTCAAGTCAAAACATCCAATTTCAGAAGACACTCTGGGAGGAGGCTGTATTTGTTATTACTCACTCCTCTGATATCTCTTTTCTTTCCACTGTCTGATTCACCACTTTTATCATATTTCCCCTCTTTTGCTCTTCCTCAATCATACCCACCTACTTAAAACTAATCACGTACTAAAAAGTGCATAATTACATTTTCATTATGCTCTTTCCTGACATAATTTTTGATTATGTAATTAAGGGTTCTCATTGGGCTCTTGAATTGAGAGAAGATTTTTGGTTTAATTAATCAAAAAGTCCTTCTCAATTCCAGATATTTTTAAGCAGTTTTGGTTTTAGGTCATGTGCAGAAAGCATTTCTGTTATTCCTGACATAGGGTGTTATATGATCTGCTCTTTACCCTCTTAAGCCAACAACAGAGAAATACTGTCTTGACAGCAGGCTCAGGTACATTTATCAAGAGATAAGAAGATGCATCAAACTTCAATATGCTTGAAGTAGAATGTGGGTTTTTTTAATTTTGAAATTTGTTTATTTCTTTTGCAAATTGGAAGTTTATCAGATTTCAATGAAATAGTCAATTAAACTGGGGTTGTTCCAAGTGATTTTTTTTCCCATAGGAGACTGTTTACAAGTTTTCAATTCCTTACATTTTTTTTTTCTGACAAATTCACATTCTTACAAAATTTATTGTTTCAGGGGAATACTGGAAGCTTTGCAGACTGGAGGCAGGTAAGTGTTTGCCCCAAGCTAACACAACCAAGCAAAAGACACTTTCCATAGTTTGTTCTCTGTAAGTACATGAAGTAAAATAACATGAATGCTAGTGCTTGTTTTTGTTTATAAAGTGCTTCTTCCTGACTGTATGTGCATTATTCCCACCATCAGTACATCGAACAGGAAAAGCCACCCAGCCCTGTGCCAGCACGACCAACGTGCCGTGTACACAGACTGGAATGAAGAGCTGGAGACTGGAATTGTGCCCCCACTTCAAAACTCGTGTGGTTTTCATCACTAGAGCCAGAAAGAGTCTTCTTCATGGAGCAGAGGGTGGAAGAGCAGGGAAACGTTGTTTTACAGAATACACAGCATCCATCCATCTGCTCTTCTTCTCTCCAGTTCTATTGCTCTGCTTTTCCCTGTGCACCTCAGTGGTTTGGAAGATGGAGATCTTGGTTTTAGGGGGTAGGCACTGGCACCAGTTCAGCAGGCTGTCCCTGCTGGCTTTCAGCTGAACATGTGCTGAAGAGGTCTGGGGGATCAGATCGTTCCTAAGGGATTGTCTTTCTCCCTGTGCTATGTGGGGAAAAGGAGCAAACATCACATAACATGATGCTGCATCTCTTGCTTCTTTGACATTCAGTGTTCCAAATGTATTTGAACAGAGGTATAATTTCTGGGGTTTATTGTCTGCATCTGCAATTTTGGCCAGATAGGAAATGTCTTTTTTTTTTTTAATCCTGGGGTATATAAATAACCTAACATACATTTTGAGATGATGTGTGAATTCTTCTCCACTAAATACTGAGTGACTGAAGATCTTTACTAAGGATGGGCTGAACCAGTTGGATGTCACAGTAGCACAAAATAGACAGCTTGGTCATAATACATAACTTTGCCATTTACAGGCTCCCTGGGCATCTTGTATTCAGAGTAAAACTCTATGGCTATTGTGCACATATTTTATATCCCTAAGGTTGAATTCATGTAACTGGGAAACATTTAGTCCTGTATGTATGCCTTAGACTATGGCTGTATGGTTGAACTTGAGTCAATCAAAGTATGAGCTACCCTTTTTCTCCTTTCCACATTGCTGCATGTTTTCACCACTTCCTTGGTGACACTGTGGTGAACAGGATCAGGAACTGATCAGCTGATCCAGCTGAAAATGAACCGGAGGCCAACAAACAAAAGGTCCTTTTTCAGCCAGATTTGCTCCCTGACAGGCTCAGTGTGCAAACCCCAAGAGCTGCTGCTGGCACGAGAGGAGGCGTCCGGTCTTGTGGCAATGGCAGGAGAAGGATGGGACTGTCTCCTCTGGCAGCAGCTCACCTGCAGATCAGTTTAAAGCCATTTCTGAGACTAGAGCCTTGTGAAACTGGAGCTGGGTGCAGCCCATGGAATTATAACCCCTCATATAAGGCCAGTGCATGGGCTGTGAGCTCCCAGTACAGGGGCAGAAAGACATTCTGGGAAAACACCACCAGCTAGAACAGAATACTGACTGACTACAGCAGTCCCACTGGAGAGGGGGAATCAGATGTTTTTCACCCTATTGATATATTCAAAACTGGCTTTCCCCCCTTCCCTTTTTGATTTTGTGCAGAAACATTAAAAGCAGGCGTAGCAATAAAAATGCCATTAAACTGACAGTATCACTCGTGAAATCACAGAACACTTTCATTTGATTTACAGAGTAAATGCTGTACAAGTCATAACAGGAAGCCATTGGTAACAGATTAGGGTTAGGAGGAGGCCCGTGTGCTTTGCCACAGAAGATGGAACTGGTCATAAACACTAATGGCCCAGAAAAACGGCAGTATAAGGTCTTAGACTGAAGACGGAAGGAAAAGGGGCAGATTTGTTTTTCTTGCAGCTTTTCTTAACAACCAAATTGCATTAACAGTAGCAAATATCAGTTATGGCCCCTTTGTTTTCAGAAGCTCAGTACTTTCAAGAAATCCTCATTTCAGCCAAAATTTTCTAGTCTAAGTCCAGAGGTAAAAAAATTTGAAATTTTGTTCAGAAGGCTTGAGTGCAGTAAAAGTTAAAAAAAATACTCTTTCCTTTTCAAAACTGAAGAAAAATATCACCATGTAGGCTCAATGCTATGCTGGGATTGCTTTTCAGGAAAAAAAAAAAAAAAGAAAATAATTTGAACAGAATGTAGGTAACATGATAGAGAGTGCTTTGTTCAAACAAAGACTTCTTACCAAAGTCACAAATATCTGTCTCTGGCCTGCATGATGTTTGGCTTTTATAGCTCATAGGGGCACCCTAGTGTTAGGTGACTATAAAGTGTGCAAGGCTAAGCAGAGTTTTCTTTCCCTGTCTCAGGATGCTGACCTGCAGAGGATTGTGCAGCCAGTTTTACAGCTTTACATCCATTGCCGACCTCCACGATGTTTTATTACGTCAATAGTCCCAAGCCCTCAACAATTCGCTTTTCTGGAAGTCCTTGCAGACTTCAGAGAGCACCCTGAGCTCTGCCAGTCACTGGAGAAGAAGGTAAAATGCCTTTTACGTTTGCTTTCTGCCAAGCACAAGGAAGGAAGCAGCTCTTTAGAAATGTACAGGCAAAGCCTTCTCTTCGAGCGGCTGATTCTCTGGGCATGGCTTGCACTACACATCCATTGTTATCCTCGAGCACCAAAATCCCCACAGAGCCCCATCTAGAGGGGTAGAAACCAGCGGGTTTTATGTGAAGTTTGGGCCTTGGCTGGATTTCTCTTTGGGAGGCCCCAGGGCCCTGCAGCCAAGCACGGCCTGCAAGTGCTCACAGAAATAGGCCAGCTGCAGTCACTGGCAGTGCCCACGTGCTGAAGGGTGGAGGGGGTGGGTTCAGTAAATCTGAATCTCCACATTTCATTTGGATGACCTCTGATATGGAAATTATTTTTCCACTCCACTGGCTGAGCAAATTACAGAATCATTTCAGTTTCAACTTGAGCATGCTGCCCAAGAACACCAGACCAGGACGGTCAAGAGCTTCTTTCTTCTAGGTCAGGGCAACAAATTGCAACTCAATTTTTGTACAGTAACTGTCCTTAAAGTGGTGGCTGGAACACAAGTGCTGAGGTACGGGGGAAACCAGAGCACTAAAATACTGGTTTTAAAAAGAAGGCCAAAAAATCCAATGTAATGATAAGACAGAGATGTTCAAGAAGATTGTGGAAAAGCTTCCAGTGACAACAGCATAGAAAAATAATTTTGCACTTTATAAACTGAAGCAGTTTGGAGAGAGAGAGAAAGGATCAGTCCCATAGCCCCAGTTTCTACACACACACACACACACACACACACACACACACACACACACACACACACACACACACACAAACACACACACTTCAGTTTTGTCAATATGTTTCTTCTGTTCCAGTAACATTTAGTCTCATAAAGCATTTGGGAAATACTGCAAGGACAAAGAAGATGAAGGTTACATAAAGTAAGGGTGACTGGACAGCTCACTGGACCTGTTGGGTTACACATGATAATTCTGGCCCAGTAGGAAGAAGATACAAGAGACAAAACCAGAACAAAGCTCCTTTTGTCTCTCTGAAGATTCCTCTGAAGAATACCCAACTGCAACTCGAGAATCAATGAGTTCAGTAATGAGCAGAGAGAGGAAGTCTTTCCTGCTGAGAGGAAAGGAAACAAGGCTCCTTAAAACTGAATGAAGGAGCCAAGGAACTGTCTTGAACTGGCTTTGTGGAAGACATGAAAAGTTCTGCACATGCATGAATAAGATCTGTACTGTATGGTAAAAGCCAGGGACATTTCTTGATGACACTCCGAGCTTCTTACAAGAAATGGTGAGACATAAAGATCAGATTAAAGGTCAGAAAGAAGGTCATTTGTCACTTTAATTGCTGAAGCTACTCATAGTTCTCCTTGTGGCTGAAGTCATCTTGCTAGGAAGGAAAATCAGGGCTGATGCACAGGCGTGTGTGTCAGAGGTGGAGAGCAATTGCTAAAACCCTGTAAATCTGCAAACATTGTTCAACTCCTTTCAGTTTAAGAAATTCTGACAGAATTTTGTTCTGTTGTAAGGCAGGATCTTTAGTAGTTTCGTATTCTGTTTCCTTTGTTTTTACTGAGTAAAAGGTTTCTGTTAACAAAATCTGCCTAATTACACTCTCACCTCTGTGAACAGCAGAGTGCTGTGCAGAGCAGGCTGTTCTGTGCACAGACACAATGTGGAACAGCCAGTCCTGTGGCATTCAGACACATGCAACTCTAACTACCATTTGCTTGTGTGGCAAGTAAGGTCTCATTATCACCTCTCAGACAGGAAAAATTGGAAGTGAGTAATTATTCAGCCCTGAGTCTTCCACCTCTCTGGCACCTCAGGGTATGGGAGCTACTCAATTGCATTTGAGTCTTTCCACACAATTACACTTCTCACTCTGCAGGCAAAAGCAGGGGTTGTTAAAAATATTTTTCCCATCTGCTCCCTCACTCTGGCTGCTATCTTTTAAAAATAAATAGACTTTTTGTGTTGGTTTTAAGACATGTTGTTTCTAATGTTTCTCTATATTTAGGTAATTGCAGGCTTTTCTGGCCTAGATATGGTTGTAAAGACTATATTAGGAAAATAGTCTCAAATTTTCAAGCCTGAGGATGTTAAGCTTCTTAAAATGATTGGGTTTAGGGCTGCTACCCACCAGAAGTGCATGCTGCTATCAAGGGAGCAGTGGTTGTTCAGTAAAATAGACCATGAAGACAATCATGTTTGCATATGAGAACACTTTGGTTTAGAGTCTGATCTTCAGACTCTATTGCAGATCTGATTGTCTGAGCACCGTTATGTTCCCAACAGATCCTCTCCCAGTTAGATATTATTTGTTATTGTAACAAGGAACAGAGGCTGCAGTTCAGCATGGAAAGGTCTGTAACTGTTTCTGTCCAGCACATGTGGTTTATAGCACTGTCATGTGAGTCTGGTACCAGGGCTGATCTCAGGAAGGGGCTCCTTCTACCAGGACAAGTGAATAAAAATATAAGAATGATTTGGTTTTGATTAAAACATGGGATTTTAACAAAATTACTCTGTGGGAGAAGTGTCTGATTTCTTTGGACAAGCTGCTGATCCTTTGCAATGTGAAAAGTATGGAAACTGCAGATTTTGTGTATAGCCCAAGTATATTTTTCAGATTTCATTATAAGAAAGTCCAGGTTCTCTTGTGAGAGCCTGATCTGTCCTGTTGGCTTTATAAGGACAGAAGAATTTAATTTGTATTGATTTAGACTTGTATACCTCTAACATATTCCAAATATGGCTCTTATCCTTTGTGAGTTACTCCAGGGTAAAACATTAGCTGCAAGTGAAGTGTCAGCACTGTGCAGGTCTGAGATTGGGACTTGAAGAAAATAGTGGGAATGAGGGAGAGAGAACTGGATATAAGCATCATGATGAAATGTCTTGCTAATACCAACCAAATACTTGTATAAATACCCACTTAATAATTTGTTTCAGCAATCCCTCAGTTACCTCAATTATACTGTTAGCAACGAGAGAACTCTTTATCATCTGGATTTATTGATTTTAGGGCATGCAATGTTGAACTGGAAAGAATTAGAGAGCTGAGACAGTGAATCAAATTGGGAGCCCCCTGGGAAATCCACTAAGTACATTACTGGGCAGCAGAGAAAGCAGCTGGAAGCCAGGCAGAATAAATAGGATCAGTCCCTATGGAAATGATTAAAAATGGGCAAAAAAAGAGAAAAGAAGATCTAGAAGGAATTTCTGCTAATGCTGGACTGGGAACTAAGCTGCTATACAGATCAATGCTGGTTTTCCAAGGATTTTCCCGTCCATTCTGCATCTTTTTTTTAGAGTGAGGTCTTCCCAATGCCAAATACGTAGCAATATGGCAGTGGGGAAGTGCTGGGAGGTTAGTCCTGTCAGTCAGCGCAGAGCAGCTGGTCCCTGGGCAGAAATCTAGGGAAGCTTCTTGCCAAGGAAGTAGCTTATACAAACTGTGAACTGTGTCCACCTGTTAGGCATTGTTTGCTCTTGATTTGTGTCTCACACTACTGATGTACTTGCCACAACGAGCTATGATGTGACAGAAGAGACGGCCTCAGGGAACACCTCAGAATAATACCCAGTCTAACCTTTTTTGCATGTGAGTAATGAACAACAGGTCATAATCACTCACCAAGGCTGCATCCACGAGGTTGCACCTTTTTTTAAATTACAGATTTTTCAAAGAACTCTTCTCTGCCTCTTCCACTTTTTCTTTCTTGAGTCCTCAGGTAGTCTTTAGTCTAGTGGGCTCATCAGTTTGGTACCAATGATTCAAGTATCCTTGGCCTCCATATCCAATCACCCTTACCAAAGAATGTGCTTGTATTTTACGAATACTTGTATTTCAGTGAAAGAGGAAAAGAGAGAGAGAAAGAAACCAAGAGGAAGAGGGCTCTGTTTCAGGAACACAGAAATGAGAGTGGTTCTGGTTTGTGGGAGGGAGCTCCTCAGAGGTGACGCCTGTCACAAGTGTGCACAGTGGCAGACCTGTAACGGCCAACACAAGGGAGAGACAGGTCAACAACAAAATAGGAAACCACGTAAATGGCAGACCCGCTATTCTTTGTCACGGGTGCCAACGTAGGCAGCAAATCATCATGGGAGCAGGTGCCTTGCTGTAGCATAAATACCAGTATTCCTGAGCTACTTTTTTTTCTGAAAGCCTCAGCCTGGAGAGCCATCCTGTCTCCCAGGGCTTATAAACACTGGTATTGCTGGAAGGGTTTCGTCTGCCTCTGGGTCCTGCTGCAGATCACACTGCACTTCCTCGGATTTCCTGTTTTATTGCATCTGTGAGAAGAAGCTGGAGATCCTTTCCAGGTGGGCTGTTGTGGTGAGTGGACAGCTCAGGAAGTTTGCTTAGGAACACAGAAGCAAACTGGTGAGCAAACAGGGCAGACCAAGGAGGTCAAGCAGAAGGAACAGGTCCCATAAACACACTGTATGCAACATACAGGATCCATTGTACTCCCCTGGGGTAAGGCCAAAGAATTTTCTAGGGACAAAAAGAACATCTAGAAATTTTTATGCCTGTTTCTAGAAACAAAATTTTCAAATTCACTTCAGATGCCTAAATCTTGTATATAGTGAGATTTCTATTACATGGCACCCTGTGAGGAGTGGCATATATTATGTTGTCAGATTATCCTGTTTGTGCAAAACTATTTCCTGCAAGATGGATGACTGTCTGTCTCTTTTGGCTGAAAATAATGATGGTATTGGTACCATGCATAATAGGAATTGCTAAAAGGATGTCAGTCACCAAACCACTTATGTTCTGCTGAGCCTGGAGCCCGCCTCTAACCAAACTTCCCTCAGGAGAGCTCACCATCCACCAGCTCTGTGTTCTTCATCTGCCACTTACAGTCAGAGACCTCATTGGAACTGAAGCCCTTTGGAGTCCAAACCATAACCTCAGTGTAGCCCTACACCCAGGAATTCAGATACTACTCCAGGATTTGAGAGGCAGGTTTTTTGCTTGATAGACAATTTTTTAAAAATCTCCCTAAAACTGTCTCTTCAATCTATTTTCTAAAAACTAGCCAGTATCCATTTTCCTTCTCCCATGAAAACTAACTCTATCCCACAATAAAAATCCTAAAATCAGAACTGATAATTTGGCTGACAATACATGAAGAGCTCTGCTGCTTAATTAGTTCTGCAGTGCTGCTGACAGTAATTACAGCCTTCTTTTGTGTCAATAACTAAGTCAGCAACCCTCAAAAAAAAAAGATTCAGGGCCTTATTTGTCTTCTAGTTTTGTCACTTCTGCATCACTGTAATTTCACTGTTAACAGTAGAATTACCCTTGAAATACAGCACTCTAAGTGAAAGGAGAATCAGATGTACAGATATGTACTTTGGGGGGGTTGGGTTTGCAGCCACATTTCTGACTGGGAGCATATTTGAAAAATATGCATCTAAAAATACAACAGTGTGGAGGTGTAATGTATTGGTACAATAAAACAAACACTGGATGCCTGTATAGCATTAAACAGGATCCTGTACAAACTACACAGCTGGCTTCAGGACTTGCTGTTGTAATAGTAAACAACTGAATTCCAGGGAAATACACTTGCTCTTTACTTCAGGTATTGGAGGTGAACAAACAAACAAATTTGTACAAGGGACCCCAAACTACATAAGTTTATCTGAGTTAATAATCTGTCCAGGTTCTTTTACCATAAAGTAAAGTAAAGTAAAGTAATCTAAAAATAAACTAAACTTCTGAGCTCTCAATGTCACTACTCAATTCTGTGACAGGTGAGCCTGTTCTCTCCTTTTTTTTGTGTACTGTTTCTTCACCTCTCATTTCTAATAGATCTGCATTGCTAGGGAGACACAGATGTGCTAAATTAAACTAGTCAGAAGAAATTTTATATTGTTCCCTCCTGTCACTCCTTTGATCAGTAATGAGGCTCTTAAGGTTTATACTGAATTTCTTGCCCTTCAGAAGAGAACAAATTAAATGAGATGTTGCCAGTCAGTGAGATACACTGTGGAGAGGATTTGGGAGCCTGTGGTAGAGCAGAGCAAATACATAAAATGGTTACACAGCTGATATTTTAAAATAGTAGCAAACTGAATCCTGCCAGGAAAAGACTAGGGAAAATTATGGTCTACTTCAGCATCATGAAATGAGCTGCATTTTTCTAACTATTAATGGAGTTAGCTGCTATAAAGCATACGTTACATGGTTTCACTCTGTTGTGCAGTGAAATTAATACACAAAATATCAGCACAAAGCTTGAGGATGAAATCTATTCAATGTAAAGCAATTATGTTACTGAGGCAACAAGGAGAGTGAAATCAGACATCTATATGTTAATGTATAGAAAACCAGAAATTCAAACAAACTGCAGGAAGACTGTAAGACCCTTTCAGTAGAAAAAAACCCAAAACTATATTCATGATCTGGAAATGTCTTCATTAAACAAACAAACAAATATTTACTTCTCTGATTTCAACATTATTTGTCTCTATTTTTCTGCTATTCCCATCACCATGATAATAGAGTCCTTCCATTGCTAATGGACAGCAGGTCAGGTCTGGACCAGAGATTAGGAAGAATTTCCTAATTGGATGGTGAATGAAACACTGGAGGCAAGCGAGTGCAAAGCTGTTGAATCTCCTCTCTTGTAGCTTTTCATGGAGAGGCCACACTGTGCCCCTGTGCTTGGAGATGGATTAAATGACCCATTGAAGCCCTTCCCAGCCTCGGGAGAGCAATTCCTTGGCGTGGACATCACTCACTGACACAGAGGGAACTCTGAGCCAGTTCCCTTGTGGGACCTTCAGCTGGCAAACCCTCAGAGGACTTTAACCTCCCAGCAGTGTCTCCCTGTACTGTGTGGCACATTCTCTGGTGGCAGCAGAGGCAGGATGTGCTGTTACTGCCAAGAGAACAGAGGTGACCAGCAGATTTTTGAGACAGTTTCACCCTGTTAAATTTTGGTTTAACCAGGAGCCATGAAATCACACTCATATCACACCCATGCTTGGATTGCTGACTTCCAAGGGAAATCCAAGTCTTCAGGTACTAACAGATCTTCAAAATTGTTTCCAGATAGAGGCCCTTCCCTGCTGCTTATCCAGCCCTGTTGCAATTCCTGATTTCCCATCCTCTAACTCCTATTTTTCCAGGCAGCTGGAGTCCTCAGCTCTGTGTGAACGAGGTGATCACAAAGCACCTGCCAATTTTCACTGGGAAATAATACTAAACTAATGCTTTGCACAAGTGTTTGGAGCATTTGCTAGTACTGGTTATGGAGCGTGGAGGGGTCAGGGGAGCAAATACAGATTATTGCCCCAGTTTGTACTTCAAAGTCACCGTTTGTTTGGCTTTCAGTGTCCACGCTTCTGGTGTAAGGCGTCCTACGACGTGGGCAAAGGGTAAAGGGAGAACATGCAATCAGGTATAAGATTATTAAAGGAGACTTAATTCCTGGAACTGAGAATTTAGTGTTCAGTGATTCCTCTTTAAGGCACGACTTTGGGTGTTTCACCTGCATGCTCTTGCTATGCTCGGGACTGACACGGGGGCCGGGCACGGCGGGACCGGAGGGGACCTGAGGGGGACGGAGGGGACCTGAGGGGGACCGAGAGGACGTGAGGGGGCCTGAGTGGGATCTGAGGGGACTGAGGGGGATCTGAGGGGACTGAGGGACCTGAGGTGGGCTGAGGGCACTGAGGGGGGGGAACTGAGGGAACTGAGAGGGCCCGAAGGGACGTGACGGGAACTGAGGGGACCTGACAGCGACCGAACCCCCGCCCGCACGACCCCGGCCCCGCCCCTGGCCCCGCCCCCCTCCTGGCCCCGCCCCGAACCGCCCCGGCCCCGCGGCCCCGGCTGGGGTGTCCCGAGTCACGTGACGGTGCCAACATGGCGGCGCCGTGGCGGCGGCGCGGCCGCTGAGGGGGGCGCGTCTCTTCCGGGAGGTGCCGCGGGCCTTGAGCGCCGGCCCGGGCCTTATTCGCGGCCCCTGCCCCCGCTCCCGGCCCCGCCGGAACCGCCCCGCCCCGCCATGCAGCCCCCGGCCCGCGAGCAGGACGCCCGCACCAAGAGCATGTTCGTGTCGCGGGCCCTGGAGAAGATTCTGGCGGAGAAGGAGGCGAAGCGGCCGCCGCACGGGCAGCTGCGGAGAGCCTGCCAGGTGGCGCTGGGTGAGTCTACCCGGCCCGGCCCGGCCCGGCCCGTGCAGGGACACGGGCACGGCCGCGGGCGGGGAACGGGCCTTGTCCGCCCGGGGCGGGTCCCGTCGGGACTTTGGAGCGGGGGGGGGAGCTCTCTCTCCAAGAGAGGACTTGCAAATACAAGGGGAAAAAAAATCCCCAAGTACCCGTTTAATGGAGTTCTGGCCTCGCCGTGAAGCAGGAGGGATTTGGGCTTGCCACTTCAGTTTTGAGAAAATTCATTTCAGACTGGGAAATAGAGTCTTTGAGGCCCTCGGCTTACGGTGTCCCAGAGCTTCCAGGGCTGGTAAATCTCCTGACCTCTGATCTCCGGCTCGAGGTCGGACCGGCTAAGGACTGTTAGCTGTGTGGCCACGTACATACAATGTCTGTGATGTTTGCCCAGCTGGAAACACTTTTTGTGAAGTTAGTGGACTGGTCCTGAAATCCTCTGCAAGTACGAGCTGATGTAAAGGTCTCTGTGTTAGCAGCTCTGAAAACACTGTGTCAGGAAGAGGAGCTGGGCAGAGTAGTAGAGCTCTGCAGCTGGAGTTCTCTGTGGCCTTTTTTAGTTGGTGAAGGTGACATCTCTCTTACAGTTTTGGTTGCTTCCTGTCAATATTTTCCTTTAAACTGGGAACATTTAGTGTAGCCAGGACAGAAGAAAAGACAGGTTGGGTGTGTAAGGAGACTGGGCAGATGCAAGTTCTGTCCCAGGCACTGTGAGAGTGAGCTCAAAGAAACTGTCGTTTTTATCTCCTTCCCTGCAATCCTTCCTGACAGGAGATCTGTAGGAGCTGTAGTGACAGTATATCCAGAGAAAGGTAACCACAGAGAAGGGTGTCTTTTATTGTTATTTAGAGTTGACTTTGTGAGCAAGAGAATAGCACGTGTGCCCTGGAGGTTAGAGGCTCCTTTTCCTAATGAATTCCTTTTCCAACTCCCCCCAAATGCATCAAACCCATTTATGGGATAGAGAACCTGTTTTGCTGCTATGTGAACGTATTTAGAGGTTGAGAAAGGAAACTTCCTTGTAAGATGCCCAGTGAAGGTCCATGTTTGCTAACACATCGCAGAGGATGATTTTGGGAGGAGCGTTGTGCAATAGCTGCTTGTTGGATTATGACTATTCCATGCCTGCATGTTTTAAGGTACAGTGTGTTTGAGGGGAATTAGTGCTGGTGCTGACGGACATTTTTTTTGCTAATCTTCTTTGAAAAAAAAGCCCCACATGCTTTTCTGGGCTAAAGCAGAGGTCAGCATGAAGAGATAACCTTGTGTTGACCAACTGTCCTGCCCTAGCAGGGCCTCAATTACTGTACAGAAGGACCTCTGTTATATTTGGTGAATATTTATTTAATCCTTTTAGGTTACCAACAGGAATGTGGTTTCTTTTATTTACATGTGCTTTTTTTGCCAAACATTATTCTATTTAGGTTAAGCCTTTTTTTTTTAAATTCAAGTGAAAAATCAGTTTTATTCCATATACTTAATTTTAATTAAGCTTATGCTTGATATTACCTAAGACTGTGACTTCAGTTTCAAAAGCATCAACTTAATTATCAAGCCCTGTGCAATAGTAAATATGTGAGGAGATGTGGGAAGAACATTACTTGCAGTCTGAAGAATTCAGGCCAAACTTTGTAACCTACACAAACTGCTAAGGATGAAAAGGTTCAGTGTTGTGAATAATAGTAAAAAGTGCAGTTAATGCTGCGGAAAAACAATTCAATTTGAGAGAAATGTAAAGTTACTTTATGAAAGCGGTCACTGTGTCAGCTGCTGTCTGCTGCACTTTACTCCAAGTCATGCTTTGAATAATCCATTTCTACCTCTTCCTAAGTTCCATTTGCTGTGCAGTCTTATTTGTGCAATGTTGTTTTTTGTTGGAGCCCTGAGGCATTGTACCAGTTATAAACCAGGCAACACAGGCACGGGGCACGTGCCAATGGTATCTGCTCCTGGTCCTAGGGAAGTCTAGGATGAATTCCTTTTTTCCAAATAGAGAGAAACGAGTTTATTGTACAGCTGCATAATAGAAATTAACCTGCAAACAGAGTTTCTGCTATGGTGTTACTGCAGGAGTGTTTCTGTTGCTTACCTGTGCTTTAAATTTGTTGTCTGCTAAGAGAGGAATAGATTTCTAACTGTGGGAATGATGTTCTTGTTTTCTTACATGAGTTCTCTATTGGTTCGAATGTGTTCAACTCCTGAGAACTCAAGCAAATCACTCCTGAATGTCGATGTCTTTCTTATGTAGGAAATACAGGTGTTCTTTCATTCTAATTTTCATCTGTTTTAATAGTTCTAAATTTAAACTGTTCTTAACCTTTTTTTCCCAGTAGTTCAACCCTTCACTGGACTAATACTGTGCAGTTTTGGACTGCAGAATAACCTCGTGACCTTGTAGAAATCAGAAGTAAGGTAGGCTCAAGTAGGACATAAACAGAAGAAGCGTGGAAGAAAAGGAATAAAACCAGTTCCCAGTGGTGGTTTTTTGAAGGGTTTTTTTTTTTTCCTCCCCTTCCACCCCCTCCTTTGAAACACACAGTGTTAATGTTGAGTAAGCAGAGTTTGAATAGATTCCTTCATTCAGTCTCTTGCTTCATCAGTAGGTGTAACGGTTGTCTCCTGTTCTAGTAGTGCCTGTAAGCCTCAGGAGAGATTGGGAAAAATGGAGGATTATAAACAGAGAAGCTGTTCTGCTTTGCTTTAGAAAACTGTGTTTTAAGAAAACTTGTTTTCAACAGACAGCCATTGTATTGTATAAAAATAGTTGCTTAATAAGCATTTACATGGAGATCTTGGTGCACACGATTCTTAGTAAACCTACTGAAACTGTCCTGAAAAATGTGCAGTGGAACACGGACAGTGTGTCACAGCAGTTCACTTTGGGCTAATGCTAATTGTGCACCTGGGTCTCTCACGTAAACTATTACTCTTGACCTACTAAAGCTGCTTTTAATGACACACTGTGCAGCCAGCCTGGCTCTGTGGCCTTCTTTGATTGCCTGGGCAGCTCCACATACATATCTTTGAGCTTTGTAAACAACAGAATTTGTTTAGTTAGCTTGTTAATGAGATTTGAAAAAAATCATCTTTTCAACCATGCCTTCACTTGGGAATCAGGTTGTGTGTTTAAGAAGTCTCTGGGTATAATGACAGATGTCCAAAGTAAGTTGTGTTTCCTAATTTAGCCTCTTGGCCAGTGTGTTTGGAGAATGCTGGGGCACAGAGGAGAGTTTGGGTTCCTCGTGGCAGCCTTTTCTGCAGGGCTCCCTGTAGGTGGATGTGATCAGTGACTGCGGGGTTGGGATCTCGGCTGAAGGCAGGCTGGGGTTGGGCAATGCAGTGGCTCCGCTGGGCTGGGGGAGGGAAGCTTTGGCTGCTGCTCCGTGTGTTTGTGTTGGCACTGCTGCTGGCCAGGCTGTGGAAGGACATGGCTTGTGTCCTTGTGCCAGCACAAGCCATGTTCTGCACAGGGGCTGGCTCGCTCCCACCGTACAGACCTGGCTGTGCCTTCACTCCTGCGCTTCACTGGGAGTTTTCAGTACAGGCGAACTGAACCCTCCATCTGCTGCAGGAAGGCAGCTACTCAGTGTGAGCTTCCTCCTGCTTTTATGGCCAGAAGCTCTGGAAGAAGTTGCTGCAAGGCCATTCTTGTCATTCCAGTTCTGTTCCTGGTAGGAGTGCTGCAGGACTTGCATTGGGTGGGCAGCACATGGGCTGAAGATGTTTGTGACTGGAGGAGATGCCCTGAGAGTGGCAGGGAGCCCCAATACCCAAAGCACCAAGTGAAGGGTCAGCATTGTGCTGGGGTGACCAGATATTCACCAAAATTCAGGCTGTGTTCTGTAGATGTGGAAGGCAGTTGAGCTGTGCCCTTTACTCCCATGACTGGAGGAGGAGAGTGCTGCTGGCCTTTGGTTTCTGGTGGGGCCTGGTCAGGGCTTGGCAAGCTGTTCATGGCAGCAGACTTCAATTAGGCAACCATTTCTGTTTTACTCAGTTCTGGTGGTCAGCCCACCAAATGTGGACAAACTTCAAATGTGGAGGTTCTCAAACTATTTTGATGCAACCAGTAGCAGAGGCGTGGCTGTAGCTTCCTCTTGTCCTTTCATTTATTCTTTTCTGCCAACATTATCAATTAAAATACTCTTGTGGTGCAGATGTTTTTATATGGCTTTAGAAAAGGCTTTATTATAATAAAATTGTGGGCAACTTGGTCATGCTTTGGTTAGATTTTTTTTTCTTTAATGGGGTATTTCTGGAAGTGAAACTGTTGCTGCTCTAATATGGGATGTTGTTCTTGCATATTTTTCCAATGCGGGATCTGGGACAAGTACCAGTAAAGATGGACATGATCATGTCTCCTTAAGACTAAAATCTATATGAAGTTTCAAGACTTTTTTTACTCTGCTAGCAGGCAGTATGTGGGGAAAGTGATCTCTTTGAAAGAAAGAGAAACTCATTTGAGTTTTTGCAATCATTCAAAAAGCTCTGTATACCCTAGTTGTACAGTGTGTCTGAAATACAGCATTAATTGTGCTATAGCTGCTCTCAGCATCCTGCTGTACTTGGGATTCTGGCTATAGCTAAAATATGTCTTTCTCTGCCAAGACCTGGAGGCAGGACTAAGTGTTCTGAATGTGTAAAGTTACCCAGAAAATTCAGTGTTTTAAGGAGCTGGTTCCTGCATGCTATGGGAATATGCTGCACTAAGAATAAGACAGATCAATATAGGGATGCAATAAATTGGTGGGTCCTTCAGCATATGCTTTTCTCAGTAGCTCTTTGGATCATAATGTGGTGTTAAAGATGGGGAAGTTAATAAAATCAAGAGGCCTGAATTCAAATTATACTGAACTGAACTTCTGACTAGTCCCCTTGTTCTCAGGGCAACTGGACCCTGGAATGAAGAACGCAGCGGTCCCAAAGTGGTGCTGTGTAAGACTGGTGTTGTTTGGTGCAGAAAACCTTGGTTATTTCTTACCAACAGCCTCCCTTCTGTTGCTGAAGCCTGGAGTATCAGGGGATGGCTTTGTGCAAAGTCACTGCTGATCCTGCAGCCCCAGGCTCTGGGGCTGAGCGCTGGGCTCTGCTCTGCAGGGCTGGAGAGTGAAGAGGTTCTGTCCTCTAAAGCTGCTGGACAGGGTTGTTTGCTGAGGGGCTCAATGAGAGCTGGGAACACTGTGCCCCTGTGACTCTTCCACTTCCCTTTGTCTCTTGCTGACTGGATAAGGTTACCTTGGTTGGTGTAACAGCACTGCACGCCTCAAGAACTGGGGGATGTCAGACTGACTCTCTAACAGTGGATCTGGAGAGGGAATAGCAAGTCCTAATCCTGGATGCAGCTTACCACTCACATCTCATAGTTACACAGGTTTTCTCTGTTTTGCTTCCATTTCCTCTGTCCAATGGGGGTAGTAATGTTACAAAATCAGCACATGCTGCGAGGATTAATTCCTGGGCCATTCATTGAGCACTAGGCCTGTGCAAAACCCCATGGTCTGTGTTTGCTGCAGTCCTTGTTCCTTAGTGTGGTTTGTGTATTGGTGCTGCTGAGACAGAAGAAATTACTGAGGTTCACAAACTGCACTTTAACTCAACTGTGAACATCTCATCCCAAAACAATGGTACCTCTGCAGAGCTGTGGAGACCAAATATTGAGTGAACGATGGGTTTCTAATACCTGCCATTGAAACAAGATTTGTAGGCCTGGTAGTTCCCAGTTGGGAAGGTTTGCAGCACGTGCTGTGGGGTGGGATGGACAGGGTCCTGCTGGTGTCAGAGGCTGTGCAGCCTTACTGTGGGTGCTGCTTTGGGGATTGGTTTGTCACTGTTCACAGAGGGTGCAGGTCTGGTCTGTGTTATGCATCATGGTGATACCTTAGAACTCCTCAAAAAGCCATACTACGATCTTTGGGATTTGCTGCTGTGTAGAAGAGAAATGAGGAAGGAACTTTCTTTTCCCCTGTATTTAATTTTATGAAGAGCTCTCTGAAAGTGTAATTTATAAACCAAAAATCTCTGCTGGCAAAAGGACAGAGAGCATTTAGGATTTGTTATCTCTTGGGAGCTTGTTCAGCTGATTGATGTTGTGGGGCTCAGGACAAGCAGGTTGGCACTGCGGGGAACTGGGATGTCGATCATTGAACTCATGTTTTATGCAGTGGCTCAAAGGCTTCTGCAGACCTGAGCTCTCTGTGATGTGGACTTGCACTTCAATAAAAGTTGCATACTATACCTGAGTGTTCTAAAAATACCCTTTGTTGAGAATTTATGGAAAAATTAGCTTCTTTAACATAAAAATTGGGAGATACACCTTCCAATAACAGGTGTAATTTTCATTCTGAAGCTGAGGTGTTGCAGGAAAGGAATGGGAAATACTGAAGTGCAAGACTGGTGACCTGAAACAGCTTTACTTTATTACTGTGTTATTGATAATGATAACTGAGGTTTGATTTTTTTTTTTCTTCCTTCCAGATGAAATAAAGAGTGAGCTGGAAAAGCAAAGGTAAATTATTAATTGCTGCAAACTGTGTGTGGAAAGAGCAAGTGAAATAGTTGGATGGTGGAAATGTAAGAGTGTATATACGTTACAGCAGTGAGTTTGTGAATACCCACTTACACATCTTTCTGCCAAGAACATATGGCCCATATGTTCCACTTACACAATGTTTGTGGCTGTGGGTACTCAAGCCATAACTGCCTCTGAATTTCACAGTGAAAAAATTGCAAAACTTATAAAAGGTGCCAGTTTTTCACTTCCTTTTACTGGGCTCAGTATAGTCTGGTAGGAAATCAGAAGGAGCAGGAGGTACCCTCTGTTTGATAGCATATGCTCTTTATTACCTAGATCAAGAACACTGATTTAAATATGACCTAAATACAAATTTTAAAACAGTTTTCCAGCATTGTGCTATGATTAAAAATGAGCAAATGGGTCCCCAAATGTGTTTCTATTTGCATAGTATTCCTGTTATGGGCCCTGTTTAATTCATTCTGAATAAAACGGATGGATTTATCAGTTGTGTAGGAGTTCCCTGGTATTTCAGATAATGGGACAGTGTTGGAGTATAGTGAGGGGAGAGTTAAGTTGAAGAAGATACGAAAAAGATCACATAGAGTATAAATAAATGTAAAGTGGGGTTCGTGTGATTTTAAAAGAAAATTGAACTTCCTTTAAGAAAGCACATGCAAGAAAGTTGCGATACATTTGTATGCTGCTGTGTTTTTTTCAGCTTTAAATTTAGAAAAGGAGAAAGTGTAGTTTGTTCTGACATACGTGTTTAGAAAGATGAGTAACTCTTCTTATCTGACCTAGAGAAGGCACTGCTGCTCCACCGAAAGCAAATTTCATCGAAGCAGATAAATACTTCCTTCCGTTTGAGCTGGCCTGCCAGTCAAAGTCTCCCCGCATTGTCAGCACTTCCCTGGATTGCCTACAGGTAAGTGTCTGGTTCAGCCTGGTCAGAGTGAGCTGGAGGAACATGCTGTTGGTATTCCTGCCATGAGCAATGACCTGCCCTGCACAGGGCAAGGCTTTGCTGGGGCTCAGGGATCCTCACGCTGTCCAGTAAAGATGCTTCATCTGTGATGCTCTGAAAGGAGTATCACCGTGGTGCTTCTTGTGGTGCTGATGTGATGGGAGGTCAGACTCTGCAATCTGCCTTCCTTGTTCCTCTTTAGATTCTTACACATCTTGGGCAGAATCCTTCAGTTGGGAATAGGAACAAAGACTGATGTTAAAAAAAAATTTGTCTAGTTTTATAGTATGAAGAAATGGTCTGGGTGGAAAAAGCTTGTGTGTCACTTACTAAAGTCTGTTTTGTCCAGATGTGTGAACAGTCCAAGTATTTGGTGGCCAGACTATAAGTGGTGTTAAGTTTTTGTGTTAAAACTGGTTAAGTGAGGTATGCTACCTAAAATTTCCTTTTTATGCTGTGCTAAAATGCATTTTTCTTAACAATATGGTCATCTAAACTGCATTCCTTGTACCTAGAAACTCATAGCATATGGACATATCACTGGCAACGCTCCAGATAGCGGAGCTCCTGGAAAACGGCTGATTGACCGCATAGTTGAAACCATTTGCAACTGCTTTCAGGGTCCTCAAACAGATGAAGGAGTACAGCTGCAGATAATTAAGGTATTTTATTTGATTCATTCTCTGTTTCCTACACTGTCCCATGTGCTGCTACATTCAAGGAGGCTGTCACAGGGTAGGGTTGATATGGGAAATGGATTTCCTGTTGAGGAGGCAGAACACAGGGAATGTTTTGTAAATGTTTGTCCTTCTTTCTGAGCTGAGCCATCTTGCAGATGGCTTGGTACTCATCTTACAGGCCCTCAGTGCCCACCTCCCTCAGGCCAGGGAATTGATGTCAGCCCCAATGGGCCTTGGAGCTGGGAGGCAGTGCCATGGAATGCTGCTCTAGCCTGTCTGCTCCCAGAGCCATTTGTCCAGACAGTGCAGTGTATGTTCCCTACAAGGCATAGTGGTGCCAGTGGTGTGTGTTCAGCTTCTGAAATCTACTTGGGCAGCTGAGGTTGGAAGTTGGTGAAACTTGTAGTAATCTGATGTGATGTTAGTGTAGGCCAATTGGTCCTTGCATGGAAATGAAGCTATGGAATATAGTAGCTTTTGTTTGGAGGTGGAATATCTCCCTTAGGAGAAAATCAGTTGTGATAAAACCCTTTAACAACAGCTCAGGAGAGACCAGAGATATATGGAAGTTCTGTTAAACTTTCTTTGATTTGCAATGCCATTGCAGAGAGCTACAAGTTCCTTATAAAGTTTTAGAAAAAGATACCTGTGTTTTGTAACAAACCCACTGATTATTCTGAAGACTTGCATGAAGAGCATTGCTGCCTACTTGCTTAGATTTCATTTTTACTGTCTTATGGACTTTCCCAGGCTCTCCTCACTGCAGTAACATCTCCGTATATAGAAATCCATGAAGGAACAATTCTCCAGACTGTTAGAACCTGCTACAACATCTATCTGGCCAGTAAAAATCTTATTAACCAGACAACTGCCAAAGCTACCCTGACACAGATGTTAAATGTCATTTTTACACGGATGGAAAACCAAGCTGTAAGTAACTGTTAACTTTTGCTCATCTCAAATGTTTACGCTTGACAAATGACAGAAAGCTTTTTTATTATTTTTAATAGGTCTGTCACTGTAGTTGGATATCTGTTGCTTTGTAATGTTAAAAAAGCTGTCAAATCCTGCAGTGAAGCACACTGACTGATGGAAAATAAAAGGTGACGCTCACTGCTGGTGACAAGGTTTCAAGGTTTTGCTGATGACCGTGGTTTCTGTCAAATGGCATTGGATAATCAAATGATGGGATGCTTTTAAAATAAACTTGAAGTACATCTTTTTAATCCGATAGATTTATATAATCACTGGCCAAGTGATTATAGTTTCACTGTTTCTTGCTGCCACGTGAATTCACCAAGGAACATCAGTCATCGTAGATGTGTTTTCCCTCAGATGAACCTTCTCCTGTTGGTTTTTCAAGGTCCAGGAGTCCAGGGAAGCAGAGAGGGCGGCTCAGCAGAAGGCGCAGTCCCCGGCGGTGCCGGCAGGGTCCCAGTCCCCGGGGCAGGGGCAGCTCAGCTCCCGGGGAGGCAGAGCCGCGGCCCCCGGCGGTGTGGGAATGGCCAACGGGGAGCCCGAGGGGCCGCCGGACCGGGACCGCGCCCCGGCAGCACCAGGTGAACACCAATAGCTCCTGTCTGTTGCTTCCAGTTACAGAGTTTGTACTGGAAGATGCTCTTTAGGCTACTCGGGGAAGAAGTGACTGGCTGGGGTCACCGGCTCAGACCATGCTTGGCTCTTCTCAGGAGTCCTTCAGTGTGTTGCCATCCTTGGCTCGTGTCTACACTGTAAACACTGAAGAAAGGCTCCTGTTTTCCCTAGAATTCCAGTAAAACTATATGTGCTTCGTCTATATAGAATTTTAATGGAGTTTGACTTGGTTAGGTTGCTAAAGGGAAGGAAGAGAATGGTATCATAGAATCAACCGGGTTGGAAAAGACCTCCAAGACATCAAGTCCAACCCTTAATCCAACCCTACCATGGTTCCCAGAGCATGGCACTGATACCACATCCAGTCTCATCTTAAAAACCTCCAGGGATGGAGAATCCACCACCTCCCTGGGCAGCCCATTCCAATGCCTGATTACTCTCTCTGTAAAAAATTTCTTCTTAATATCCAACCTGAACCTCCCCTGGCAGAGCTTAAGACTGTATAGTCATGGTATGTGGGATGTGGCAGAATCACTCTGAGGTAATTGAAGTCCTGGAGTAAAAATAATACATATTATGAAGACCGTATCATAAGCATCTACTGCACCCAAATTAGGAATGTGGGATATTCCAAAAGTTTGTAACATACAAATGACAAAATCACTGCATTAAAAATATCAGTGCTTTGATTTAAACAACATGAGTAACATCAATGAGTATTTTTGTATGACTGAGAACTACTGAAGAAAATAATTGTTAACCCTTCTGCCTCTGTCATGTTTTTCCTTTTAATCCTCTTCCTAAACAAAAATACTAAATTCAAAATTATCTCTATGTGTTTCATTAGAGGAAACAACTGATGGAGGAAAGGAAATGGTTAAAGACATCTTGGAAGATGTGGTCAAGTCAGCTGTGAAAGGTAGCACAGTCTTCTAAAGTAAAATAGTTGCTTATGTATTGCCAAGCTTTTATTCTCATATTATAAAAGTTATTTTTGTTACTAAGTATCTTGACAAGAACACCTACTGCAGCAGCAAGAACAGGTTTTTATTGTATCACAATATTCTTCTTTGGCTGACAGCTGAGGAACTTTCTAGTTTACCAGTGCTACTTCTGTCCCACTTGGTGGTAGAGCTTCACAAATTTGTGGGATAAAAAATGCTCAGTGAGTGATTTTAATCAGTGTTCGTTTTTTCCCCTTTAGTGGCTGAAGAAAAGCAGGTAACAGAACCAGTCAGGGCTCTGCCTGCACTGGAGACTGCAGATACTGTTCTTTCTGGCTCTAGCAATGAAAACGTGCAAACAAACGGGATTTCAGATGATGGGCAGTCTGTTTCCTCCACTGATAATCTGGTAAATAACTTCGTGGGATGCTGATGTACATTTAGGAGAGATGTTTTTATTGTGCCAACTAATAGAGTGGAATTTTGGGGTAGAAAAGAGGCAGAAACTCTCATGTGTGTGTCCTGCTCAGGTTCAAAAAGGAAGCAACAACTGCAATTTAAGTATATATTGAAAACACCTGTCCTAAAATTGATTATGTCAGTTGTATTTTAATACAGAGTGGGGACAGAGGTGAAGAGTCAGTCAATGTGTCTGAAAAGATCCAGATCCCTTGTAATCCTGTTTAGGTTTAGCTTAAAGTTTGCCAAGTGTACCATTTTTTTCGATGTGTAGCTGATTCTCAGGGGAGCTGTAGAATCTCGTAATCGCTCTGTTCCTTTGTCTCACTGAAGATCTGTGTTGTGTTTCTTGCTCTCAAGGAAACAGATGTATCTGGACATCAAGCTGCTGCCAGATTTTCCCATGTTCTTCAAAAGGATGCCTTCCTTGTGTTCAGGTCGTTGTGCAAGCTCTCCATGAAACCGCTCGGGGATGGACCACCAGACCCCAAGTAATGAGGCTGTATTTATTACACTGTCCTGTCCAGGTAGCTTTTGGACACAGTTAAGAAGCTGCTGTATAGTAAAGCAGATATTCAAGTATGCTAGTCCAAGATGTTAATATTCCTGAAAAATTCCCAAATTAAGGTGGTGGATGTTCAAAAATCAGTTGCAGGCTGATTTCCACCCCTCTTGCCCCCCACACTGAAGCGAATTAAAATAGCATGGAAGAAATGCTAGAGTGCTCATGTTGAATACAGGCATGTACTCAGAAATATAAAAATACATTTAATTTTTCCTAGATCCCATGAGTTGCGCTCCAAGGTCGTGTCTCTGCAGCTGCTCCTGTCGGTGCTGCAGAACGCGGGTCCGGTTTTCAGGACACACGAAATGTTCATCAATGCAATCAAGCAATATCTTTGTGTAGCATTATCTAAAAACGGAGTCTCTTCTGTTCCTGACGTGTTTGAGCTCTCTCTCGCCATCTTTCTCACGCTGCTTTCGAATTTTAAGACCCATTTAAAAATGCAGATTGAGGTGAGAGACTTTATAATTTCCATATGCTCTAGTTCTCACATTTAAATACTGCAGTAGGCTGGAACTTACAAGTTAATGTCTTAGTTTGGTTTGCTTAATGAACTAGTACATTGCTACTGTATTTAAATCCTAATATGCATGAAAGGATCCTCTTCAAGGGGAATTACTGAACAGAAATTAATTTGTACATTTGACATCATTCTAATAAGTTTCATATTATCAAGTCCTTTACCTTATTTATTTTGCAGGTGTTCTTCAAAGAGATCTTCCTGAATATTCTAGAGACTTCTTCAAGTTCCTTTGAACACAAATGGATGGTGATTCAGACTTTAACTAGAATTTGTGCAGGTATTTCCACTGTGAGAAACAATCACTTTCTCTGGCAGCAGATGAGAATTATTTTGAAGACAAATGCCACATATAATGTTAAAGTGTGAAAATTTGAATTTGATCCCAGAGTGCTTGGGTTAAGTGTCTGGATTCATCCACACTGCCTGCTCCAACTGGCTGATTCCTTTAAAAAATGCTATTTCACTGAATGCTAATACTTGTGTTTTCTTTATTTTCAAGATGCCCAGTGTGTAGTGGATATTTATGTGAACTATGACTGTGATTTAAACGCTGCTAATATTTTTGAGCGCCTGGTGAATGATTTGTCCAAAATTGCACAGGGACGAAGTGGGCATGAGTTGGGCATGACACCTTTACAGGTAAGGAGAACAGCTTGGAAGATAAGGTACTGTTGTTTCATAAGCAGTGTTGTCTCTGTGTCCCTACTGATACCACCAGTGGTTCCTGTTGTCTGTAACCTACTCATGGTACTCACGTTTTATTAGTTTGCCAATTTGCTGTTGGATGCTGAAGCAGTGCCCTGGTTTGCTGTGAGCACTGGTTCTGGGCTCTCTGGCTGGACTGCTATGGCAAAGAGAACCAAACAAGCCTTCCTCTGCCTCACTCAAACAACTTCCCTTCTGGGGCTTATGAACCAGCAGTACCTTCATCTTGGGTTTGCTTTGCACAGACTTTGTGCCATATCTCCACCAGAAGTATTTTACTTTTAAGATAATACTTTCCCAATCCTTAGAGGGAGATTGGTGTAGAGACTGTTTCCAGCACTGTTTGTGGTTTGGTTTCGGTTTTTATTTTATTATTATTTTTCTTCATGTTTTAGGAGCTCAGCCTGAGGAAAAAAGGACTTGAATGTTTGGTTTCCATTTTGAAATGTATGGTAGAATGGAGCAAAGACCTTTATGTGAATCCCAATCACCAGACTGGCTTGGGTAAGATTGTTTCCTTATGGAGAGACTAATTTGTCTCATCAGTTTGTCCTTGTGTTTGTTCAGTGCTTAGAAGCTGTTCAGAAGTGTGGATGCCAGGTTTGTACATAACAATTTGTTTATACAAGTGAAGTATTTCACCAACAGTTGTTAATGCTGCTGCAGTAACTGACTCTCCACGGGTCTGGTTCAAATAACCAGGTTCTGTTGATGAGCTTTAGCCAGGCCCTTGTCTACACTATGAAAGCTTGTGCAGAGCAAGACATGTGATCAATCTTGCAGGAACTAAACTGAAGTGCAGGAATTTCTCTGTAGCTTCTGTTGCTCTTCTGCCTTTGGCTGGATTATTTTGGAATTGTGTCGATAGAGCATCTTCATGTCGTGCAGACGGCCAAAATGTGCACATGGTAAAATGAGAATATTAGACTCATAGATTTCTGCTAAAAAGTTCTATAATTAAAAGCTCTGGACTGAACAGGAAAACTTAAATCTTGCCTTGTTTATAAACAGGTTCATACAAACCATCTGAACAGGAAATGGCTGAAGGTAAATGCCTGGAGAGTGGAGGGAGACGGAGTAGTGTCAGTTCCTTGGACTCCACCGTGTCCTCAGGAGTTGGAAGTGTTGGTACTCAGACTGCTGTCCCGGATGACCCGGAGCAATTTGAAGTCATCAAGCAACAAAAGGAAATAATTGAACATGGGATAGAACTGTAAGCCCAGTATGACAGGAAAATTAAAGTTTACTAGTAAAAAAACGTGTACAACCATATTGTTTCTTATGGTCTCACACAGTCATACCTGTAGGAACACTTACAAATTGATTTTAATGCTGAAGACTCTTGCCTGCTGCTGTCAGAAACCAGTGCTGGAGGCTGTTGTAGTTAAAAGGAATTACATAAAATCATGGGTGGAGTGGAAGGTGTTTTCACAGCTTTCCTTTCTGCTGGCTCAGCTGCACAGAAGTGTGTATGCCTAGAGAGAAATTGGTTTGAGGGGCAGGATTATCTTACAGATCTTACACCACTTGTTGTCTTTTATTGAAATAGAGTTTGGAGAATCATTGCCTGGCTATGCTTTACTTCTTTTTTATTAATTTGAAGATCTTCATGTCTGTAAATGCGAGAAGGAGGTCTCGAACAGCGACATTTTTATGTTTTGCATAAAGTCTCTAATTTTTAACATTTCAGAAAGGTCAATTTTTAAGTGAGTTTTTCAGCAATAACTTAAAAGGTTATCAGCAACTGAATGTACCTTAAGAAATAGAGCCTGTAGTGTGATATAGGTAATAGATTTGTTGCACATTCTTTGACTTCTTTTCTAACTAGAAACAAAAGACATGGAGCTACAGCACAGAATCTTTGGTTTATAAGGGCTCTGTAAAACTGAAATTTTATAGGCTGTGATATTTTTAATGTATGTCTCAATTTCCCCATGTTTTTGTCTGAATAGGTTTAATAAAAAACCGAAGAGGGGAATACAGTATCTACAGGAGCAGGGGATGCTTGGCACTACAGCTGAGGACCTGGCACAATTCTTACACCAAGAGGAACGCCTCTGTTCTGTAAGATTACTGCAGCATGAGATAATGAACACACTTGCCCCTAGTACTTTCTCCCCTGCCCCTGCTGTCTGTGTGCACCCTCTCTGTAGTGCCTATCTTAGTAATAGAGAACTGAACATGCAAGGCTTCTCATGGAGACACTTAATGCCAAAGTTCCTTACTGTTTACTTGCTGTCCCAGGCTTTCCAGTAAAGTATTGTGTTACAATAATGTGCTGGAGGGTTCCCCATGAATGGAACGTGCATTTCATCTGTCCCTGCGTTAGCAGCACCTTCCCAGCACTGAAGTATCGTGTACTGCAAAGCTGTGTGTGAACCCAGGCACAGTTCAGCTTTGCTTGGCTCTGCAGTAATGCAGATCTTGCCCTTGGAAGTGAGGGAAGCAGGACTATGCAGACTAAGGGCACATCCACTGCCCTTAGTCTCTCTTGCCACCCCTCCCAGGGCTGCTCTGCCCACTCAGCGACGCGTGTCAGCCTTACACAACTGAGCTGTGCAACTCTTGGGCTAGAAACCTTCTTACAAAGCTGGCAGTTGGATTGCACAGTAATAACTGTCTCTTGTGTTTTTAGACTCAAGTAGGGGAGTTTCTTGGGGAAAGCAACAAGTTTAACAAGGAAGTGATGTATGCCTATGTAGACCAGCTTGATTTCTGTGGAAAAGACTTTGTCTCTGCTCTGCGTATATTTCTGGAAGGTTTTCGTCTGCCAGGCGAAGCCCAGAAGATCGATAGATTAATGGAGAAGTTTGCTGCTAGATACATTGAGTGCAACCAACGGTAATTCAAACCTTTGTGTTGGACAAATGCCTGAAGAACATTCCCTGCTGTGCTGTTTGTGGCCCTTAGGGACAAACCAGGCTTGTGTGAGGAGCATGTCTTGCTGCTGATCCTGGTGCTGAACCTCCTCAGCAGCTGGGCAAGATGGAAACTTTGGATAGGAAGTATACTGATCCTGGCATTTCTTTAAACCCTGTTGCTGGAAAGGATTTACCAGAAGGAATTACTGGAAGAGGGAAGCCTTAAGTTTGTTAAATTGTCTCTGTACTAGCTGTTCCATTTTTAAACAAATGTAGATCAGTCAAGCAGAAAAAACAGTAGAAGCAATTGCTAAAATTAAAAATTCATGACATAAACAGCTAATATGACATTACAATGTTTTTGCTTGCCCGTCAGATGTGGAACAAAGCGTGTATATGTTATTTGATACCAAATAGGCAACGTTGCTATTGTTCCTGATGTGATAAACTAGCACTGAAGTTTAGCTCCGTGTCTGGCTTAATTGATTCCCATTCCTTAGTCCAGGTGGTACATCACTGGGCTGGTTTTGTCATTCTTTATGAAACCCTGGGAGTGAAAAATAACCTGTCCTGTAACTTTTGTGGGATTACCCAAAGAAGGATAATGTATAATCTTTAGGGAATGTACTTGAAAATCTTGGTCACCACTAGTTTTTGGTATTGTAGAGATGATGCTTTTTTTTTTTTCCTTTTTATTTGCATTTTAAACCATTTGGGGCTTGAGGTGTTTCTAACTGCTGGCTTCAGGCTCTGTTAGAACTTTGGTTGAATCCAGAGCACTTCTGCATATTCTTCTTGCATGTAGAACTAGAGCTAATAGATTGAGGAATTGAGGCTCTGTAAACCTCTTTTGTTTTTTCCTCCCTCAGGCAAACACTATTTGCTAGTGCTGACACTGCTTATGTTTTGGCATACTCCATTATAATGCTGACTACAGACTTGCACAGTCCACAGGTAGGAATTTAAAAAGCCTAAACTTCTAGAGTCTCCCTGAAACTTGCATTCAAAATCTGATATCCAATTTCCATTCTTTTTTACAGGTAAAAAATAAAATGACAAAGGAGCAGTACATTAAAATGAATCGAGGAATCAATGACAGTAAAGACCTGCCAGTAGAGTATTTATCCACAATCTATGAAGAAATAGAAGGAAAGAAAATTGCCATGAAAGAGACAAAAGAATACGCAATTGCAACCAAGTGTAGTAAACCAAGTAAGAAGAACCCTTTTGCAGATTCCCTGAATCAAAATAGGAAGAAAATTAATTTGCTTGAAAATTGAAATTACAGCCTTTAGTATAAGGATAAAGAAACACTAAGTTTTTAATTTATTTATCAAGTTGGTGAGGGCTAGTTTCGTTTTTGGGGATGGGAAGCTAAGAAGATGAAGGATTTTCTATCCATTTCTACAGGCAGAATGACTTTGCATCTCTGACTTGGAATGATTAGGTCATAGCACGTGGCATACAGTAAAGGGCTGAATTAGTTATTTTGTATAGAATAAAGTCTTACGTTTGGGTGTGGTTCTTAGTCCTGGAATTCCTTGCTTGCAACCTTGGACAGCCCCCTGACTTCTAACATTCTGAAAGATTTTTTTATCTTTAGGTTTCATTTGCAAATACCTTTATTTAAAGTTTTGTGATGCTCAGTGTGAAGACAGGGAATATGGTCTTATACAAAAAAGGCATCAGTGTGACTGGGTGGTGTTCCCCTTAGGTGTGGCCAACGAGAAGCAGCGGAGGTTGTTGTACAACTTGGAGATGGAGCAGATGGCAAAGACAGCCAAGGCCCTGATGGAGGCAGTGAGCCACGCCAAGGCGCCTTTCACCAGCGCCACTCACCTGGACCACGTCAGGCCCATGTTCAAAGTGAGTGCCACTCACTGGGTCTTCATTACCAAGAGCTTTAAGCATGGGGGGAAAAAGTGAAAAATTGCTCTGAAGGGTTTGGTAATGCAACAGCTGGACTCTTTGGGTATATTTGATTTCAGTGACCCAGTGTTTTGGGCTAAAATCGTAACAGACTTCTGAACTTACTTTCTTCCTCTCTTTAGCTCGTCTGGACTCCATTGCTGGCAGCTTACAGTGTTGGCTTGCAGAACTGTGATGACACAGAGGTTGCATCTCTGTGTTTGGAAGGAATACGCTGTGCCATTAGGATAGCTTGTATCTTTGGAATGCAGGTTGGTACCGGACTTAGCCTGGGGCTTGCTAAGAGTTCTGGGAGGCAGGTGAAGAATCAATAACAGCTTATATGTAGAAAGTGAATTGTCTCATCTGCTTTCCTGAAATGGTAAAAGATTTCAGGAGATAAAAAAATGGTAAAAAGATTTCAAGATTTCAACTTGATATAATCAAGTTTTCTTCAACTCTGCTTTCCTTTTTCTTGCTGAGTCTTCTATTAAGAGTGTTTGCTAACTGGCATCATGCTCTCCTTAAGCTGGAAGGTGTTCTAACAGTGCCAGCTACCTATGGAAGGAAAATTGTGGAGGCAAAGTACTTTCTCTGCTTCTTCAGGGACTCAATTACAATGTTTGTTTCTCTGTCTTGTAGCTTGAACGAGATGCTTATGTACAGGCCCTTGCTCGATTTTCCTTGTTGACTGCCAGTTCCAGCATTACAGAAATGAAACAGAAGAACATTGATACCATTAAGACACTCATTACAGTTGCTCACACAGATGGCAACTATCTCGGGAATTCTTGGCATGAGGTAAATATTGATTAGGTTAAATAGTAAACTGTGGTGTCCTTTGAAAACCTGCAGGATATTTTTTCTTCTATCAGCTCCCAGAACCCTCCTGAAAATGTGGAGGAAGTGCATTATATTGTTAGTGGGATTTTTGATATAAATGTGTGTGCATATACACACACACATATATATAAAACATAATGCACTGCTGGTTTTTTGGAAGACCCTGTAGAGACTGTGTGACAATACTGTAATTTTTGAGGGTGTGTTTGATATGAATTTAAAACAATATTAAAAATGTCATTTGGCTCCAGAGAATTCTGCATGTCAACTACTGTATTCTTGTTCATGGAAACAAGTTCACAGGTCCAAACCTGTCTGTGTGCAGTGTTTGGCAACATTTACAGCTAAGAGCATGAAAAATTAGGGCTGAAGTAATTTGGTTGGGGATAGGTAAGGAGAGGCTATCAGGATCATATGTATTTTTAAAGCCTGTTTTCCAGGAGCTCTTTTAATGAGCTCTAAATGTGTGCTGCTGCTGAAAGGGGCATTCCTGCTGCATTATGTTCTCTGGCACTAGTCTTGGGCTACATGGTACGAACCAAAAGGTGCCACAGCTGACAGTGCCTCGGACCTGGCTCAGAGCACACCCTCCCAGGTGCCTGTGCCAGGCCAAACGTGGCAGGGGAGGAGGAGGAGGAGGGAAAAGATGGGGAATTTTGTGCTGATGGCTGATTGACATCATGGACATTTACACTCTAGGTTGGACCATCGTTACTTTAAGTGGTGATGGCTGCAATGATTCAGTCTCTCCATCTCTCTAGAGATGAATGATGGACATTGAAATCTCTAGAAGATCAACTCCAAGTTGTTTATAGTCTTGATGCTGTGAGAAGTAATAAAAAGGCTTCCTGTAATAGTTAGAGGTCCAAGTTAGATTTTTGGGCACTGTTTATTTTATTCTTGTACTGGAATGATTCATGGTGGCTGATCTTGAATGAATCACTCAACTTCATTTTTAGTTTTACTGGTAATGTTTCAGCTACCTCAAAGCTGTGGTTGGGTCAAAGGTGTTCTAAAGGTTGGAGAACCTGGGAAGCTTATAAATATTAAATATATATATATATCTGTTAGGAATAAAAATATGGTAGTGTCCAGAAACACAATGTTTAATTTCTTTTGGTTGTAGATCTTGAAATGTATTAGCCAGCTGGAACTGGCACAGCTCATAGGAACTGGCGTGAAAACTCGGTATTTGTCTGGCTCTGGGCGTGAGAGGGAAGGCAGCATTAAGGGCTATGCCTCTGCAGGGGAGGAGTTTATGGGCCTGGGATTAGGTAAGATGATTAATCCTGGACTTCACAAAAGTGCACATGTCAATGAAGTAGGATGGCTAAGAATACTCAGTGTTATAAGATATTCAAATATGTTTACTTACTTCCCATTGGATTAATGAACCTTAAAAAAAAAAAGAGCAAATGTATATTTCAAGATGTGTTTATAATTACCAAATCTGCTCTAACTTTGGAATTGGGTTAAGCTGTTTAACAACGCCTCCAGATTTATTTGTTGGAATGTACTGTTTTCAAAACTGTTTTACCACACATGGCTTTGTTACAAGTATTATCAGTTATTTTTTTATGCTCAGTTGCTCATAGTAAGCCATTTTTCTTTAGGAATAAATAGATGTTTCAATGATTGATAATTCGTTTTCCAAAGGAATTTCTGATCTCTGCATGTTGGGCTTGCTGTTCCAGTTCCTGTTGTTTCTGCAGTATATGCAAGAAGCAAACCTTAGATTTTAGGCTGTAAATTAGAGAGACAAGGCAAGTTGCCTTAATCTTTGGAAAACCATTAAGGAAGCATTTTAATTTGAAAATACTGTGGAGTGGACTATACATGATGATGATGAATATAGAACTGTTCCCGGCATTAACTGCTTGTAGCTGACTTATAGTTCATATTTTAAAAGAATATTTTATAATTTCCAATTTTATTAACAGCATCATATCATCTTAATGAAAATTATGTTTAACTTCGTAATAATCTGGCACGGATCTGGCAAGGGCACCATCTGCTCCTTATAAATGACATGGTAACTGGAAGCAGTAGTCACTTCTCTTTATCTATTTGTTTAATGTTGGAGTTAATATCAAGTCACGATTTCATGATGCTAAATGCAGGTTTTTAATGGCTTTTATTGAAGGGAACCTGGTTGGGAGTGGGGCTGACAAACGGCACATGGCGAGCATCCAGGAGTCCGTGGGGGAGACCAGCTCCCAGAGTGTGGTGGTGGCAGTGGACAGGTACTGAGAATGGAACCTCTGCACTCTTATCTAAATCCTTATCTTTGTTGGCTCCCTTTGTTGTCTAAAGATGTGCTTCTGTCCTAAATCATGTGTTGGAATGGGACTTCTTAATAATTACTGAAACTAGTGTGCAAGTCTGTGGAGTTAGACATTCAGGCTTGCAGCATTTATTCTAACATACTATTTGATGTCCAGCATCAAAGTCCAAAAGATTTGGGACCACTGTCAGTGGTTTGAACTCCTCTTGAGACTGGACAGCTGAAGTGGGAGAAGGGCCAACAGTGCATCCTTAGTCTTCCTCCAGTCTGTTTTGACAGGCACTGCTGACCGTGTTCCCAGACCATGTTAAGATCAAGCAGGTGGCTGGCATCCAAGTCTTGCAGCAGAGCTTTCTTAATGTCTTTTTATTGTCCCTGTGAAATTTAACATACTGTCACCCAAATGAGTGTTCCAGCATCACTTGCTCTGGATAAAATGGTGAGCCTGTGCCTGCTCCTGCAGCAGAACATGAGCACAGGAGACTGTGACTTGGAGTGGGGAGAATGCTTAGACTAAGGAGAGGGGCATGAACTGCTGCCAAGGGGTAAGAATAAAACAGTTGCAGAGTTCATGGCATGGAGGATTGTGAAGTACTCCCAGGAGATGTGCTGACCTCTTTCTACAACACTGGGATGTGTTTGACTCCTGTGGATGCGCAGCTGAAACTCCAACTCGTTTCTTTGTTCCGTAGGATATTTACGGGCTCGACTCGGCTGGATGGGAACGCCATAGGTACGTGCTGAGCAGCAGTGGGTCACAGGGGCCCTGCAGTGGAACCTCTGGGCTCACTGCAGGCTTCTCCTGTGCAGTTGACTTTGTGCGGTGGCTCTGTGCCGTGTCCATGGATGAACTGGCTTCCCCGCACCACCCTCGCATGTTCAGCCTGCAGAAGATCGTGGAGATCTCCTATTACAACATGAACCGCATCAGGCTGCAGTGGTCGAGGATCTGGCACGTGATTGGAGATCACTTCAATAAGGTACTTGTTCAAATCAAGTTACAGAACATATGAGAATAGCAGGATTTCTTTAATCAGCTTTTTCCTTCTGTGTCCTTAGTGGCTTAAGCTGTGATATTGAAAAAAAAAGTTCCATTCAAGGCACCTACAGGAAGCACCTATTTAAAAATCTAAAGTGTATAAATAGAAATGGAAATGTTTATGGTAATGATTTTTAATCACTTTGTATTTGTCATTTTGTATTTGTAATTTTTCTTTGTCTTGTCTTTCTGAGCAAATGCCAAGTTAATTTCCTCTAAAATGTGCACAGATGATCCTGGAACAGTTTTTTTCCCTTGGCAACTGAACCAAGATTTTTATTTTATTATTTTTTAGCATCTAGCTGGCTATTATAGTTCTGCATTGTTGTATACAAAATCCACAGGTCTGTTCAGATGGATCAAATGACAGAAAGCCTCCTTCAAGAGGAACCCCGTATTTCCTAAATATCTGAACACTAGAACGTGCCAGCGATTTTTAGGGGGCTGAGATGGAACTGGAATGATGAATTTGTTATTCATGTGAGTGATACATGAGCTGATAAGTGTTTGAAACTATGCTTTTCTCCTAGGTTGGGTGTAACCCTAATGAAGATGTCGCCATCTTTGCCGTAGACTCATTAAGGCAGCTGTCAATGAAATTTCTTGAGAAGGGAGAGTTGGCCAACTTCCGCTTCCAGAAAGACTTCCTAAGGCCTTTTGAGCATATTATGAAGAAAAACAGGTGTGAGACACTGCAACCTCTGCTTTGTCTTTCTTTAGTCCTGCTTAAGGATGTCACTGGGTGTGGGATAGGTGGTCGAGCGCATGGAAGAGGGGCAGTTGCTTTGTGCCAGTGTAAAGTCTTGCTTTCCTGTTTATGTTTTTGAAGATCTCCGACTATTCGGGACATGGTGATACGCTGTATTGCTCAGATGGTGAACTCTCAGGCTGGTAACATTCGTTCAGGCTGGAAAAATATCTTTGCAGTCTTTCATCAGGCGGCGTCAGACCACGATGGGAATATTGTGGAGCTGGCCTTTCAGACTACAGCACACATAGTCAGTAAGTAGTGCTTGACAGATGCAAGTACCCAAATTAGCTTTGCTGCTGTGAGGCTGCTTTAAAAGGCTCACCTGAACAAGCCTTTTGTATTTCCAGGCAAATAAACACAAGACCTTGCAGCCAGATTGTTTAAACTCTGCAGCTGGGTCCTACCCATTAAGTCTCCCGATTGCTATGAACAGGAAAAACTAGATACAGATATTGTGCTGTAGAACTTTGGAATGCAGTTGGTGGGGTGGGCTTGGGAAGAATGCAAGAGAAGGCAAAGAACCATATGAAATGTAGAAGATCTGTTCCTTCCACTTTTGCCTGTCCTGTAGTGTGTACTGTGGTTGCCATGTCTAGATCGATGCAGTTTATCTACGGATTTCAATACCAGTAAATTTTAAGAAGTGTATTTGTTTGTTCTTCACAGCAAATATTTTCCAGCAGCATTTCCCAGCAGCAATTGACTCATTTCAGGATGCAGTAAAATGCCTCTCTGAGTTTGCCTGTAACGTTGCCTTCCCGGACACCAGCATGGAGGCCATCAGGCTTATTCGCTACTGTGCAAAATATGTCTCAGAGAGACCACAGGTACATTGGAATTCTTACCCTTGTGCATTCTCACTCTCTCTTCTGCTGGTAAAAAGAGACTAATCTTGTTTCTAAGAGCGAGCTTTCAGACTTAAACTTCAGTTGCAAGTGTTTGTATTAAAAGCTTGTTCGGATTTAGGAGTAATTTTGGTATTATGTAAGCAGTAAATTAGGGCTAATTAAAAAATGTTCAGTCTTATAAGTCCAAATTGGAAATAACCAAATGAAGTAGTCCTTGTTTGGTTTTTTGTGTGGTTTTGTAGTGTTAGGATGACCTGGAAAGCAATACCTTTTGTTCTGTCCCCCCTAATTCTGCCTAGTTTAATTGGATACAAACTTGCATATTTTTCTACATCAGTCTGTTGTGTGAAGACTGAGTACAATAATCACTTGGCTGAAGAGAGCCTGGAGTTCCATTGCAGTTGCATGTCCCCAGTGCACACAGCATTCAAGGTACTAGAGAAGTGCAGAACTGGTTTCTGCCAATTTTAGGTTTCCTTGTTACCTATATTTATATGACAGTTGTCTGTCCCTGTTAAAGTTGCTTTCTAAAAAGTCCAAACCTTGATAACTTGTAAGGCCTCTAGTTGGACTGAAGTAAAACAGATTGAGGTATTTATTTCCATATATTTTTTCCAGTATTTTTGCAAATAGTTACATCTTACATTTATATTTTACAGGATTTGAGGGTTGCAGTAGGAACTAAGCTAACTTTCCAAGTCTATCTGTGCCACTAGTAGTATCTAAATTTGTCACATTTAAAGATTTTTTTTAAGATTGTTGGTTTAAAATCTTTTTTTTTTCCTGCCCATCTTGAAGGTTTTAAGAGAATACACAAGTGATGACATGAATGTGGCTCCTGGGGACAGAGTATGGGTCAGAGGATGGTTTCCCATTTTATTTGAACTTTCTTGTATCATCAATCGTTGCAAATTAGATGTTCGAACAAGGTAATAAAGCTTTTATCTTTTTCCTTTTTTTTTAAATTCTGTTATTAAAAAGATCACTGGAATTCATTGTAACATCTGTTCCTTTAATTGTTTGGTTTTGTTTATAGAGGCTTAACAGTGATGTTTGAAATCATGAAGAGTTACGGGCATACCTTTGAAAAGCACTGGTGGCAAGACCTGTTCAGAATTGTGTTTCGGATTTTTGATAATATGAAACTCCCTGAACAACAAACAGAGGTAAAAGCAAAAAAACTCTCAAAGCAAGCATTTTTTAGAGTTCTGCTTTTAGGAGCTTGCACAACCAAGGCAGCATTTTGTATGGTTTGTCTTGTCAGTGTATTGCCACCCCCATAGTGCCCCAGCCTTTACGACACGTTTTGTGTTCTGTTGAGTTCTGTGGCATGAATGAAACTTGTCATAGTGTCCAGTGACCTCTCTGTGTGTTCTGTCTGTCTGATTATTTTCAAGGGGAACGTTCTCTGTTGTGAACATGTGCAGTTTTCTGAGCCGTGTTCGCGTGGCCACCTAAGAGCTTCTGACCAGGCACCTGCAGTCGTGAGGCTTTAGTTTTATCTGGGTTCTCCTCCTCTCCTCAGAGGCTGTTTATTTTGTTGAGCAGCCAGGTATAAGCCAAGTCATCATGGAGGAACCCACATAAACCCAAAGGTTTTCCATTCTCTCCCCCAGAAATCCGAGTGGATGACCACGACGTGCAACCACGCGCTCTACGCCATCTGCGACGTCTTCACCCAGTTCTACGAGGCTTTGCACGAGATCCTCCTTCCCGACATACTTGCACAGTTGCACTGGTGTGTAAAACAAGGTACCTTATTTACTTGTATCTTTTGAATAAATCTTATTTTAAAATGTTCATTATTCAAGGAGGGGAAAGGTACCTGAATTTTGGAAGAATAGAAACTACCGTTGGGGGACAGTATGTTATGCAGTGTATTGATGCGGTATCTTGAATATTTGAGCACCAATCTATTTAATGATTTGGGCAGCTCTTCTGTTTCTGTGTTCATAATGTGCTCGTGGTGTTACTGTGACACAGCAAAGGCTTTTAGAAGGTGGTGTTAATCTTCTGAGGGTTCTGCCAACAACTTTCTCAGTTTGACTGCAGGGATACATTACCTCCTTTATTTACACATAGAGGTATTTATGTATATTCTGGTTTTTTTTCTTTTTTCCTTTTCTCTCATTGCACCTTTCCTCCCTTCTCCCACCCACTGAGTGCTTTCAAATACAACTTCCTGAAGAACATGTTTTCTTTCAGGCTCCAATTCCTACACCTGTAATCCTGCATGTTGGCAGCATGGAATCTGGGGGGATGATCTTGCAGGAAATCATAAGTTTATGATTGCTGCTTTTCCTTCCTTTGTCTCACTGTGTGCTTCCTTTCTGCTTCTGTCCTGTCCTTTGTCTTCCCTGGTTGGATTTCCATCTTGTGAAGCTTGAAACTATTTTTTATTCAGTAGGTTCCTCAGCTTGATATTGTTGTACCATACTTTACAGAAAGGCTTTGAGCCAAGACACCATGCATTTCACAGTACTAGTATAAACTGTTAGTGGAGCAGTAATAGGGAATGCCTAATTTTTCATCGATATTGTAGATGTTGATAAATATGGAATGTTTCTTTCCACAGATAATGAGCAGTTGGCACGATCAGGTACAAACTGCCTGGAAAACCTGGTAATACTCAATGGACAGAAATTCAGCCCTGAAGTCTGGGGCCAGACATGCAATTGTATGCTAGAAATCTTCAAAACAACTATTCCTCATGTGTAAGTTCATACATTTCACTCTTATACTAATACCCAATTCCAGAGCAACAATATTTACCTTTCTTGTTTTGTTCTGTTTGGTTGGTATTTTTTTTGCTCTGTGAAGCTTGCTGACATGGAGGCCTGCAGGAATGGAGGAAGATTCATCTGAAAAACACTTGGTAAGAATTAATTCAGGGCAATAAACTGACTTTAAAGGGGTTTGTGTTAGGTCAACTTTTGAAATATTCTGTTGTAGTCAATACACTTGACAAGGAATTGACAGTATTTGGTGTCATTGTAAAAAAAGGATGTAAAGAATGGATTCAGGAAGCCTTTGAATCTAAGATGAGTGAAGTCATCTGAAAACTGATAGCTGGTTGAGGGTTAGTGTTTTGGATTGCTGGAATTGCTCTGCATTCTCTTTTAGGATTTGGACCTAGATCATCAGTCTTTAAGCAGCATGGATAAAAATGCTTCTGAAAGAGGACAAAGTCAGTATTCAAATCCAACAGATGAGAGCTGGAAGGGTGGTCCTTATACAAGTAAGGAGAATGGGCAAGCTTTTTCAATGCATTTTTATAGCCAGTCTTAGTTCACTTTTGTAGTTTTGGGGCAGTTAAACTTGGGGTACATCTTTGCAACTTGTGTTTATGCCTTGCAGAGAGATTTTCTCCTTAGAAGATAATTCACAGCATCACTAACTATCAAAATGCTAATGGCAATGTCCTGTTTTGTTAGCCTGTTGTAAGTGAACTGGTGTGAGTTGCTTCTGAAACTTGTGTTGCTCCATTTCATTAGACCAGAAACTATTTGCTGGCCTCCTTATCAAGTGTGTGGTGCAGCTGGAGTTGATACAGACCATTGATAACATAGTGTTCTATCCAGCAACAAGCAAGAAGGAGGATGCTGAGCACATGGCTGCAGCTCAGGTACCATCAGACTTACTTGTGACCTTGTTGTGACAGTAAAATACAAACTATGATGTGTATTTACAAAATAGTCGTTTCTTTTAATAACTCAGCACTACCCTGAATGTGTGTGTAAATTACTCTTAAGTTTGGGTTTTTTTTTTTGATCTGCCTCCAATGCTTCCTGGCAGTCTGCCTGTTGCAGTATTATATTGCCTCTATTTTAATTGTCAATATAATAGATTATCTTTCTTTTTACAATGAATGCATACTCATCAAGAATGGTTTTGGTTTGTTTTGGGGAAAGCATTCTTTTCTGCTCTTTAGTCTGAGTGTCTTCATTTAGTCACAGCTGAGGCTCTACTCAGCCTCTGGATGTTTGCACAGGAGTTTTTGCAGAAGCTGAATTTGAGCAAAGTCAGTGGTCAAGATTCCACTCATCACCAGCCTTGGAGACATCAGTGTTCCTGAAAGTTCTGATTCTAGGGAATAGTGCACAGTAGCTCTTGCTTGGCGGTTAATAAAGCACTAAGCTAGAATTTTGGGCCTAGTGCATTCAGGTAGTGTTTTGGGGATGGTATAGTTAAATTCCTAGTGAAATTAGCTAAAAATATTGACCAATTTAATTAAATTTGACCTGAGCCAAAGATAGGGAATTTCTACACCAGGCAACATTTAAACTTGCACTGTTTTTGTGGTTCATTTTGATGTTCTTCAGAATTCAACAGACCTACCCAGCCAGCTTCTAGAGGAGAAGAAATGTTCTGTATTGTATTGCTTGGACTGTAATGCTTTGATAAGGAAATTCTCCCCTTGCTCTTGATTCTTATGTTCTTACCAGTAACTAGGATAGACCATAACTTCTCTCTTCTCCAATACTCCACTGAGAAGAGTACAACTCTGATCTTTGACAGCACCACTCTTCTGTGTTTTATTACACTGATACTGCACTTGCACCTAAAATGGAATTTGGAGTTAGTGTGGGTCATGTCATGTGCTCTCTCTCCCCTGCCCCTTAGCGAGACGCATTGGATGCAGATATCCACATTGACACAGAGGACCAAGGAATGTACAAATACATGTCTTCTCATCACCTCTTTAAGTTACTGGATTGTCTGCAAGAGTCTCATTCGTTTTCAAAAGCCTTTAACTCAAACTATGAGCAGCGAACTGTGTTATGGAGAGCAGGTGAGGCTTTTATTCTTATTTGATAAAAATGCTGAGCTCCACTTCAGCTTTAACTATTGCAGCACTACAGTGTGACTTGCAATAACCTGTACGGTTCAGCTGAAGGTTGCATGCTTTTGTTTGCTAAATTATCTGCTTTGTTTGATTAAAGTAGAGCTACACAGCTGCTACTGCTGTAGTAAATTGTCTTTATAAATAGATCGGGTTTCAGTCAAAATCAAAGAGGAGGCAATACTATCTGGACAAGAAACCATTACTAGTCACTGATGCAGGTAGCGTTGATAAACTTCATTTTTGGCCAGTAACTCCAAATGTGAATGTTCCCTCTCTTCCTGTGTGTGTGACTGATCTCTAGGGTTCAAGGGTAAATCAAAACCCAATCTCTTAAAACAAGAGACCAGCAGCTTGGCGTGCTGCTTGAGGATCCTGTTCCGGATGTACGTGGATGAAAGCCGGCGGGACTCCTGGGATGCGGTTCAGCGGCGGCTGCTCAGGTAGGAGAGCCTGGGGACAAGGGCTGTTCCCCCTCAGCCACCACAGCTCACAGCCTGGGGACAGGGGCTGTTCCCCCTCAGCCACCACAGCTCACAGCCTGGGGACAAGGGCTGTTCCCCCTCAGCCACCACAGCTCACAGCCTGGGGACAAACAGCCCAGTCCGTGGAGATGACCATGGATAAACAGATAGAACGACTCTCTATTAGAAGTTAATTTAGCAGTAAGGAAACAATCTGCCTGAACAAAGGAAGCACCTTCTTGCCTGACATAGGCTTTTCTTTACAGAAGTGATGATGTCTGAATACTTTTACCACCAGAGTCCATAGTGATAGTCAGAGGTATAATAGGATACACTGCACTCCCTTTAGATTATTGTAAGCTGCTGTATACCTAGAATTTAAACAAATGTAGAAAATCATGCTAAATAAATATAAAAAGGTATTTGGATGGGTTGTTGGTACATAGAAGTTCAAATTACTAATCTCTGATCAAATGTGAAGATCTTCCAAGCCTGCTGTTGGCACTAAGGCAGTGGATTCTGATCTACTAGCATCTGTGGACGTGTTAATCTGCTTAGTGTGTAAAAGGGAAGGTTCCATTGCTTCTTTAATTAAGTGTGTCCTAAAATAGCCATAGTTAAGTGGTACAGTTTGTACCTTGTGTTTACAGTCTGCAGCAGGGACCAAAAATTTATTAATACAATAATAATTCCTCTTTAATCCGTGACGCTGAGCTCTGCAGATCTTTTTTAAACCAGCCTAGATTTGGAGGGAGAGCTCTCTCACGGTGCTGTTGCTTCAGCTGTCCCAGTATAAGAGTCAGGAAATAGTGTTTGCAGGTTGAAGGTGACAGCACTTCAATTACAAAATGTTTATTGGGCAAGTCAGACTTTTCCATCTCTGTCTCTGTCGTTCTCTGTTGCCAACATGAAAAGTATTTCAAGTTATCCGGAACAACTCCTGTAACAGAAAAGACAAAACAAATTTATGTAGTTAAAGTTGTTGCATGTGATTGAAAACTTTCCCATTGAAGTGCATCTTGCTTGAAAACAAGATACAATGAGAGGACAAACTGCACGTTATAAAAAGCTTTATAAGTGTTTTCTTTATGGTTTGTGTGGCCTGTGCCCTCTCTCCAGTGTGTGCAGTGAAGCCCTGGCATATTTTATTACTGTCAACTCAGAAAGCCACAGAGAAGCCTGGACCAATCTCCTGCTGTTGCTTCTAACAAAAACACTAAAAATCAGTGATGACAAGGTAAGAAGGGGCTGGAAGTCATGTCTGTTTGTGTTCAGGTATGTTTTCCCATTCCTGCTTCAGTCTGAGTTCATTCTGCATTACTATGCATGCTGGAGGTGGCAGTTCCTCATGGCGAGTGCTCTCCTCACACTACAGCAGTGTCTGTTGTCTGCAGGCACTCTGCATTTGGGAATGGGGCTGCATCCCTGGAATTCTCAGCTGTGTGGGAATGGGGATAGAATTACTGAAGAGCTTTCATATAGAAGCACAATGACTGTCCAGTGATGGATGGGCTTGTGCTGTGTTACAGCTGCACGAGAATGGGAGGGGTGAATTTCACCACTGTGAAACTGGAATTCCAGTTCCCTGACAGCGATGGCAGAAATAATTTTGAAGAAAAGTGAATGCTAATATTCACGTTGCTACCAATAGTCCCTGATACCAGCTCTAGGCTGAGGTGGTTTCAGAACCACCTCACAGACCAGTCTGACTCTGTGAAGGGCCAAGGGCTCTGTGTGCGGCGGCTGCGCAAACACACGCAGAGCTCGGCAGCGCCTGGTGCTTTACCAAGTTGGTGTGGCCACGAGTGTGGAAAACCTCTGTGTTTCCCTGTAGCAGCAGAGAATAACGTTGTGGTTTGTGTGTTGGACAGTTCCGGGCACACGCGGCCACGTACTACCCGTACCTGTGTGAGCTCATGCAGTTCGACCTGATCCCCGAGCTCCGCGCCGTGCTCAGGAGGTTCTTCCTGCGCATCGGGGTCGTGTTCAACATCTGCGGGACCGAGGAGCACGGACGGACAGCGGGAGGGAGTTTGCCCTCCTGGTAGCCCCGAGCAGGGCTGCTGTCAGGGCCTGTACATAAAGCTGTGCTCCAGAGATGGATTGAAGTGGACGGGAAAAAATGGGAGCCTGGCGTATCACCGCGGCAGCAAGTTATTCTTACCACAGTGGCGTTTGGGGACGAGGAAAATAATCCTGTTCTGTCCATCCTACAAAACTGTCAGCAGTTTTATTTAAACGATTGCTTACAGAGTCAATACAGTAGGTGTACAGTCTCTGTTTCAATGCTCGTCATCCTCATGATCCGGTCTCTCTCTCCCAGTCTTTTCTCCACTGCTCGGTCCTGCATCCCAGCCAGAGCTGATAAATCAGCTGGATCTCTCCACAGAAATTACGCCCCTTGGAAGTGATGACTGTAGTTGTGTAGCCTTGTGATGTTGGCTCATGTGTTCGTAATAAACTCAACTGCAGTGGCCAAGGAACCACCTGAGACCCCTCTGGGCTTTCCTTTGTGGCCAGGACCAGGCCAGGCTGGGGTGTTGATGTGGACAGCCCATAGGATATTTGGAGAGAGGGTTTTCCTCCTGTTTAGCAAGTAATTTAAAAAACTTTTTTTAATATCAGTACTGTATCTTCTGAGACTTATTTTTGGTTTTACGGAAGATTTTACATCAGGAGCATCAATAGCATCTACTCCCTTTAGCTTGTTAGGCTTGACTTAAAGGCAGTTAAAAAAAAAAAGAAAAAGCTTTCCATTTCCTTTCATACATTGGCAGATCATGGACAGATCATACAGAGGAACATCTGAGACAAGGCTCAGAACAAATAAACCCACCTTTTTGACCCTTTAGTTCAATGTATTTAGCAGCAATTGTGACTGTTTAGCAAGAAGTCCTGTCCTTAACACGAGTTGGTCTCCATTTACTGCAGATCTGCAACCTCTGATTTGTGCAAATGATTTTTATTCTCAGCTGTTAGTTCCTGTTGGGATCTAAAAGAAAAACTGAATTCCCAAAAAACTCTAGCAAAATTAACTAAGTTCATCCATGTGCTCTAAGAGTTTCTGTGCTCTGAAGGTACCTGTGAAGCAAACGTGATGTGACACCACAGCTTTGCCCTGGAGAGTTTTATTTCTTTCCTTGAACTGCATCAGGTTTCTGTGACAATGTTTCCATGACAGAATACCAGCTTGTCCTGTGAAATAATTTTAAATTTCAGGTTTTAAGTCTTCTCTAAACTGGGAAAGCATGGCAGGGTGAGAGAAAAGGCTCCACTTCCTAACATAATGCATACAAAGTGTTACATTAACTGCTGTGCTATCCAGAGTAGCAAACTTAAAATAGAACAGTATTTAGAGAAAAAACAAACAAACAAACAATTACAACCTACCTACTTGAATGGTCCTAAGTGTATAACCTGTTATTCTGCTTTTTCAGTTGAGTTTCCTGGTAGGATGGCCTGAGTTGAGGTTGTCTTGGGATACTCTTCTCTGAGCTGCTGGGAATTTGCTGTCTGTCTTTGTTGTTTTCTTTTTTTGTTGTTTTTTTTTGGGTTTTTTTTGGTTTTTTTTTTTTGTTTGTTTGGTTTTTTTACTGAGCTATTTCCAAAGGGTTCCTACGGTGCTCCTCAGTTCATCAGCTTGTCCTACGTAAGCATTGTTAGGGAAAGGTTTTGCAGTCAAGTAGTAGTGACAAGGCTTTCACAATTTATTTTTACTTTTTATTTTTAACCAAAGAAAAATAAATGGTGGTTGTGGCTCTTTGACTTTTAAATGCCCATTAGGTTAAATCTATACACTGCTATTTAGTAGAAGGCAATATATGGCTATATATGACAATAGCAAAAGACTGAAATTAAGCAATGCTGGTATTTAACTTGTGTTTGAAATGTCCTTTTGTGTTGCATCTCATGTAGCTGCTCATTCCCTGGGAATGTCACTGCATTGGTTACTGCAGAAAATGAAGTATTTATTTGAATTCTATTTAAATCTGTAAGAATATGCTATTCCTTTCCTTCTGGTCCTAGGTAGTCCTAAAGAAAATATCTGAATGGTTATTTTTCAGATGTGAAATGTGTCACTGCCTCATGGAATGTATTCCCTTGTGTCCCATCAGGCACAAAACTGGCCCAGCTGCACCTTCCTCCGTGTGTCACAGGTTTCAAAGCCCTACAGTCGTGTCTTGAAACAAGTCTCAATTTTGAGATCTTAAATGACTTCACAGTTGCTTCCTGGGCTTTCTTTACTCTAAGGGGCAGCATTTGCACTCTCTGCATGTAGGTATAAGGATGTTTAATACATCCTTCCTTTCAGCCTTTGGTCTGAGGCTGTTCTTTTCCTCAAGAAAAGGTTTTGTTGTATTTACACCGGTTATAAACTGCTGAAGTGTGGGGTATGTGACATCCAGCCATCCCAGACTCTGCAGCGTGTGAAGGAGGGGGACTGGGATGCAATGGGGTGGTCAGAGCCTTAATCCTGTCCCATGTCTGGGGTCGTTGTCCCCGTCAGAGCAACGAGCAGGGTGTGTGCAGGTTGTGTCCACAGCACTCGTTGGTTTTCCTCACAGTCAGGAAGGGCAGAACGCCCAGACCCCCCCGTGGAGCTCAGCCCTCCTGCAGTGCTCCCGGCTTGCTCCCTCCCCCCGACTCTGCTGCCACGGGGGTTTGTTGGCTCCGGTGGGACCGGGAATGGGGCCGGCCCCGCGTTGACAGCGGGACTGTGCAATACACAGGGTGAGAATGGCACCTCTTGGACTTGTGGTGCTTCAAAGGATTCTGTAACTGCTCTTAAAAACAGACTCCCCAGTTGTTGCTGTTCCATCTCATTCCAGACCCTCTCAGGAGGGAGCTGGGGAGGATTTAACGAGGGGAAACCCTAAAACTCCCTTTTCATGGCGATTAGAAACACCCCTCAAATCACCCCTCGTGTTGATTCTTTTGTGTCTTACAGTCCAGGAAAAAGTGGTTTTTAGGGCAGTTTGTTATCCATGTCTCCTGACTCACTTTCCAAACTGTAAACAGAGCAATCTCAAACAATGTCCACTACAACCAACACCCCCCAGATTTTAGCTCAGTCTTACTATTCTAAAGGAGAAAGATTAAAAATAGTAACTCTATCAATAAAGTGCAGTTCCCTTTAATCTGTAAATTCAGTTTGTCCAGCACCTTTATTTGTGTAAAATGTATGTTTTCACATATTTAAAATGCCTAAGTTTTTTTAATATCTCCATATTAAGTGCATTTACTATCAATAATTTAAAGAGCATTTCTTGCCAATGGATGTATAGAGTTTTGACAGAATACCAAAATTATATAATATGAAAACCTATGTAAAGTTTTCTACATGAAAATACAATGTATAGTAGTTATAATATTCCGTGCTTTAATCAAGTGATAAATCAATAAAGTTTTACGAAGCGTTGCTTCTTTGCTCCTGTAGTTCCTGAGGGGGCTCAGAGGCTGCGGAGCCTCCGGGGCTTCACTGCGGGCTCGGGGGGTTGGGGTTTTGTACCCCCCGCGCGTTCCCTCCTCCCGCCGTGTCCCGGTCCCGTGACCCTGTCCCATAGCCTGCTCCCTCCCGTCCCGCTCCCGTGTCCCTCTCCTGTGTCCCGCTCTCTCCCTATCCCATATTCCGTGTCCCTATCCCGTGTCCCGCTCTCTCCGTGTCCCATACCCCGTGTCCCGCTCTCTCCCTGTCCCATATCCCGTGTCCCGCTCTCTCCGTGTCCCATACCCCGTGTCCCTATCCCATATCCCGTGTCCCGCTCTCTCCGTGTCCTATACCCCGTGTCCCTATCACATACCCTGTGTCCCTATCCCGTATCCCGTGTCCCATACCCCGTGTCCCTATCACATATCCCATGTCCCTATCCCATATCCCGTGTCCATATCCCCGTGTCCCTATCCCATTTCCCGTGTCCCGCTCTCTCTTCCCAGAGCGGGCCTGGCCGTGCCGGGACCGCGGCGGCTGCGAGCGGCGCCGCGAGGCCTTGTGGGAAGGGCCCGGCCATTGGCCGGCGGCGGGCGTGCGGCGCGGATTGGCTGCGGGCGGCGCGCCCGGGGCCGACGCGGCCGCTGATTGGCCGGGCGGCCGCGCGGTGTCACCGCCCCGCGCGATGCGGTCACGGAGCCGCTGCCGCGCCCCCGCCCCGCGGTTTGAATGTGAAGCGCAGCCGGAGCGCTCGGAGCCGCCGCCGCCGCCGCCGGGGGGAGCCGCCAGGTGAGGCCGGGCCGGGCTGCCCGCGGCTGCGGCTGCGGCTGGGGTGTCCCCGCGCACCGGCGGCCCCGCGGCCGCCCCTGTGCCAACTGCGCTCCGCGCCGCGCTCGGCGCTGGGCCCGCGGCGCGGCCAGAGGCGCAGCGCACCCTGCTGGGCCCTTCCGCCCGCCCCCCGCCGCTCGCCATTGGTCCGCGGCCGCTGGGCCTGCACGGCCCGCGCCCCTCATTGGCTGCGGCCGCTGCCGGTCCGGGGTGGCGGGAGGGGGAGGGGAGCGGGTTAGTGTGAGGGCTCGGGGGCCGCCCGGTCCCGCCGCCCCCGCACAGCCCGGCCCGCGGGGAGCGCGGCCCGCCCGGCCCGGGGCCAGCCTGCGGGGCCACCGCCGCACTGGGCGGCGCCAGCGGGGCGGCGGCAGGACGAACGGAGCGGCCCCGACCCGCCCGCGGCTGAACGGCCGGGAGTGGCCGGGAGGGTGCGGGGCCGGTCCCCCCCGGAGAGCCGCGGGCCGCCCCGGCACCGCCTCGTCCCGCGGGAAAGCGGCGCGGCCGCTCCCGCTCCAGCCGGGCGGGCAGCGGGAAGTGCCCGCGGGACCCTCGGCAGGGTCGCGGGAGCCGTTCCCGGTGCGATCCCTCGGGCAGGCCGCTCTCGGCCCGACTGGGGTTTTTTTCTCCATCAGGGCTCGGCGTTCATTGACCAAAGTGGGTGATGCGTTAAGCACATTTTATGGGTTCTCCGAGGCCTTTTCTGCAGGCACGTGTCATAACGTGACAGAGAGCATTGTACCACTCCAGCTAAAGTACAGCCAACGTGTTTTGTAGGGGAAAACAAACATTAAGACCTAGAGGAAGAGAAGGAAATAAGCATACGTAGGTAACAGGTCAAAACATGCTGGTGGATGTGAATTGGTGAACAAGACTATGGACAAGTAAACCCCGAGAAGGAAGGGAAACAGGGGAGGCAGGACGCCCAAGGGGGATATTTACTTTGTACAATATATATTGGGATCTGAATTCCTCATTAATATTCATTTAAATCAAGAGAATACCGTTATTGTCTTTTTAAATTCTATAAGCTGATGTAAAAACTGTCAGTAAAGCTCACTGCCTTTGCAGTATTGCACTGATAATGAGCATAAACCAACTCCAGAACAGGACAGGTGAATTTCAGTCAGTCTTACTAATCAGACACTCCAGAGGAAAACTGGAAATCTTTGCTTCCTTGTTACACCTGTAGGCAGTGAACTGTGATTCTGGTGGCAGGAAGGACAGGCAGGGTTGATGGTGATGTCCTGAGCAACAGCATGTCCACTGAAGCACAACTTGCTGTTGGAGTGTTACTGTAATATTAATTATTCCAATTAAAGCTGTGAAGTAAGTATATCACTGTGGTATGCATGGGAATGTGTGTGGGAGGATTACTGGAGAGGAGCACTATAGACTTACTGCACAGAGTCACTCTGTAATAAGTATTGCATTTGAGTTAACTTCCACCCTAGTCTTAACTAATTTTATGGGGGGGACAGATGCTCTGGCTTTACACAGTCTTTTGTCTCTTTATAGAAAAGTATTTTCTTCTGACATTTTTCTTTGATAATGAGTATTTGATTTTTAAACAAACCTCGACTCTTCAATACACTTTGAATTGTTTTATTTACAATTATGTAGGGCAGGACTATTCACCTTTTTCAACCAGGAGCAGGTTTCTGGGGCTGACAGCAGTTCTGAAAAGCCAGACCAAATTCCTGATGTCCTGAATGGGCAGGAGATGATCTTTTGGCTGGTTCATGTTTGCTGGCTGTGTGAGCCTCTTCTGGAGTTTGGGGTCCCTAAGCCAGGCTGCAGCAGTTACCTGTAGCTGGAGGAGTGGGATGTCTCCTGTGCCTGGTGCACAGGGGCTCCTTCACTGGCTGGGACTGTGCTGCTGAGGTGTCATCAGAAAGAGCTGACGTGTGGCCTCTGTGGGATCTGCTTTTACATGTGTAGCTTTAGCACAGATTTTCTGATCTCTGCTTGTAACAAAACTACTTGTGGGTTTTAGGTTCTGCCAAAATGGAGCTGAGTGATGCCAATTTACAAACTTTAACTGAGTATCTAAAGAAAACACTAGATCCAGATCCTGCTATAAGGCGTCCTGGTAAGTGATTCTCACGAGTGATCAAAAAAGTTCAGTTTCTTTTTGGCTCTTCTGTCTGTGTGTAGCCAACCTGTGGATGTTTATACAATAACCTTTTTGCAGAAGTTCTTGGTATCCTTTTAAAACAACTCCCCCCAAAAAACCTAAAGAAGGAGAGATATAAATAAATTTATTTGCTTTTTGTGATTTTATTTTTCTGTATTCTTGATTTTTCTTTTGGTACCATTGTTATTTAAAACAGCGCTGCTGTTCACAATAAGCCAAGATTTATTTCTCTTGGCTTTCAAGTGGTGAGGAGGCAATATTTCCCCATCCTGCAGGGAACTGAGAGCTGCTGGTGGTGGCAGGAGTGTGGAAGGGCTCCGCAGCAGAGAAGCTGTGGCACCTCTTGTCAGGCTTGTTCCTGTGAAGCTCTGGGGAAGTGTTTGTGTGTTGGTTCTTTTAAACAGGCATCTGAGGAGTGGTAGGACTCCCATTAGAGAAAGCAGCTTTTGCTGACCCCCTTATATTCCCCTGCAGCTGAGAAGTTCCTCGAGTCCGTGGAAGGAAGCCAGAACTATCCGTTGTTACTCTTAACGCTGCTGGAGAAATCACAGGAAAATGTCATCAAAGTTTGTGCATCTGTAACGTTCAAGAATTACATTAAAAGGAACTGGAGAATTGTAGGTATCCTAGTGAGTAGTTGATCATCCCTTGAGGGTACAATAAGATACTCTGCAGCGACCCTGAGCAGTGTGTGTGTCTGTGCTCTGGGAAAGGCAGAGTTAAGAGAACAAAGTCAAGGTGTAACTTAGTAAGAAGGGACTAAAACCTGGGCTGTTGGAGTCAATCCTGTTAAAGCAAAACTGGAGCTGGGTGATAAAATGATGAACAAATATTTTTCTCTAATGTTATATGAGTATTTTGCAGAAACACAATATTTAAAGCTCATTTAACTGACTAATATTGTTTGAACTGGAATGATTATGAAGTGTTTCTCCACACAAGTTGGCCCATTGGGCCTCTGTCTGTGGTCAGGGTGTTACAAACATCCCCAGCCAGCCCTGCAGCTCAAGGTGATGTTACCAGCTTCTCTTCTCTGCTGCAGCACAGAATTGTCTGGGACAGTTTATTTTGGTGCCCTGCCAGTTTAACACTTGGAAGTATTTGTTGTGATCAAATAGAAATATTGCTGTTTAATCCCTTCTTATCCTTTGTTTTGAAGAGGACAGAAGTGTTTTTGATTCAGAGCTTTCAGCATTCATGAAATTTATTTAATGGTAGAAAGTCTTGCACTGAGAGCTGAACTTCTTGAGTGATGAGAGGTTTTAATTGATACTGGTTGTACTTCACTGAAAGTACTGTTTGTATGTGTCTGAAAAATAGCAGATGTCTCTTTACTACAGAGAAACTGGAATATTTTATCATTACATCTTAGCTGGTACCTATTTCCAAATTGGCATGTGATTTCTGCCCTCCCCATCACACCAACACTGAGGAGCTAGAGCAGTCCTGGGCCTGGTTGTGCTCGATAACATGAGCACATTCAGTCTGCCGTGACATTTCTAGAACTTTCTTGCTGTGATACTGTGTTCTTAGTCATTTCTCCCAAACTGCATCTTCTGTGGTGTATTTTAGGTAGAAATAACGTTCTGTTATGGAAGAAGTTTTAAGTGGCTTCTTTTTATGGATTGCTGATGTAATTCAGGATGGGGGTTTTGTTGTGAAGTAGGTGGAGATGCTGTGCAGGGAGTGCATCCCGAGGGCTGTTCCGATTGCTCTGTGGCTTCAAGCACACTGTGTTGTCCAAAGTTGCAGCTTTTGTTTCAGGAGCAGCTGTCTGAACAGAAAATGCAGCCGTAGGCCTGGCTCGCCTCGATCACGGGGTTTAATTCCGCAGCCTTGAACTTCACTGATCCAGAGCTCAGTAAAAGGGTTTTGCCTATTCAAGGACTTCAGTTTGTTCAAGCCTGGAGAGGCAGATATACAGGGCACTGCTGGAGCCAGGGAAGACCTTGCTGGGTTTAATTTATTTCTGAAGTATGTGCAGAATACATACTGTCTGCTGCCTTTCATTTCTTTTAAAAAGGTTTCATTTCTTTGAAAAATCTCCTCAGTAATTCCTTAGGAGGAATTGCTGTTGGTGGTCACTCCACCACCTCTGTCCTCATCTCTCTAAATGCCTAGCAGTGAGTCCTGCCTCCCTGCTTGGGGCTTCCCTAGGACAGTTAGAAGAAATTGTTTCAAAGTTTTACAGGAAGACATCATTTCTTTCAGCTTTTCTCAGGTGCTGCTGTTTCAGATTCATTGCAGGCAGTGTCTCTAACAGGTCTGGTTCTTAGGTTCTTCAGCAATGTAATAGTTACATAAATCAGTATAAGCAGTTGGTTACTGAAAATGCTGATCATCAGTCATTGCCTGGAGTATACTGAATATGCTCATGACTTAATTATTGTTTTCATTTTAGGTTGAGGATGAACCAAACAAAATATGTGAATCAGACAGGATAGCCATTAAAGCCAACATAGTGCCCTTGATGCTTAGCAGCCCAGAACAAATTCAAAAGCAGGTAATATGCCAATTCCTGGTTATATCCATGAGACTCTGGGAGTATTCAAAGCATGTCTAGAGGCTTTGGTTATTTGCAGAGCTCAGTTCCCTTACCAGTGAGCTCATGCTGATCTAAATAACTTGGAGTATATCGTTATAGCTACTTTTACCTATTTTAGTATTTTTTTAAGATAATGACTGTATAATCTTATAGCAAGTTCTAGCATTAGGCAGTTGAACAGTAATTCTAGAAAGTGAGACCGTGTGTACACATTGAACTTAAAGTGAGGGTTTTGTATTTGTGGTGAAAAGTAGTAGATATTTAACCCAATGGTTTTTGCATCTGACAAGAACAAGCAGCATTTCCTGGGATGTTTGCAGCAGCTGGCACTGCTGTGATTCCCGTGCTGTTCTGCCACGTGACAGCTGCGCTTCCTTTGCAGTTAAGTGATGCCATCAGTATTATTGGTCGGGAAGACTTTCCTCAGAAGTGGCCAGACCTGCTGACAGAGATGGTGAATCGCTTCCAGAGCGGGGATTTCCACGTCATCAACGGGGTCCTTCGCACCGCTCACTCTCTGTTTAAAAGGTGCTGGCAATAAAAGGGGGTTTGTGGATGGGTTGTAAACCTTCTGTTCAGCTGTTAGACTTAACACTGGGGATTGACAAAGTTGTGACTTCTGCATACGCCTTTAAGTGCTTGTCAAATTGTACGCCTTGCATGGTTTTGAACTATGTTGTTTAGTTCTTGTTTACTTGGCAGTATTTGTTTCGAAGTTCAGCACAAACAAAATAATTCTGGGTGGGTTAATTTGGTAATAAATGTAAAATATGAATTCTGTTTTTCATGTGTTTTACTTGTCAGGTACCGCCACGAATTTAAGTCAAATGAGTTATGGACAGAGATCAAACTTGTTCTTGATGCCTTTGCTTTACCCTTGACAAATCTCTTTAAGGTATTTCTTGTTGAATCATTTCTAAAACAAGTTTAATGTTCTGAATTGCTTTTTGTGGGTGGCTGTAAAATTAAAACTCAAGAATAGTTGTTTTGAAGCTGTTAATGAAGTTCAAGCCGAAGTCATGAAGTGAGACCTAACAGGATTGATGAGGGGAGGAGAAATAACTGTATTTTTTGATTAAACAAACAAGAAAGTCCCATGACACTTCAATATCTTTTGTTGATGTGGTTTTTGTACTTGACTGGATCTTGCATTTTTTTCTAGGCAACTATTGAACTTTGCAGCACACATGCAAATGATGCCAGTGCCCTGAAGGTTCTCTTTTCCTCTCTCATTCTAATTGCGAAGCTGTTCTATAGTTTAAATTTTCAGGTGAATCTCTTTTTAATGGTTTTGCTTTGATCTCATGAAGTTGCTATGCTCCTACTGTAGAATTCATTTGAGGCAGCCTTTAAGGCCATGCTTTATGGTAAAAATAACAGTCAACAGTGCATCAGCACTGGAGTAAGGGCACAGGAAGGCCGGGGTTAATTAACACGTTAGCTTGGCCCTATCTAAACACAAGTTTAGAGGAGTCTGAGCTGGTGTCACCACAAGGAGGGGTTGTATGGGGGCCCTGAATAGGAGCTGGGAGAGGCAGGAGTCAAATGCCTGAGTTTGTACTCACTGTGCTCCTTTATAAATGTGTCTGTGCTGACAGGAACTTGGTCCTGTAGCTGAAAGGCTGTTACGTGCAGTAACTCCGCTGCAGTGGGAAGTAATTCTGGGAGCAGTGTGGGGTGTTAGGGTTTGGGATCAGATCTAAACTATGTGCTATATGGAAAATGGCAAAAAGCTCCTTTGCTAGGTGACATCTGTTTAGTGTCTCAGCATGAACATGAGTCTGTGAAGTGTGATCATGCCCGGATTCCTTAGGCTGTGCTTCCACAGGGGGCAAAAGAACAAGCTGGAGTTAAAAGGGACTTGTGCTCTCTTGTTCAGAGAGTAGGAGGCAATAAAGTTCATTTGTTATAAAAATATGAGCTGTTTAGGGTACAAGCAAATAGTTTATTTGGAAATAATTCCAGAGCGTTTGCCGGGGGGGGGGTTTCATCTGGGAGGAGGAGGGAGTAGTGTTTCACTTTGAAGATTGTTTTCCTCAGATTATTGTCCCTCAGTAGGTTATAAGGTGGATGCACTGCTTACAGTGTAGGTATGTTATCTAAGCAGTGCAGTCAGAAATTAAAATGGAGATTTATGCTTTCCCTTCACAGGATCTTCCAGAGTTTTTTGAAGATAACATGGAAACATGGATGACAAATTTTCATAGTCTTTTAACCTTAGATAACAAACTGTTGCAGACTGATGTAAGTACTGCATAAACCTCCTGGTTTGCCTCTGTGTAGGGGAGAGAGTTGGCTGCAAACTTGTGTCTAACTCTGAATAATGCAATGTTTTCTTGGTTGGGCAAACAAGGGAGTAGAATGGCTATAATGAGGTTTAAGAGAAGTTGCTCTGTTGTCTAAGGAATTTGAGATCCACTTCTTGAAGCTGTATGTCAGTTGTAGGTATAGCCCAGCTGTGCACAGAAATCAAATTAGAAATACTTGCCAGTGAGTCGATCCTTTCGAGGACATTTGCTGAAGTGACCTGAACATTGGCATCACAGTGCTCAGGTTTTCTGTGCCTCAGCTGGTTCATGCACAGTGTTCTAGAAAACAGGGTATCCTAAACAACCTGAACCAGTTGAACACAGAGGGCAGGACATCCTGAGTGCTCTAGCATTTGCTATCTTTGTCTGACTTAAGAATTAGTAATTTCCCTGGTGAAAGATGATGCCAAGTTATCGAAACTCAAATTATTTTTGTGCGTGCTTTCTGCGTTTTGAGTGCTGGTCTTCCAGACACAGCACAGTAGTTTGCCACTTGACAGAGCCAAAACAAATCTATACATTTCTTGACAGCACATAGGGAGGCATGTGAAGGGTATCTTGTGCTTTATTACCTGCTAAAAGAAACTTTGCTGCTCTTCTCTCCTGCCTGCTCCCAGCACAGACACTGGTGCAGCTGAACTGGGAGAGATGGTAAAGCTGAAAGGTGGGGGTGGAGGGGAAAGGGGCACACAGAACTGGGGTGTTGTTTGATTGGGATGATTTTTAACTCCAGCTCAATATCCTAATTCACTTAGTGGTTCCACAAACATCTGTGCTGATCTGGGGAAGGGCAGGGAACTACAACTGTTCCAATTTAAAGTATCACAATATAACGTCTTCTAAGCATGTTTTTTCAATGCCTTGTGTTGTCTTTTTCCTATTACATTTGTCAATTAATTTCATGTAAATTATTGGGTCTGAATGTTTTAAAGTGCATAGTACCTTGATTTGAAATGTAGGTATGATTTATGACTTGGAGAGCAGTTGGGGTACAGACCAGCAAAATACAGTAATTTTAGGTACATGAAAGGGATTTCTTTCACCTGTTTAGAACACCATAAAATCCCTTTAAATATATGGATACTTTTAATGTTGAAGTAATGTTGAAGTTTGGATGTTTAAGTTCTTAGTTTTGTTTTATGTGAGGATGAAGAGGAAGCTGGATTACTGGAGCTCTTGAAATCACAGATTTGTGATAATGCTGCTTTATATGCTCAAAAATATGATGAAGAATTCCAGCCCTACCTGCCACGTTTTGTAACAGCAATCTGGAATCTGTTAGTCACGACAGGCCAGGAGGTGAAATATGACTTGGTGAGTTGTTATAAGCTGATCTTGTCAAGTTTGATAATGAATTATAAATTGATCAGTCATGCTAAAGCTTTGTGTTCTGTTTGTGGTGCTGCAGCTGGTCAGTAATGCAATCCAGTTTCTGGCCTCAGTTTGTGAAAGACCACATTACAAGCATCTGTTTGAAGACCAGAATACATTGACAAGCATCTGTGAAAAAGTTATTGTTCCCAATATGGAATTTAGAGGTAACTTTTGGAGACTTAAGTTTTCGAGAGCACAACCAAAATGACAAGTTGCTCTGCAGGACTAAGAATCGAGGATTCCCTCTTGTGTACTTTAGTGATGGATTCAAACCCAAGTTTATGCAGCAGAGTGTCCTGTGGGGTTTGTAGACTTGTATAAATATACCTAATTTTTCATGTTGAAATCCCAGTGTAGGAAGTCTAGGTCATGTGCCAGCAATAAATTTCCATGCTTAAAGTGAGTATCAGAATAATTCAAGGAGCCTAAACAGGCAGGAATATCAGGCCTTGTAATGTCTAGTTCTCCAGGTTTGGATGGGCTCATATTGATCCTAGTATTTAAAATGCAGTGAAGGTGTATTGCAGTGATAAGGAGCTGCTCTCTCTTAAGTCTGTTACTCTGGAAGCCTTTTTAAATACACCTGGTGTTGAATATGTCTTAGAGGTTTTGGGTTTGGTTTTTTAAAAAAAATCAGTACATTGGCTCATGAGTATGAAAGAATTTGTGGGACAGGAACAAGCTTAACAGTCTAGTCTGGCTGGATATTTCTGATTAATTTGTGTTAATGTTACAGAACAGTCCTTGGAAAGACTAGCAAGTTGATGATGATACACCTTTTTACATAAAAACCAGAGACCTCAGCATTTAAACTTCTATGTATTTTATATTTTCAGCGGCTGATGAAGAAGCATTTGAAGATAATTCTGAAGAATATATAAGAAGGGATTTGGAAGGATCTGGTAATCCACAGATTTATACTAAGAATACTTGGTCTTTAAATATTTACTGAAGCTTTTATAACTTTATTTTGAAATTGAGAAGGCTTCCACACACCACCCCCCCAAGAGATTTTCTCCAGTCTGGGATCAAGTCTGCTGTCACGATATGCCTGTCACAGTGTCTTTGTTTTGAACAGTGTTTTTATAGGGCTTTTTCCTTATTTGGATCGTGAGTAGAGGACAAAACTCAAGGAATATGTTTTTGAACTTTTTTCAAGAAAATATTTTATCATTCTTATCCAGTATTGTCTGCCTTTTAGGTATTTGTAAAGCTTTTATTTGTTAGCTCCTTCTGCTTTGAAACAGAATTGAGGTAGGAAGTATTTGTGTTCTTCAGAGATTACTTTTTAAATATCCTCTATTGCATTTGAATTGACTGGCTTTCTTTCTGTTTTTTCTGTCACTAAATTGAATGAAAGGCCACAAAACCTTTTTTTTTTTCCTCTCTTGAAACAGAGTTTTTGTTTGCTTGTTTTTGGCATTTGGGTTTCTTTTACAAAAATGTCCTTACAGGTGTGGGGGGCCAGCAGCTGGCTCGTGCTCCACCCTGCTACAGTGGGATGAGCAGAAGTGAGAAGACTGATGGATAAAGACAGTTCTAGTGAAAGAAAGAGGAAGAAAAGAGGAGAGAAGTCAATGACTCACCACCACCCACAAGCAGACATTTGCCCAGCCTGGCTCTGAGCAACAGCTACCTCTCCCAAAACCCTCTCCCCTCAGTTTTTATTGCTGGGCATGTCATTATATGGCATGGAGTATCCCTCTGGTCAGCTTGGATCAGCTACCCAGGTTGGGTCCCCTCCCACCTGCTTGCCTGCCCCAGACTATGAGCTGGGAAGGCAGAGCAGGAGGAAGAGGAAGCCTTGACACTGTGACAGAGCAATTCAGCAGCAGCCAAAACACTGGGCGTTACCAACAGCTTTAGTCACTGGTACAGAACACAGCACCATATGGACTGCTTGGGAGAAAATTAACTCCCTCCCAGCTAAACCCAGCACACTTGGGTGCAGGGTGCCAGGGCAGCAGCATCCCCTGAGCCTGGGTGCCCTGCTCAGGGCAGGGGAGCTGTGAACACATGGCTGGGTGTCTGTTCTGGGTGTGCAAACAGTCCTCTTGGGACAGGGAGTAAAGACTTCGGTGTGTGTGTACACATCAGTGGGGAGGGCTGCAATAATTAACATGGGCTGTGACTGTAATTTGAGAAGCTGTCTGTTAATATTTTGATTACTGTGTTTATTAACATGAAAAGCTGCGTGCTTTCCCGTGTCCAAAGAGTCTTTGGTTCTCATGCAGATATTGACACCAGGCGCAGAGCAGCTTGTGATCTGGTCAGAGGCTTGTGCAAATTTTTTGAAGGACCTGTGACAGGGATCTTTTCTGGATATGTTAATTCTATGCTGCAAGAATATGCAAAGAATCCATCTGTTAACTGGAAGCACAAAGATGCAGCTATTTACCTTGTTACGTCTTTGGCATCCAAAGCTCAAACACAGAAGGTACTTTTACATTCTCGTCATTGTAATCTGTACACATTCAGATATCATGGTGTAGATGAAGCCTACAGTTCATTTTAAGCTGCTTCAGAATGAGAGTAACTGCCTGGTCAGTGGGTGATGTTGATGAATTAAAAGCTGTCCATCATATAATCCCGTGCCAGTTGGTAATGTGGTGGTATCTGACCTTCAGGAAGGCAGGGCACAGTCAGCCCCTGGTGTGACTGTGGGCAGGCCTGACAACCACGTGGGATCAGCCAGACAGAGAAACAAAACTGGCTCGAGTCTGGAACCTCTCAGCTCTGCCAACCCCGAGCCAGAATCTGAAAGCCATGGAAGGCAAATAGAGCTTTATAGAAGATGATCATAAGAGTTCAGCAGATTAGAAGGAATTTAGGTGCTCTTGAGTTCTTGTCATGATATTTCCCAATGTTTCCTGTTACTTGAGATGGCATGTGAGTGGTAATGATGGCTGGAAATGAATCTCATTACTTTTTGGGGAGAAAGCAACTAATCACCTGGAGACACTGAAAAGCCACACCTGTATCTGGAAACAGGAGCATTGTATCAAATGTCCTGCAGAACAAATTTTGATATACATATTTTGAAGGCTGTCTCACAGTTCAGAGCTCAGTGGCTTTGTAAGACACAGTAAAACACACTGTACAGTGTTTTATGCAATTGTGCTGAAGGTTCTCAGTCTTTTCCTGAAGCCAGGTGTATTCTGCTGCCCAGCAGTAGTTATTAACAGTGATGTGTACTGGGAATCAGCCTGCTAGCAGCTGGGAAACTGCAAAGTTGTGCATCCTTTTCTGTGCTATTTAGTGGTAAATGTGGGATAAGATCACCTAGAACACTTCATTGGAAAATAGCCATCTGAAAATCTTGGTTTAAAAATACATTGCATTTTTTCTAAGAGAAAACTAAGTGGTCATTATTTTGCTGCTCTAATTCACAATTGGACTTTGAGTCCTAAACTTCCCCTTTTTAAAAAGCCTGTCACAAAAAGAAGTACTAAGATACTGGTGTTGTTGATCTAAAATTTTGGCTGCATATTATTGTTATGTGGTATTATTGCTCAACTCAGAACTGGTAACTTTGAACCTCAGAAGTGCTACAGCTGAAATCAAGACACTGAAAACATTAAGCAAAAGAAACTGGATGACTCTGTCAAAAGATGCAGTTTCAACAATCTCCTCATGTGCATGCATGCTTTAGATTCCTTTTATTAAAAGCACATAAAAATGAGTAAGAAAATTAATTGGATATCAGCATCTAAAAATAGAATTGGTTTGTTTTTTGTTTTTCCAGCATGGAATAACCCAAGCCAATGAACTTGTTAATCTGACAGAATTCTTTGTGAATCACATTCAGCCTGATTTAAAGTCTGCTACTGGTAAGTTAATGTTAATTTTGATATGGTATTTTTGTGACATATCAGAACCTTGACAGTGACCACTGTTCCTGAAGTTTCAAGCACTCCTGTATCAGCCTGATCTCCAAGGCAGAGGCTGTTAACACTTGGCTCAGGGTTATGTGAGGTTATGCATGTCCAGATTTAAGGCAAATGGTTTATTTTATGCTTCAACAATTATCTTACTGTATTCAAAACATAGTGAGTTGTCTCAAAATGTGTAGTTGGGGGCTTTTAAACTTGGGGCCAGGAGGGGAAATTTCATCTGAAAGAGTTGGACCCTACTCTTAATGGTACTGGGGTGTGATTTGTACCAAAACTGATATTCTAACAGTGCCCATACAGAAATGCAGGAACTAAACAACATAGAAAAACATTGTCTGTACTATTTTTGAAGAGGAAAATGATGACTTAATGCCACCTCTATATATATGTTCAGTAATCACATTTGTATGAAAAGTATCAACAAAGTTTGCATGTTTTTCTATTTCAGTGAATGAATTCCCTGTGCTAAAAGCAGATGGTATCAAATATATCATGATATTTAGAAACCAAGTAAGTTTTTCTTCTACTCTTGTGGTAAAAACATACTGTAGTTTGTTACTTTATACTTGCCAAGCCTAATTTATCACACTTGGCCATATGTTAATTCAACAGGTGTTTGATAGTCATATATAGCACTTCATGCTGAATTTTTAGTTTAGAAAGTAAATGATATTGTTATAAATATCCAATTAACATGTAGTCTATATGCTCTCCATATGCTGTGGGAACACTGAACATCTTATCTGCTTAGTTCTGACACACTGAGACTTTTTCAAGTCAGTGTGAGTCTAAATATGCTCAGTTGCTCCTATCATTGCAGTGGATGGTAAAGAGCACAGCAGCTTAGTCCTTTACCTTTTCTGATTTGTGAGGTGCAGTAAGAAAATATATTGACTATTATTTCTAAATTTTAGATCACCTTTATTAATTTCTTTTGAAATACCCATGATTTTCTTTTTTTTAAAGCTTGATATTCTTCAAGTGCCCGTTAAGGGCAAAGTAAAATGGGAAGGGAAATATCCCTTAGGAATACCTGCACTTACTGTTAATGAAATGCACCATTGGGAAAGTGATGAGAGAAACAGGCACCTCCTGGTTGTCAAGGTGTGATGTAGCACTGGAGGAGCCTTCCAAGATTCCTGCCTCTGCCAAGCTCTGTGTGTCACTGACGGGCTCAGTTGTGCTCCGGTGTTGGACCATCTGTATTTTTTAACATATGTACAATTTGTTGCTATATTTTTGTAGGTACCGAAGGAACAACTGCTGGTGTCTATTCCTCTCCTAATCAATCACCTCCAAGCAGAAAGTATTGTGGTGCATACTTATGCAGCCCATGCTCTTGAAAGACTGTTTACCATGAGGGGGACAAATAATACTACCCTGTAAGTTTTCAAGCAGAAATACAGTCACTGCTACATAGGTTTTGTGCATTAAGGGTGAAAAATGTCTGTAGGGGATCTTTCATTTAGTGGTATTACAGTATTATACAGCATATTACAGTATATTCAATCACAAATTGAAGTTTGTGGCTGTCTTTCATCATTAAAGAGCTGTTTGCCTTCACAGCATTACAGCTGCAGAAATGGCACCGTTTGTAGAAGTGCTGTTAACAAACCTTTTCAAAGCGCTGACGCTTCCTGGCTCCTCTGAAAATGAATACATTATGAAAGGTAAATGCCTTGGGAGTTCTGCAATATAAGAATAACTTTGTTAACTTGAGGCAAGGGCTTATAGTCATAGGCTCCTGACACTTTTATTTGCACAACCTAATTTATGCAGACATGCTGAGGAGGTCCACGCAGCCTGCAGTTACGCACCAGGCTGTATCAAGTCATCTTTGACTAAATTTATGGTACCAAAGAGAAATACTAAACATAATGGTATTGTGGTAAATTATTCCTCAAGTGGTAGTCTCTGTAGTCAGGATAGCTACCTGGGCAGTGTCATGAGGGGATCTGGTCATGGATAGTGAGAGCACAGAGCTGGTCATGGCTCACTGGATGCTGAGATCTGAGACTCGCCCAGGATAGGTGAAGGTCTTGGCAAAGTTGCTTAATCTTCTGTGTTCAGTCTGTGGAATGGGAATAATGAGGCTTTGTTTTATCCTTTGTCGTGGTTATAGATTGATTGTTCTTGCAGCAGTTCCTCTTTCTTACTGTACCCAATTCCTAGAGATCCTATTTAACAGTAAAAGGTAAAGGATTTAGGCATATGATGGATGGCAGAAGTGTATTTTGTCTTCAGAGGATAATACTTTCCATTTATTTGCAGCCATCATGAGGAGTTTTTCTCTGCTACAGGAATCCATAATTCCATACATCCCTTCTGTCATCACACAGCTCACACAGAAACTGCTGGCTGTCAGTAAGGTAAAGAAACAGAACAAAAGGGTCACCTTTTGTGTTTTAGAGCAGTCTTACTGAAGACTTATGTATACCTTGTTGGTGGTGTTCTGTTAGAATACTGTAAGGAGTTCAGTATTTTCTGACTAAACTAAGTTGGAACAGTCTTCCAGTGAGGTACTGCCTTCCTTTCGGGACATACTTTCGAATCATCGTCCCCTGCTCTCATGTGAAATTTGGAAGCAGAATATGAACTCACTCTGTAATGCTAGTTTGTGGTGGTATGAATGTTTGCTTGTGCACAGGCCACCATTGCAATAATCTGTTTTTCTCACAACTCTGTTATTCTTTACCGGTGAAACTTCTGAAGCTAATATTAAATATTGGCATTGAAATGTGGGATTAAATTAAATAAATTGCCCTCCTGGTTTTGGTGGGTAAAAATCTCTTAGTTTTTTATTAAGGCTGGGCTAATTCTTAACCATTAACATTAGGGAATGCCTTAGAGTGCCTTCATCAACTGTCCAAAAAATGACTTCTCTGTATAGTTTAAACTCAGCTGCAGCATATAAGAAGTGTTCAATACAGAATTGATTGGAGGATCACTTAGAGGATTGAAAAATAATTTTTTTCCAGTTTTTGTTTTGTGATATTTTAACTGTTTGCTAATTTATATAGAGCTTCTGAAAAACACATGTTTTTAAAATATTGATTAAAAAAGCTCTCCTTTATGCTCTGAAGGTTTTTACATTTGCTTTTATCTCTGCAATTAACGTCACAAGCATATTAATAAAGCAGTTATAAGTATCCTTATTTCCAAATGCTGCTTTAGACTTCAGTCGGACTAAAAAATACATTTAGCCAAGTAAGTGACTTTAGTTGGAAGTTTGGTTTGATTTGTGTGTTTATAACTTGCTTTCAGAATCCCAGCAAGCCCCACTTTAACCATTACATGTTTGAGTCCATCTGCCTGTCGATCAGGATAACGTGCAAGGCGAACCCGGAGGCCGTGGGGAGCTTTGAGGAGGCCTTGTTCCTGGTGTTCACTGAGATCCTGCAGAATGATGTGCAAGGTAATGGCAGCAGGGAGTGCCTGGGCTCTCTTACTGCACTTGCTTGCTGGGATTTACCTCATGGCAGGATTTTTTTTGTAGCACAGAAGGTCCAGGGGAGGACACAGCACTTTCACAGTCCGAAAGCGTTTGGGTTGTTCCGTAGGGTCCATCAACAGCATTCACTTATTTTTGAATCAAATTGTGGTTTTAAAATATCTAGCCATCACTACTCCGAAGCCTCTTATTATTCTACTTAATTATATTGCCTTGTTTCTAGTGGTTTGTTTTCTGTGTTCTGAAGCATTAATAGGTAGAGGAAATAGAAAGTGAATATATACAATGCTTGCCAGTTTTTTGAATAATTAAATTTGGGAAGTGATACATCTCTCCAGTGTTTTATTTGCTGGAATCCTCATGTTAATATCATATTATTGTGGGTTCAGTCAGTAGCTATGTGGTTCCTGGGAAGTGACAGTGACCGTGTTGTCTGACTCGGTAAATGTCGTCGTTTCTCTTCCAGAGTTCATTCCGTATGTGTTCCAAGTGATGTCCTTACTTCTGGAAATGCATAAAAATGAAATCCCATCATCCTACATGGCACTGTTTCCTCACCTGCTCCAGCCAGTGCTCTGGGAGAGGACAGGGAACATCCCTCCGCTGGTGCGGCTGCTGCAGGCGTACCTGGAGCGGGGGGCCAGCACCATCGCCAGCGCCGCCGCCGACAAGATCGTGCGTCCCCTGCCTCCCCACGGGGGTGGGAGGGTGGCAGCTGGGAGGAGCTGTGCTTCAGTCAGCAGCTGGACTCGTGCACAGTTTGGGCTTGTACTTTACATTAGTGGTGCTCACGTAGAAAGACAAACGCTCTGAATGCAGCTTTTTGGGTGCTTTTACGTTACGTGGGTAAGATGAATCCTGGGCTGTCCTGCTTCTGTCAGCTGGGATGGAAAATTCCTGCACTTAGTTTTTGCAAGCAGATAAGTTTGCACAATTTTCTTGTCTTTGCTTCGTGTGGACCATGAGAACTCTCAGGGGATCTGTTCAGAGCAGTCTTGAGAAGAGTGAGTGAGAAGGAGCCAAAATGTGTCTTCCTTGTCCTCAACTGCAGAGACAGAATCCTGGTTTAGGTTATGAACGCCTTTGCCTTGGTGTATGTCTTAGATAGTGAGGGCCAACTTTCTGGTAGATCACATATGAAGAACAGTTGTCTAAAGTCTTATATTTGCTTTTCCTGCAGCCTGGGTTGTTAGGTGTGTTCCAGAAGTTGATTGCCTCTAAAGCTAATGATCATCAAGGCTTTTATCTTTTAAACAGTATCATCGAGCATATGCCTCCGTGAGTATGAGTTCAAATTATATTCAAAACTAACTTCTGTAGACTTTATTTATGAAGTGTACAATCATGCCAAATGTTAATCTTCACAACCAAAAATGTCACATTTATCAGTCAAATAGATTTGAACAATTTTATGCAATTTTTTTTTGTGAAGTGACGTCAGTAAAATCTAGTGTGAATTGAATAACTGTTCTTTTAAATTTCCAGTGAATCAGTTGACCAGTACAGGAAACAGATCTTCATTTTGTTATTCCAAAGACTTCAAAATTCCAAAACGACAAAGTTTATCAAAAGTAAGTTCCTGGCTCTGAAAAGCTGCAGTGTGACACCAGCAGTTTGGAGTGTGCAGCTGCATGGATCAAGTGTCCTGTGGGTACATGGATGGAGGGGTTCTGGTGACTCCAGGGACTTGCTCCAAATTATTTCTATAATCAAGGGGCGGGGCATAAGGGGCAGTCGCCACAGCAGGTGACACTTATTTCATGAAAATGGAGATAATGGAACTAAAATAAGGGACAAGACTTGTGTAGTCCTCTTCCTTTGCTAGTGTTGTGTGATGGTGTTAATTATTTGAAAGTGTGTCCATTTAATCTCCAACTAATAGCAGCAAACTTTCCCTCTCACACAGCACAGCAATACTGTTGTGTGGAGTTTCTGTTAGTACTGGGAAATACTCCATGCTTTTGTGTCATTTTTTGCCTTAAATGACTAAAGTTATTTATAAAGGTTTTACGTTAAACTGGCAAAGCTGCGACCAATTACTGAAATACACAGAGAAGAAGATTGTGTAATTTGTGTAGAGATAATATCATTAAAATATTTTCATCAGTATGACAATGTCGATTACTTAATCCTGTAAAATCTGGTTAATGCCCCTGATAGGAGCAAGAATTACAAGGTTGCTCACAATGGTCTTCCACAAACAAAATGAAAGCAATGCTTTCAGTGTTTAACATTTTAAGTGTTGTGATACATGAGAAGATCAGCAGTTTTTAGGCCAACTTCAAGGCAGCAAGTTTATGTACTTCACTAGAAGTGAACATTTATAAAGGCTGCAGTTTCTATCCCCTTGAAAAACTTGTTAGAATGTATTTTGCTGCTGACTCTAAAGCTATTCTTTTGTTTTCATGTTGAGTTTTAATTTGAGCTTTTTCTCGTTACAGGTTTTCTCGTCTTCATTAACTTGTATTGCATAAGATATGGGGCATTAGCTCTGCAGGAGATATTTGACAGCATACAGCCAAAGTTAGTATGTTTTGTTTGTTTGGGTTGTATTTAAGACTGCTGTGTAATTTTTATCTTTGAAGTAGGAAGGAGTTGTCTCTTTAGCCGAACTGGCAAACTATGTTTGTCACTAATTTGTGCCAGATGTTTCTCCTTTTGTGGTTCATTTATTTGTCTAGCAAGTTTTCTTATTTTCTGCCCACAGTTCCTCATTGATAGTTCAAGTTACTGATCTCCTAAGCAGGTCATAAAAAGTCTTTATCATTTGTAAAAAGGTTGTATGTGCAAATGTCTACTGCAACAGGGCAGCATCTTAACAAATTATCTTATATTCTCTGTTTCCCAGCGATTCATATTGTTTCTGGTTTTCTTCTTTCACCATGAGGCTGATAAGGCTTTCTAATACTTTTTCTCTCAATTTCATAATAGGATGTTTGGAATGGTTTTGGAGAAAATTATAATTCCTGAAATCCAGAAAGTGTCTGGACAAGTTGAAAAGAAAATCTGTGCTGTTGGCATTACAAAAATATTAACAGAATGTCCTCCCATGATGGACACAGAGTACACCAAGCTGTGGTAGGTACCACACTTCTTCAGGTTCTGCTGGTGAGGCTCTTGGAGTTTTTGGAAATATGAGCTTTCACCAAAACAGATCCTTCAAATAAACTCTGTTGTGATTTCTTCAAGCCCACTGTTGTTGTGAGGCTGAGTTTTAGGCTTTTCATACCACACAAGTGAAAGTGTGTTTTCAAAGTAGATGCCAGAACTGGTTTGAGATGTTTTTGATGGGGATAGCATGGATTTGGCTGGCTAGAGCTCCATTTAAGGAAGTACACTACTTTCTTTCAGCTTGTGTTCTTTCTGAAAAGCTAGACCCAGTTTTGACTTGTAACTGTTCCTGTCAGGAGACCTGAGAAATACTCACAACCTGACAGAGAGATTGTAATATCTTAGCTTGAGAGTGCAATTTTGGGGAAAGCTATCTGGGAAGATTGTAAGCCAGTCCAGCAGTCTAGGATATCAGGAAGTCTGAATATAATGACCAAAACTGGATCCAGTCCAGGATCCCTGGACTAAAACTTTTTTTTTAATGTACTTAGGGGAAAGTTGTAATCTGGGAAAGAATTGCTTTCCTTAGATATGTTTCATGACAACTTGACCTGATAAATATTTGCCCTGATAATACATTGCTCATGCTATTAGTATAAACACCTCCCTTGTGCCTGTAAAGTACACAGATCTACAGTTCTAGTCCAGCTTACCTTGGACATTTACACTTCCAGTAGCTAAGGAAGTACCTGCAAAGGCTAAATTATAAAGGGTTCCAAGTAATTTGGAGCATTCTTGTAAAATACAGCCTGTCCTAACATATTTTAAGTGCTCCAGTGTTCCCCTCCCCTCTCTACACCCAGGATTCCTTTGCTGCAGGCCCTCATTGGCCTCTTCGAGCTGCCTGAGGATGACACAATCCCTGACGAGGAACACTTCATTGACATCGAGGATACTCCAGGCTACCAGACTGCATTCTCCCAGCTAGCCTTTGCTGGGAAAAAAGAGCACGATCCTGTAGGTCAAATGGTGAACAATCCTAGAATCCATCTGGCACAGTCTCTTCACAAACTGTCTACAGCGTGCCCAGGCAGGGTAGGTGACTCGTGCACTTGCATCCTGATGCTGCATTCAGCAGAGAAGGAATGCCCCTGTGAGAATGGGTCTCTTTGCTATTGTTTGATAATCAGCAAAATGAAGTGGGTCATAACCAGAATGCAAGATCTTGCTGTGTCTTATTCTTCATTGGAACATAGCTTTTGTGAGTTGTTTTTCTTAGTAACCTTAGAAAGGCCTTATTTTCACAGCACTTAGTTTAGCAGTAAGCTTAAATATGCCATTTCTAAAATGAAAGTTTACCCACTTGATGGCTTATAACTAATGCTTGTCTCTAATTCAATTGCATGTACTCAGGAAATTCAGGCAGCTCATGTAAAATCAGACAAGTGGAGTGCACAGTTAACTCCCTCGCCCTATGGGTATCTTTGTTTTGTTCAAGATTTTAGCAATGCCTGAGAGATGAGCTGCTTTCACCAGGGGTAACTGCTGCTCTCAGTGTCTGACCTTGTATCAGGTGTATTAGCAGGGTGTGGCAGTGGGCTGAGTATCACTGACCCCTCTGCTCTGTCCTGTGCTTTCAGGTTCTGTCCATGCTGAGCACCAGCCTGAACGCAGAAGCGTTGCAGTATCTCCAAGGATACCTCCAAGCTGCAAGTGTGAGTCTGCTCTGAGATAGTCCACGAGCAAGATCAAAGGCTGGTTTGTTACACAGAAGGTTGACTTTTTTTATGGCAGAGCTCAGACAAAACGAAAAATGCTGCTTGAAATTGTATTGCAGATTCCATCTTGTAAAAGATAAATGTGGCTTTAAGGCAAAACTGAAAGGATTTCTGGTTTGTGTACTCCTAGATAAAGGTGGCTAACTTCCACTCCCAGTCTAATTTTCAAAGGGAGTAGTCATAGCGGTTTGGAATGGGATTTTATTTGAAATCTGCATCTGCAGTGTTTGGATAATACTTGGAATTGTATGGAGAGCACTGGCTGTAGAAACTCACTTCAGTCACTAAAATTCCTTTTCATTTTAATGTTGTCCTTTGTATTTCTTTTGTCTTTCCTTAAACTTTATCTAAATTGTGAATAAATAAGAAGTACTTGTTTAAAATGCCTGTCACTGTGCGCTTACTGTTTTAGAAGAATGTAGTTGGTTTAAAAAAAGAGGTTTTACACTTAGGATAGAATATAAAATAGTGGGACTGTGAGGATTTTTCTATAAGTAGTAGTTTAAGTACATTTTAGGATCATACAGAGCAGATCTAAAACTTTGGGAGAAGAGCCAGAACTGTTGTCACTCTTGAGTGCTTTTTAGAGCACTGGTCCTACAGGGATAGGAATAAATTGAATTATAGAGACTGGAAAACTCCTGAATAAGAGTGAAGTCTCAGACTTATGTGATATTAAGCAGTGTTGTACATGACAGAATTTTTTTAGCTGTTTGTCCACAGACATTCTGCAGGTGACTTGAATCAGGACTGGTGTTTTGTATTTGTATTAGTTAATGCCTGTTGGAGCTGGGCCTTGTGTCAAGAAAGTTGCTGAATTTACTGAGGGAGGAACAGGGCAGAACCAGCTGTCTTTCAGTTCTTCCTGGTACCTGGAAGTGCATCCTGGCCATAGCTCTTGTATGTAAAGAAATGAGTTGCCTGTTAGCTAATGGATTTAAATAATAACTAAGTGCCTGAAAATGTAGTAAAAGAGTCAGCATCAACAGGTTTGTTTTACCTGGTCTGTCAGGGAGTGTCAGGCCCTCGTTTGTAGATGTGAAGTGAAAGCAGTGCTCAGAGTGAAGCACTGCAGGGGTGATCCCGAGGAGCATTTGCCTTAGTGCTGCTGAGACAGACTGTGCTGTGTTTGGGTGTCCGGAGCTTCTGGCAGCAGGAATGTCACAGACAGGCTGGAACCACAGGGTCACATGTGACATCTGCAAGGAGCTGAGTGCCTGCCTCGGATGTCAGTGTTTACTGAGCCGTGATCCTCCTCATCCTGCAGGCCAGAAGGATATCAGAGCACTGCTGTGCAGCTTTGTCTTTTTCCCTGGACAATATGGAGAACAATTCTATGGAGAACAATTCTACAGAGAACTTGCAGACCTTTTTTTTTCCTGCCATCCTCAAAGAACCAAACTGGAAGGGTGCTGGTGGCCGTGTCCCTGTAACTGTGCTGGAGAGTGACAGCCGGGGCCTCACGTTGGACCATCTCACTTGGGCAGCTCCAAGCCAGATTTCTTCAGAAACTCAGAGCTTGCTGAGATACGTGAGGGAACAGATGTTTCTTGTCTTACCAGTGCCAGCATGGATGGAACTGGACAGGATTCACAGCAAGAAGGCAGAATCTGTTAGAGAGATGGCCTAAGAAAAATTGGCTCTTCTAAATGGAAAATTATCAGTGAGTTTTGATGTTCACCGTCTTGCACTCCTTGCAACGTGTGACTTCGATGTTGGACAGACATTCCGTGTGAATAAGTGCCTAAGTGACATCAGATCAACAAATACCATGTTAGTCCTTCAGTTGACTCAGAGCTGAGTAACTCAGACTGTGTAGACACGGCTGTGGCACCGCTGGTGACGTGTTCTTTAGTGCCAGCACACTGTGCAGGTTGTGTGAGGGCTGTGAGGGTCTGTGCAGAGCACTTCCCTTCAGGGCAGTGAGTTAGGGTGCCATCAGCACTGCCCTCTGCATCCAGGAGGGACCTCCCTGCTCTTCCTGGCACCTCCTGTTCTCAGGATTCAGAAGGTGAAGTCCCACCTACATTTATCTGTTCATTTGGTGGAAGCTGATGCAAGTCGTGCTGTAACAGCTTTTTGCAAGACTGTGTTGGACAGTTGGGCAAACACCAGTTTCTTTGGAGAGCACAGGCTGGGAACACCTGGTGTCAATAGACCTTCTGAGGACCTGGGAGCACCTAATTTAATGTAGTGAACTCCTGCCTGTCACTGAGGTCTTCTGAAACACTTCTGAAAACAAGGAGCCAATTCTTACTTGCAACTGATGATGGCACAAGATCATTCAAATTCAAGTGTGGGAATGTTACTTGCTTCTTTCTGAGTGGGAAGTGGGCAAAGGGATGCCTGTTTTTGAATCTTTTGGCACCATGGAACTCTAGTCTACTCTCCTGCTGATTGGTTTGGGATTGCCAGCTTCTAAATAATATTCTGAGGCTTTTGTAACAGAAGAAATACCTTATTGTTGGTTCAAAAACCCAAAACCAAACCCCCTCAAGGCCAGTGTGTTTTCTTGTTTCCTTGGGCTGTGAATGGGCCTCAACACTGTCAGCACTGCTGCCAGTGGGCAGCACATGCTAAAGCAAAGCTCTGTTTCTCTATTTCTTCGTGTACCTGTGTGCTGAGAGTCACCCTCTCAGCCAGACATTTACTTCCAACAATTCTCTGATGAAGCCAGACATTGATTTTTTTCTTAAACAGCTTCATCCTTTCTTAGAAGTGACAGTTTCTCAGTACCTGGGGATTCCATCAACCAGCAGCAGCCGAGGGCAGAGCTGTGCCCATTCTTCCAGCCCCCAGCAGAAGTACCACAGGCATTTCTCCCATTCCAGGCTTTTGCTTTGGAAACTGTGCAGTTGTTCCCTGACACACAGGTGCTCCAGGCACAAATCTCTATCAGTAAAGACACCCAGCTCTCAGAAAGCAGCACAAAGGCTTTGTTTACCCTTAGCTTTTACCCTTACTTATTTAAATGAAGTCATTCTTGCCTTTCCTGCAGTATAGAGGAAATATTCTGGGCCTGGGCTGCAGTGGCAGGGCCCTCACAGGACAGGAAAGGCTCAGTGGCTGCTGGTGACAGCTCAGGCAAAGTGACTGAAGGCTTAAAAGTTCTCTCTCAAAATAGGAATTTTCTCATTCACATGAGCTCACAGCTTATGCTGGACTTGCTGTATTGCGTTCGAGACGAGAGCAGAATAAAATGCTTTATTATTAAAGTAATAAATCTTAATAGAAAGTAAAAGATATTTTGTTACTAATGAGTAATGTGTCAGAAGAGCGTAGTAACAGGGTTTTAGCTCAGCTAGTTCATCTAGGTCCTAGTAAAAAGTTTTCATTTTCTAAGGCTGTGAAGAGAAATTCACACTCTTGGGTTTGTGCCTGATATAAGGGGTATTTTGAAGTAAGTATTTAACAAAGAAAATATATTAATAACAAGTATCAGATTTCTCCATGAACATCTGAAAATACTGGCATTACAGTACTGCTTCCTTACAAAAGAAAATGAAAGTTTAAAGTATTTTACAAATTGTAATCTAGAAAAAAAGTCTCTGTCCTTGTTTAAGCTGCTGTGCAAAGAAGAGTGGAAAAGTCTTTTGGAACATTTTTGAATAAATAATAATCATTCATATGATAGAGGAGTAAATGCCCTTCAGTGAAAGAACAAATGTGTTGGCTATTTGACATGTGCCAAAGTGCTCCTCAGGCCTTTGAATTCCACGTGTATTTGCTTCAGTTATGTTCAGTTTTGTGATCTGGCTGCAGATGCTTTTTGTCTCGACTGCAAATTTTACACACACCCAGGCATTCACAATTTTCTAGAAAAGGAGAACATAAACCTGAATTTTTACTGTAACTCGCTTTGGAATTCCCTGTCTCCACAGAACTTACTACAGAAATCCTCCACGAATGTTTCATTACAGACAACACTGAGCCTTGCAGTAGTGATTGCACAGCAGCTGAAATTTCATTTCCTTCTGGAATGTGACTGTTGCTGGCTTGGAATAATTAAAGCATCTTAGCAGCACATACTATTATGCAAGAGACCACAAGAACACGTGACTAAGTGTTTAAATGTGATATGGGATATATATCTATATACTTACATGCTGGAGAATGTCTTTTCAATGCTATGTTGTCCATTGTTTTTTTTATTTTTTTTTCAGTGTGTGATGTATTTTCTTTATGGTATCTTTGGGATCCATGTCAGTATTAAATGCAGAAATGGATATGGAGCTTTAGGTATACCGAGGTTTCTTTCTCTTTGGGTTTTGCTGTGATTCTCCCCACGACCTCAGAAGCCTTTTTTTGCAGTCTGTGGGATCCAGTTCCCCAGGGCTGAGCAAGGGCAGGAGTTACTGACTGCGGCTGAACGGTGCTGTGGGAGTTGCAACGTTGTGACTTGAAATGTATTTTTACCTATTAAGAGAGATAAAGTATTTCTAACCCTGAAGGTTTCTCGTGGTATGTTTTCCTGGAAGGGGCTGTGTGCAGGGTCGCTGTGAGAACCCCTGCGGGTTAGGAGGGGGGCTTGTCTTTGACACATTTAGTGACACTCCACTTTTAAATTCACCATCCTTAACTTTTTAGTCCGGTAGGACACTTTCCTTGGTCATAGCAGAGAATAATCTTTTGTGTGGGCGGATGAATGTGTTCTGTAATTCTGACAGGATGATTCAAAAGCTGGACAATAAAGATTCCTTTGGAAATGTTTAATTTAAAAAAAAAACCCCAAACAAAAATATTATATTTTGGGGGATTGGATCAGAACATTGGAATTTGGTTAATTTGTGCTGCTTTAAAGATAAATATATATTGATTCGGGTGAAAGCATTTAAGTTGTAGTTTGTTACGTTTAGTGAGCTTCTTATGTTACTAAGGTTGCTCCTGAGACCTGTTTAAGATGTCAAATTCTGTATGTACTGTCTTCACATCTCAGCTGAGTGTAACTCAGTCCCTGCAGTCCAGAGCCTGGGACTGGAGCATCAGTGCGTTTGCCATCACCTGAATTCCCTCTTTAGAAAACACTTTGTACAGTCAGCAGTGAAAACACCGAAACTAGCAGTAACTTATTTTGTCTGCGCACCTGTTCCATGATGTAATTTTCTTTTGGCAATCACCTTACACCAACCCCCTCGTACAGGAGCACACACGGATTTCTGAAACACACCCCCCCACACACACACACACATCCCCCTCAGCGCTCTGCCAGGAGCTGCAGCGCCGGCACCGCGTCTCGCTTTGAGTCAGGCTGGTTTTTTTTTTTTTTTTTTTTTTTTTTTTTTTTTTGCTTCTTAATGCAAAATAGACACAGTCCCGTCTGGGCTTGGATTCCTCCTGGCCATGGATTCGCCCCGGGAACAGGCGGGGCCGGGACGCGGCGGCGGAGGGGGGGGGAGCGGCGGGAGCGGCTGAACAGCTCCGCCGCCGCGTCCCGGCCCCGCCCCTCCACGCCCGCGCGGTGCACGCCGGGAGCTGTAGTCCACCTCCCCGCCGCCGGCACCGCTGGCGCGGGGCACGCCGGGAGTTGTAGTCGGCGCCGAGCGTGCGGGGTGGGCGGTGCCGCGCGGCCATTGGGCGGGGCGCGGCGGGGGGGGCGGGGCCCGCGGGGGCTCGCGCGGTGCCGTCAGTTCCGGCCGCCCCGCCGTTCTCTTTGGTGTTTGCCCTGTGCCGCCGGTCCCGCCCGGCCCATGGACTGAGCGCCCCCGCCCCGGCCCAGGCCGCGCCCAGCGCAGGTGAGGGGGACGCCGCGCCGGGGGCTGTGGGGAAAGGGGGCGGCCGCGGGGCTCCATCCCGCTTTCCCCCCCACTCCGGCACACAGCGCGGGGGCTCGCCCTGCCGCCGCTCCCGGGCCGTGCCCGCTGCCGCGGCCGCACCGCGATGGGCCCGCGGCGCGCCGCGGTCGGTGACAGCGCCGGGTTGGGGCCCGGAGCGGGCTCGCTGCCTTCTCTCTGCCCGAAATGCTTTGCCCGCCCGGCGGCGGCGGCGGCAGCGCCGGGTCGGGGCCCCCGGGGAGGGGCTCGGCCATCGCACCCGCGGGTGCCGGAGCCGAACCCGCCGGGTCCGACCCGGCCGTGCGGGGCTGCTGGGGCAGGAGGGGCGGCGGCGGTGGCGGAGCAGGGACTCCCCAGCCCCTCCTGGCCGCACGCAGCTCAGGGGCAGCCTCCCCCGAGCGCTGCCAGCGCCGGCTTTCCCCCCACCCCGTGCCCACCGATCTCGCAGCCCCCGCTGCCCCGGGATCGCTGCTCCCCGTTTCCTGGGCGCTGCACGAGTTTTTCGGGAGATGTGAAGCAACAAGTCCCTTTTAAACCTTTCCTGTCCTCGAGGTTTGCAGGGTTTGGGTTGTCCATCCAGGGCATGCTGTGCTTGGTACTGTCAGATCCATTTTTGTGATGTATTCATCTGTTGGGTACTTTTGTCATTGCTTTTCTGGCAGGTTTAAGGCAAACCTGGGAGGAACATCCCTTGGAATGTCAATGAAGCCTAGGTGTATATATATATATATATATAGCAGTGAAATAAAATATCTGAATGAAGTCTGTTGTCTGCTTTTGGAAGAGTATATTTATAAAATCTTGTATCCTCTAACTAGAAAATGCAAGTACTGCATCCTACCTTTACTGAAAGTGATAGAAATGTGGGGCTTTTGATACTAGGGGCCATTAAGAACTTTTCTAATGATGCAGCTACAGCTGTGATGTAACAGAGTGATCTCTCTTTGTCTGATGATTATCTCACATGTGCAACAAATTTGTTCAAACTTTTACAGAGATATTCACTGGAAATCTGTTACGTCTCAATGAGAATTTAAAGAGCCAGTGGACTGAGTTTTTTACTATATTTCTGTTTTCTGACGTTGGATCAGAATCTTATTTCCAAACTCTTCTTAAAGGATGTGTACAAGAAACAATTCTTTTTTTATGTTGTTGTTTTAAGCAGCTGCTGTTTCTTTGTTCAGAGTTTTCCTCATGAATCGTGTTTACACTATCAGTACAAGTCAGTCAGAATATGAGGTGTTTTGTGGCAAAACACAACATAGGTTGAAGTAAACTTGGGATTATGTGACTTTACAAAGTCAGAGCAAAACTGGAAACTGCTGTGTGCCTTTCAGATCTTCCTGAGGAAGAGCAGCTTTATCCTGCGGACAGAGGAGCTTTCACAAAGCCCTTTTTCTGATTGCTTTGTCCAGGATCCCTGCTGGGGTTGGTGGTTTCATTGGGGTGTTGAAGATGCCCTGGGACAGTGGAGGAGATCTGATGTTGGCTCTCAGCAGTGTCAGTGGGGTTTGTGACCTGTTCTGCTGCAGGGAAAAAACCAACACAGACCATTCCATGTTTTGTCACGGCATTAACTGAGCTAAAGTATCAGTTTACTGTTCATTCATTATATCACTTCCTGGTTTATGGTTTTGCATGATGTTTGGAACTGTCTGTTTTATGTGCTAGTTCCCTCTTTTCCTTTAGCTTTTACTTTCAAATTTTGGGTTTTTGTTTTCCTATTAATAATCCATGTCTCAGCTCCCAAACTACTTTGCATAACATTTAGTGTTTGTGCCCTTACCAAAAAGAGCAGCATCTTTTTCTACAGTCAGTGTTGCCTTTGAGATGGGCTTTTGTCTTGCCCAAATATTGTAGAAAAAGGTTTATCTAAGAAGGAAACATTGTTCAACCAGTGTTTTACATTTTGTGTAAATAGCCTTAAGTCTGTAAAATTTATTCTTTTTTTAATTGATTTGTAGTGAGTGTTTATTTAGACTTTCCAGTTGTAAATAGATGCTCTTAAACACTGTTGCAGCAGCTTGAGAATTTTATGCTGTACCTTGCAAAGCTACCCCTGATGGGGGTTTTTCAAAGGTATTTCAGGTAACAAAGCATCTGAACAAACCTAGAATTTGTGGAAATTTGTTCTTTGTGCCTCAAAATAGTCGAGTGTGGGACAAAAGAGACTCAGCCACCACACTGGAGTATTTAAAACTCCTTTAGAAAATGGAAGGAGAGCGGGAATCGTTCTCACCACTGTTTTGTCTGGGAGTGAACACTGATGCATTCCCAGCCTGCAAACAGGGGAGAAGATGCTGTTCCCTCGTGGGTCTGTGTGTGGGGTGCCCGTGAGTTGTGGTGGGAGCTGGGCTGTCACTGTCCCCAGCTCTGGGCTGTCCTGCCTGGCTGGCATTGGGAGCCACTGGTGATGGGGGGCCAGGGGGTCAGTGCTGTGTGTTCCACAGCCCCTTCAGCCCCTTGAGTCCTGCCAGCCCCCTCAGGGCACCCACATCCTTTGGCAGGGATAGGCTTGGGGTTCGTGTTCTGGTTGAAATGGGGATAAATGAACTTTCCTGCTAAGAACAGTTTGCTGTTGGTGAGGACCAAGGAAGGTGCCTTGCTCTGGCTGCCAAGGGCCAGTGGCTACTCAGGTGCAGTGTCATGGACCATCTGCTCTTCAGAGAGGAACTAGTGCTTCATTCAACACCTCATTTCCTATAGCTAAACCTGCTTCTTGGATGTTGTCTGTGATTTTTGGTTGGTGATGTCAGGAAGCCCTTGTAATTTGAATTTGGTGTTTGTATCTGGCATTTGTTCTGTTTCTCAGCCTGCTCTGCCCTGGTTCCATCCAAGCCCTCCCTGGCTGGCACTGGTGGGGCAGGAGCGAGTGTGTGCACACGGGGTGGGAATGGTGGGCACAGCTGGTTCCTGACAGAGGCACAGTGGGAGTGTTGGAACCTGCAGCCTTCCGAGTCTGTGCCTCCTGAAGAACAGGACACCTTTCCGTGTGCTGGTCCTGACAGTGAATAAAACCTTTGAGGATTTAGTCTCTTGTATTTTCAAGTGGTTTCTCAGAGCTCAGAGCCAGTCTGTGGCAGGACCCACGTGAGATCCTGTGCTGCCAAACCTGTTGTCTTACAACAACAAGGCCGTTGTGTCCCTCCAGTAGGAGACAGAAACATGCCAGGTGCACACAAGTGTGTTCAGTCCTGGGAATCCAGGCTGGGAGGGACTCAGGGAATGAAGTGATGCCTCCATCCCTCTGTGGTGTTGGGTCTGCCAGCCTCATCCTCCGTCGATGTCTGTCAATGCCACCAGTGGATCCCCTCTGTCACCCAATGTAGGGCAATTCATTGCCACTGTTACTATCAGAAGGTGTTTTCTTGATGCACTTTTAAGCCTCTTGCCCCTGGTTCTGTCACTTTAACCGTGAAGAACAGATTATTCTTTTCCACTCCAAAAACCTTGTAAGCACGTGAACTGCTCATTGTCAGTCCCCTGCCAGCCCTCTCCTCTTCAGCATATACAAGTTCAGATCCTTTAGTACTTAGACCCTTACAGGTTATACTTCTCTGAAGCTGAGTTTTGGGTGTTTCCTACTCTGGTTTTGCTGAGGGGGTCCCCACGTGGGTGCAGAGCTCCAGCTGAGGGCTCAGTGCCTGCGTAAGGAGCAGGACTGGTGCAGACCTCGCTCAGGCTGGGTCTCCACTGCTGCACCTCAGGATGGTGATGGCTTTCCCCAGAGCAGCCTGGGAGCATCACCTTGTGTTGGGAAGCGCTGTTGGCTGTAGCTCTTCTCCACTGTGCTGTGCCCATGGTGGTGTCTGGGCTGTGGGTACCAGCAGGCAGTGCCTGCCCAGTACCTGTTGCTTGCTCCTTCTGGAGCCTGGCAGGGCCAGCAGGGATGGCTGGTAGAGAAAATTCCATTGGCTTTGTGCAACTTGGTCTTGATCCTGCCTGTGAGTATAATCCATTTCCTTGCTTTCCAGATGCTTAGTTAACCTCCAGAAAACCTTCTAGAGGAGAAGTTGAACCAGTAGAACTGTGATCCTCTTGTCTTCCTTCCTCACTCTCCAGTTACCAACAGCCACTGTGGTGCTGCTGCTTCAGGCTCTGCATCCTCATGTTCCACAGGGCTCCTCCAGGGGAACTGGGCAGAGTTCCGGGAGTCGTTGGAGGAGTTTGAAATGCCTGTCTGAAGTAAATTCAAGAGCTCTGTCCTCCTCTCACCTCACTGAGGAGTGAGATCTCCCCCATTTTGTGGCTGTAGTGATGCTGCTGGCATCCGCACGCACTTGGCTTAGGCATGGAAAAGAAGGATTAAACACTTTGTGCTATATTTGTAAGCAGAATAAAATAGGTTTTGATTTCCATTTAGAGCAGTCCATGCAGTGACAGGTTTCATATGCAGTACTGAGATAATTTTATTCTGAAATGGTTTTAGCTAGGTTGATTTTTTTATATGCCTATTTATGAGTGAAATCATTAGATGGGAAATGTAGCCAAAAGGTAAAATTTGTATCAGATTTTTGCAGTTAATAGCTGCCAGAGTTTCTTGGGTTAGTGGCTTGCTTTTGGTTTGGCTTTGTGAATTAAGGTCTGGGTCTAATTTTGGGAGCTGATCTCTAGGGCCGTGAGGAAGAAAGTTGACTTCCATAGAACTGGAAGCCTCACTACAGAAAGAAAATTGGCAAGTGACTCTTATAATGCTGCAAGAGCACTATTGTGAGATTCCACTGTTTGGGTGAGAAACATCACTTGGGGTTGGGGAAAGAGCAATGAAGATTCTTGGATCAGGTTGGAAACTGTGTTTGGAAAAGCAGCTCCCTTGAGCAGCCTGTCAGTGGGAAGGGTCCTGCGAGTTCTCATCATCAAAGGGATGAGGCAAACTCAGTGCAGGGTGAGAGATTTGCTACAGGAGCTTTTTTTGGCTTTAGGAAGCAAAATTCTAACTCTGTGTTTTTTCTTTTAGGCATTCTCCATCATAAATATCCAATTCAGAACTAAGTCCAAATCTTCACTCTCTGGATCTCCTAAAGGTACTGGAAACTTACTTAAAACATTAAAGTTTCTTACCTTTTGTTTACATCACACTGAAGAAACCACAAGTTGTGGCAAAACATGATTATCCACAGGAAGTGTTTTTTTTTTTTGTTTGGTCCTCTGGCTTCCATCTGCAATTCCTGTGAGAATTCTAACACAAAAAAAGCCCTAAGAAAACTTGTCTGAAAATGCTGTATTCTTGCTTTTATACAGGAAGATTTTCATTTCTTTTTGACTGTGTGGACTGAGGCTACGCTCACATCTTTGTGCATTTCTTTGGTTACCTTAGTGATGTCTGAACTCTGCATTTTAATGTATTCAGAATTTCTGGGAACGTTCCAGGCGTTGATGCACCAAAAGAAAATAAAAATCTAAAAACAAGTGGGGAGCAGTCCTCTGTCATCTGGAAATCCATCTAGGTAGAGCAGTGGCCATAGGTCACCGAGTCCTTTGATGGCAGCCACCACAGCACCGGGAGAACCTTCTGGAGCAACACTGTTTTGGGAACATTTGAAATACTCTTGGATGAGTTAAGGAAAAGTAACGGTGTGAGGCTGGGAAGGGAGCAAGTTGTGGGATTAGCTGCTGCCTCAGGTGGTGTGAGTGAAACATTAGTTCTTTTGCCCTCTCTTTGGATGGTTGAGTGGGTTTGAGTTCTAGCAATGCCTCAAGTGTTGTGTAGGGAGCAGTTACTTAGACCAGTATTTGTCTTCAAAAGTTTGGAGCAGCTCACCCCTGATTACAGGGAAAAATCTCCTGGAATTCTGGCATCTTTGTTCCTGTGACCACTGAAACAGTCTTTATGAGTTGTTAGCTTCAACTTTCTAGGTATGGTGCTTTTTTCTTGGATAGTTAGGATTTTATAAGCCTGTTATAGAGTAAAGGGCATATTCCTGTGTAAAAGCACTGTAAACCCTTTCAGAATCCCCAAATAACCTGGAATTAGATCTGCAGTAATGGAGAGTGAGTTCTTCTACCTGAGTGAAATACTTCCCACAAATCAACTACAGCATCAACTTCAGAGGTAGCTGAAAAATACAAACTAAACTCCAGTTTGTTTTGTCAGACTGTTCTTTGAGGTTACTTGCCAAAATGTGAGCTAAGTGTTTTTAAAAAGAAAGCGTAATATATATTTGTATATATAATCTTGGAAGGTATAACCTTGTAAGCTACTTCCTAGTGTCTGAAATTGTCAGAAATTTGTAAAGTGGAATATCAGTGTTTCATAAGATGGTTTTAATGCCTACTTTGCCTTGGTTCTGCCTGAATTCAGTGTATTCAACTCTGAAATAGTTCTGAATTGGTGATAACTTACAGGGTGCAGAGGCAACTTTTGATCTCTGTGTAGGAAGCTGAGGTTGGTGAAGGAGTGAGAAACATGATGATGAGGTAGCAATTTGTGTAGAAACAAGCATTACATTTTCTTAGGTTAAAAATGATACATTTATTGGAAAAGTTCTATTTTCATTACAATTCCATTCCCTCCCTGATCACAAGTTTCTGTTCAGCTGTGGTGAAAGCCTGGTGTGGCCAGGTACTGGATGTGCTGGGGATAACCCCTAACAGCAGTGTCTGCTACAGCTTCCAGGTGTTTGTTGCCAGTAGGGGTGGGGCTGACTGATTCCTTAACTTTTGTGTGTGTTAGGCAGTGCAGCTTTTCCTGCCTCTGCCGTTTGCAGTCCTGGGAAGGAGCACTCACAGGATCCTGTTGAACCTCTGTTCTTTCTCCCTAAGTTCCTGGCTGCAGAGCCAGGTGTTGCTGGGGTGGTTTTGCTCCTCAAAGCCTGGCTGTGCCTGTGCTGGGGGGGTGTGTTCTGCACAGTGGGTGGGACTGGGACATCGGGCAGGTGCCCAGCCGAGCTGGGCTTCACTCTCAGCGCTTGGTTCCTGGAGAGCCTGGGTGCCTTTTGGATTCCCAGAGGTCCATGAGGGCTGAATGGATTTTCCATTTGGTTGGGAGTCTGTGGGAGGGCTTGTGGTGGTTCCCAGTGAGAGGTGCTTCCAGCCCTTCTCCAGGCCCCTGCAGCCTGTGCGGGTGCGACCGAGCGGCCGCTTTGCTGGGTTGGGCACATGGGCTCTGCCCTGAGCAGGTCTGGGCTACGGACACTGCAGTGCTCTGGTCTGGTGGGCAGATGTGCACAGCTCAAGTCTGCTCCTAACTGGAGCAGATTCCAAGCCCTTATTGTCTGAGGCAGTAGGATGTGAGCTCAAGTCCCCCCAGGTTTTGGTGGATAAGGGCTGAATTGTGTCCTGGAGGTGTTTGCAGAGGAGCTGTCCCAGGCCAAGCACCGCAGGCTGTGAGTCCTGCTGGGAGCTGGGCAGTGTCTGACCTGTGTCTGAGCTTCTCAGGGACTCGGCCCTAAATAGAGAAAGCAAACTGTACTCTCCTTATCAGGGACTTCTCTCCTTGGGAAAGAAAATTCCTGGGGATTGCACAGTGCTCCTCTCTGCATCGTCTGACTGGAAGCCACTCTCACCTGAGTGTTCTGAAACCCGCCTCCCTAAAACCAGGCGATGGCAGGTATGGGAAGGGTAGTGCCTTGCTGTAAAAGCAAACTGCTTGGAGACAGTTTTCTGAAAGGAATGCCAGACTTCCTTTCCAGCATGATCTGAAACATCCTGATGTTCCTGACTTCAAAATAACAACTTTCGGTTGTGTCTTCTCGAAACGTGTGGGTTAGAAACTGTAAGTTCAGTTACTTGGAAGGATGTTATACTTCAGCAGGAAAGGAGAATTCACTTTTTTTATTACACTGCCAGACTTTGTTATAGTCTTTCCCAGGCAATTATTATTGTTGTGTTATGTTTGAAAATTTTCAGTGTTTCTAGTGATGCTTGTGGGAATGAAACTTAGTGATTATAGAGTTATTACCCTGGAGTCTTATTCTAAATACTCTTCCTCTTTGTCTTAGGATTTCTTGGATTTCCTTTAGGCAGATTTCCTAATACCACACTCATAGTTATAATGCACCCAGTATGTAGCTGCTGCAAATTTAGTAGTCCAATATAGGATTTGTTTTGACTATAATCTACATATGTGTTTTCTGGACTAATGAGATCTGAACTATTTTTGCTCTCTAGTAAAAACAAAGTTATCCAGGTGGTAATATGATAAGTCTGACATGTTTATGATATTTTTTTCCAAAATAAAAATATTCCAGATGGTAGATTTGTTGCTGTATCTGTTGTTTCCCAGTAGCTTCTTACCTCTTATCTAATAAATAATTAAATCTTTCTACCCATGAATGTATTAATCTAGGGTCCCCTCACAGGCTTTTTTTGTCAGTAACTAGCTAAAAACTTCCCTCTGACTCATTGCTGCTCCTCTCACATTTGGAAGTCCATTCACAGGTTCAGAATTTGAAGCTCACAGAGCACTAGTGGAGTTGTGTTGCCACTAATAGCTCCCTGGTGGTAGCTGGAACAGTGATTTCTCCTTTTCACCTATCAATTATGAAAGAATGAACCTCTGCTTGCTGCCCTAATCAAATCTGTAGGTGACCAGTATGTGTGCATGTGCCAGTGCCTTTGTGTGTAAAATGGATTCACTTGGCTGTAAAATGTATTTTTAACAAATAAATTGATACGTGGCTCGTAAGTGGATATGGGCAGCTGACCTGTTCGTGTCTATTTAGGTTCCACTGGCTGAGCATGAAGATAATGTTGCATCCATGTGTAAGAGAAATCTAATACTAATTTGTCAGAGGAGGAAGGGTCTGTCACAGCCCTGCACACGGACTGGGGTGCCCCTGGCGCTCTGAGGGGGTTTTCCTACATGGCCATAGATGCCCCTGAGCACTTCCAACACTTGTTTATAGTGCTGCAAGGCCAAGTGACTCTAAATTGATGCTTGAACTGTGACTGAGGCATGTCCTGACTTAAATAGAAGTAACCTTCAGAATACATGTAGCTGACACAGTTTATGATCTCTTGCACCTTTACTTTTCCCAGCCAGAGCCACTGCGGCGTTTCCTGCTGCACACCAGCTCTTTCCCCTCAGAAGTGGCTCAGCATTCTTGGTATCCAGGGGAAAACTCTATGATTATAGTTAAAGGATGCATGCTCTAAAATAGTTGTTTTGTAAAGACTGCATTTATTGTTTGCCCTCCAAGTTCAGCTTCGAATGGAAGAATGCATGAAATGTCATTTGTCCATGGAAACTTATACACTTTGTTCAGACTATAAGCAGTGGCTATGCGTGTAGGTAACTGGATTTGCTTTGTAAGTGGATTCAGTGGTGAGGAAAAGACATAGACAGTAATGAACAAGCATAAATAAAGCTTCTATACTACTCTTTTATAAATGCAAGAGGTGTTAAGCTTACACGACAGGGCGTATGGATGGAACTGCTGTTAAAACTGGATGTGTGAGTGACTTACTGCAGACAAAATGGGAACAGTGGATGGTGGAACACTTCTCCTTTTGCTGATGGAGGAATAATTTCAGTAGATTGTTAGAGAATGCTAAATATTTGGCATAATCTTTTTTTCACCTTTATGTTTTAGGTCAGCAATTTGTCTTCCCCACACGGAGTTTGTCTGCGTTCAAAGCTGTTTGCCTACAGTAATCTGCTCTGGTTGGAAGTGAACATGTCTCAAGTTCAGATTCAGAATCCTTCTGCTGCCCTTGCAGGGAGCCAAATATTGAATAAAACCCCAGCTCTTTCACAGCCTTTGAGTATTCCTTCTACTACCAGTTCTTTGCCCTCTGAAAATGCAGGCAGACCTATCCAAAACTCTGCTTTGCCCTCTGCTTCAGTTACATCCACCAATGCAGCTGCAGGTAAGAATAACTGTCAATAACTGTATATATTCTTAGTGTTTATAGTCTCTCTGTGTAGGCATATGTGTATATATATATATACACACATATGTATATACACACACATATATATATGCCTATATAATATGTAGAGTATATAGGCATATATATATACACTATATATATATAGTATATAGGCATAATATACTTCTGATGTCTTGCACCTACACATACTTTAAAAATAATATTTATCCAACTGCAGTAGCTTGTTATTCTCTCTCCCTATAGAATGAAATCTGTTTGAGACAGGTAGAAGCATACTTTTCCACGAAGTTCTAATAATGAGTTGATAAGTTTGTAATAGTAAAGAATATTTTAAATTGCGTGACATTTAATTTTTGAAACATTGCTATCCATCTTTTTTACCAATAGCTTGTTTTAAATGTAAAAAGGTTTGTTTGAAATAGTTTGTTTAGTTCTGTTATCTCCAGTTCTTTTATGGCCAGTTTAATGATAAATATATTATGCTGACAAAATACAATAGAGGAAACAAAAGGTAATAAATAAAAAATAGCTAATAGGGCAAAATAGGATTAGGAAAAAGAAATTAACTGACCTTTTGAAATTATTCAAGGCAAATGACCCTGACAGATACTTAGAAGATTTGCTCCTTGAAATGTACCACATAAGATACCGTCTGAATGTGGGAATTCTAACTCCTTACTTCTGGCTTGCGTTAGAACGTTGAATTTAATGGTGCTCCTTTTAGGCATCAGCATTGCTTGGAAATTCTGCAGGTCAGGAGATTGTTACCACTTTGGCCAGTGATCAGAGCTGGCTATTCCAGCAGATCCTTGCTGGGAAGTGGTGTATTGCAGGCAACTAGATGCTAAGCCACTGAGATTTCTTTTTTTTAATTGAAATTGATAGTAGAGTTCACAGTTACCTGTTCATTTATCCGATTTTATGTAATCTTTCAGCTCCTTCAAACATGGCAAACCCCAAAGAGAAAACCCCCATGTGTCTTGTGAATGAGTTAGCCCGTTTCAACAAGATTCAGCCCGAGTATAAGCTTTTGAGTGAGCAAGGTCCAGCTCACTCCAAGGTAAATCTTCATACGGGTTTCCTGTTGCTGCCACTCATACTCTTTCACTTCCATGAGTGGAAAGGCCAAGTGTGTGCTCTTGGTGCAAGGTAATCCAGAGTCATGGAGAGGAATGGGAAGCCCCTGGAGTACCGACAGTAGGGCAGTGTGGAGCTGTTACTGGGGGACTGAACAGCTGGTTTCCCAAAGTGTCCCTTGAGCTCCAAGGTGCGAAGGAGGCAAGCTGGCATGTACAAAAAATAACAGTCAGAGCATCTGTTCGATTGTGTTTTCATTCTGATTGGAATTAATTAAGTAAATTACCAGGGAGACCTTGGCTTGCCATTTGTCTGATTAATTTGTCAAAATTTCGGGCGATGTATGTCCTGCCTAATCCCACATACTTTGCTTGTAATCAAATAGACTTGTGTTCACCTGTGAGCATGTAGAAGCTTTTATGCTGCAGTGTGAACTTAACTGTCTTCAGACTGCTGAAAAATATCTTTAAAAAACCCTTCAGAGTATTAAAGCAGGAGTGGAGTTACGTGGCACACAGAATGGTAGCTTCCAGGCTGCTGTTCAGTGGTGTGGGCACAGCAGCTCTCCCGGGGCTGTCACCTCTCCACATGTGGTGCTTGGGGTTTTTAGCCTGTCTGATCTCATGCAGGAGAGTTGCCAGCTACAGTTGGTGTGAAATTCTTAGTTCAGTCATCAGGGAAATCCTGTTGGTGCCCAACGTGTTGGAAATCTGGAGATGACATGGGAGTTAAGGAGTGCTTGAATTACCGTATTCTCAACTTGTGCATCCACTGAAAGGCTCATTGTTTTGGGTGAGAGGGTCTCATAAATTGTGTGAATTCTGAAGCAGCTCCTAACAAAGTTCCTGTCTCTGGTTTTGAGGTGTTTACAGTGCAGCTGACTCTTGGGGACCAGCACTGGGAAGCTGAAGGAACTAGTATTAAAAAAGCGCAACACGCAGCAGCTGCCAAAGCTTTGGAAGGGACAAAATTCCCCAAGCCTACGGCTCGTCCCTCCCGTAGTGAAGGCAAGAATCCAGGTATATGCCACAACAAACTGCTTTAAAAAAAAGTGTACATAGGGAGAATACACCTTTCTGCTTTTGGTATGTATTAAAGTTGCATCAGGATAATAAAAACTGTGAATCTGCCTATTTAACAATGGCAGTTGCCAGGTCTTGTGAGAACTTCATCTTGATTTAGTCTGTTATTGTTGTAGGTGACATGGTAAATATCATCACAGAAGCAAATTAAATGTGCAGTTTTTTCCATCAAATCATTCAGGCTTGAAAAACCTGCTGCTTGACTTACTGTTTTGTGTTGTAACACTTAGGGAAATCCTGGAAAAGATGTTTATCCTAATCCTAAAAAAACCCCACTAATTAAAAAAAGAAGGAAAAAAACCCTCATATGAGGAATTTTGGTCATAGCAAAGAATAATCTTTTGTGTGGGCAGATGAATGTGTTACATAATTCTAGAGAATAATTCAAAAGCTGGACAATAAATATTTTTTGGAAATGTTTAATTTCAGAAAAAAAATATAATGTGGGAGATTGGATCAGAACATTGGAATTTGCTTAATTTGTACTTCTTTAAAGATAAATATATATTGATTTGGATGAAAGCATTTAAGTTGTAGTTTGTTATGTTTAGTGAATTTCTTATGTTACTAAGGTTGCTCCTAAGACCTGTTTAAGATGTCAAATTCTGTAATACTGTCTTCACATCTTGGCTGCGCGTGAGTGTAACTCAGTCCCTGCAGTCCAGAGCCTGGGACAGCATCAGTGTGTTCAGCTGTGTTTGCTATCACCTAAATTCCTTCTTTAGAAAGACTTTGTACAGTCAGCAGTGAAAATACTGAAACTAGCAGTAACTTATTTTGTCTGCACACCTGTTCCATAATTTAGTTTTGTTTTGGCAATTACCTTACACCAACCCCCTTGTACAGCAGTACACACTGATTTCTGAGCCAGAAAGACAGACAGAATGACACTTACTGACTCCTTTCTCCAGTGAGAATGGACAGGGAGTCAGTTCTTCATCCCCATGATACTGAGAGAAATATTTTAGCTCTCAGTAGCAATTTACCTGCCTTTCGCCAAGGCCAGTTGCAATTTCAAAGTGAGGAGTCATAGAAACCATTCTTAGGTCATTGAGTACAGAGAAATATTTGATTCTCAGTAAACAAGAGACACAGAAGGAATGTAGCATATCTGGTAATTTAAAAGGACTTTTTGTAGAAGAGGAGCTTCTTTTCTGCAGACCACATTGTTAGATATGCTGTGAACGTAAGTAAATTAGCAGCTTTAGAAATTTGAAGCAAAATAAAAAAAAACCAAAATAAAACCAAAACAAGGCCCCAGCAAATGCACTTTTTTGTAACAGGATTTGTCACAACTGCTGATTTAGTGTACATCAGATAGACTTATTCTCTTTGTGTTCATTAGCAGTTCTGTTTGGAATTCAGTCATTTCGGATATTGCGTGTGGCGAAACTTAAGCTCATTTTTCCGTGCTGTGAGACAGCATAAGGGCTTAGGTTGTCTCTGTTCCTTGGGACAGCTGGCCAACCCTTCCTGTTCCTTTTCCTTCAGACAGTGTAACCCCCACAGTGGAGTTGAATGCCCTGTGCATGAAGCTGGGGAAGAAGCCCATGTACAAGCCCATCGATCCGTACACGGGGATGAGATCCACCTACAACTACACCATGCGGGGTGGCACCTACCCCCCACGGTACGTGCACGGGGTTGGGAGCCTCCTGCCCTGCAACCCCTGCTCTCACCTCCCCAGGCTCTGGTGTTGCCTCCTAAGACTGGCTGTGTCACCCTCAGAGGGACACTCAGCTGAAACAGAGCCAGCTTATGAGGCCAGAGGGTTGGAGAAGGACACCCACTAATGTCTGTAATTTGTCTTATTTCCAGTGGTTTATTGTATTGCAAGGGAGCTGGGCCAAATGTTGAAGTGTTTTTGAGGGCACTCAGGCATAGCCAGCTTCACTAAGCAAATACCTAAATATTTCTTGCATTCCCTTTCTGTGCAAAAGCAAAAGTGAAGAAAACAATTTGATGTTCTTTCTGAAACTATTTAAATTAAAGCTTCAGTTTAAAGAATTTTATATGGGCATAGAAACGTAGAATTCAAAACTGACTGGCCTGGCAAGTCTATGAAAGTGCAGTTTTGTTGTCTTGGTGTTGTACTTGGTCAGAAATGTATTCCTATTGTAAAACAAGGAATGTTGATATTTGCTTCAAAGATTTCTCCCTAAATTCGGTTAGACTCCAAATCAAGATGTGGCTTTTTAATCCTAATGCTTCAGTGCCAAGTTATGGTTACTGATATCCAGGAGATTCACCCACATCTAACATAGGTGTCTGTTTACTTTTTAGGCCAAACCTTCTTATTATTTACCTCTCCCTTTGCAGGTACTTTTACCCTTTTCCTGTCGGGCCCTTACTTTATCAAGTGGAGCTTTCAATTGGAGGGCAGCAGTTTCATGGGAAAGGAAGAACAAGACAAGCTGCTAAACATGATGCAGCTGCTAAAGCACTGAAAGTTCTGCAGAATGAGCCCTTGCCTGAGAAACCAGAGGTGGGAATTAGTCTTAGTGTTTTAAGCATAAATGGCTAAGATAAACTGAGATATTATTGTAGAATTTTTTCCTTATTGAGAGGAAGAGGACAGTTGGGAAATTTAATTCTGTGCAGTAGTGGGGTACCTTCTTATGTCAACACTGATTTAAAGCATAAATTTCTATGGAACTAGAGTTTTCCCAGATGAAGCTTTGTTAATTCTTTTACTGTCATATTTTTTCACAGCAATGCTCTAGACCTCTGTCAGATATGAGCACTGGAAGCATAGATAGGAATTAATATCTAACCAGGTACAGATCATACACAAACTTCTGAAGATGTGTATAAATGGGCAACATAAAAATCAGACATGGATTTTACTTCCTGGGCAAAATTCCTACATGATTTTGGAAAGAACCATGGGAGTTCTAGAAGAGCAGGAAGTTCATGGAAGTAGTAAACTCATACACACATTTTGATATGAATATAGGAACTCGATTTGTATCCCTTCATATATTTATGGCTGCCCAGCACTTTGCATTCCAATACCCCGTTATTGCTTTTTTTGTGTTTTTTTGTTAAGTGGCTTTAGGCAGCAGGTCTCACTGTGGGCACAGGAGTCACTCAGCTCCTGGGCTGGTTGAGAGCCTGCACAGCTCCCTTTTTGTTGGCTGCCTTGGCCAGAGACAGAACTAGTAACTTGCAATGTGGGGAGTGGGAGAACTTGCTGAACATGGAGTCTGGCTGTGTGCTGAGAAAGAAGGAAAATGAAGAATTGGGCAAGAAGGTAACAAGGGGTCTCAGACTGAGAAAATAAAAATAGCTGGAAGCTACCAGGAATGGCAGAGCAAGAGGCTTGAGGACACGTGGTGTGAAGCCAAGGGACTCGGAGTTAACTCTGAGGGTGTGTGTGTGAGAGAGCATTGCCAGGTAATTGGGCAAAAGCACTGGCTCAGGAAGAGGCCTGGGAGGTACTGGGGGAGGTGGTTTGGGTAAGGGAACGCAGTTTATTGAATGGTGGAGACCATTAGGGATTACAGATGCTGTTGGGGAGAAGGGAGTGGTGCTGGGAACAGGAGCTGAGAGAGTGGGGGTGAGCTCTGCACTGGAGTCTGAACTGGGATAGGCAGAGTGTGGGCAGGGGCCAGCTGGGCTTTGTGCAGGAGAGGCCAAGGCAGAGGAGGATGTGCCCCTTCAGTGCAGGGAACCCCAAATTCCAGAGTTATTGTTGTTCTGTGCCAGTGGTGCAGAACATTCTCTCTTTGCACCCACCCTGTAAAAGACAACCTGCTCTCATCAGCTGTTTTGCCCCTCAGGGAGCCCAGGTCTGTGCCAGACCCAGGGAGCAGCTCTGCAGGAAGTCATGGGCTCACATGTCACTGGATTGTTTTCTGTTCCCTGTTTTAGAAATGCTTCTGTGCAGGTGACTTTCTGGAAATTTATAGAGTTGTGTTTAAAAGGTGGGTAATGTGAGGTCTTCAGAACAAACTCTGCCACTGTTTTCCATGACCACATCCCCTGTTCTGTGGGATGTCTTGTTTGGTGTGAGGGCTGTGAATCCAGGGGTAAAGGGAGATTGCAAGAAGGGAGAATTATTTTCTTAATAAAACAGGACCTGAATGGTGTCTGAACCCTGAGAAACCTGCATTTGTGATTTTGTTTTTCAATTTATGTTTTATTTAGTCTGCAAAAGGAACAGTAGGAAATGCAGCTTAGGGAGAGGAGAGCAGGCCTTGGAACAGGGGGTGCTGGTTTATAACAAGCACTTGGATAAATCAGGTTTTCATTTAAAGCTTGGTACTTAAATTCATTAATACTTGTGGCTTTCAGATATTGTAGTTTTAGAAATATCTGAGGGAATTGTTTCTGTATCAGCATTTTGTACTAGACAAGATGAAGGTAGAATAAGGAAGGTTTTGGTGCTAAGTGAGCCCTGTTCAGTCCTGCATCCAGTGAGAAAAGGATCTGGAAGGATACAGAAGTGTGAGGTCATGAGAGATGCTTTTAAAATGCCTGTGTACAAGGGAGGCAAATTAGGGTTTCACAAGCAGATATAATCCTGATACTTCCTACCAGTCATTTGATGTTGCCAGTAATTGTCTTTTTAAATGTAGTTATTTCTGTGTGTTCTGTTTGTGTGTTTGTGTAAACAGAATATTCTGAAGTTTGAACTCTTGTGTTTTGAAGGGGGGTGATTTTGTACATTTTTTAAATTATTATTTTTCATCACAAATGTTTGTTTTTATGCGATTTTACTCTTGTATTTTTAAATTAGAAAATATTCAGTGATTAATAACAGTTGGACTTAATGATCTCAAAGGTCTTTTCCAACCTAAACAATCCTGTGATTCTAAGAAGATATCATTGAATAAAATGATTAGACTTTAAGGGTAAGAATGACCATTTCCCACACCTTCTTGGGCTGCAAATGTAGAAGCAAGTGGCAGGAAAAAAGTGTAGTAATATTAGCCCTCAGCTGGACCAAGCCCTGCCTGAAGAACCCAATGTCATGTTTGACATGGGTTGGGACACGGTGGTGAAGGTGCAGGACAGGGTGACTTGGCAGAGCCAAAGACAGACCTGATACAACATTGATTGAAAGCTTAGGAATACAGAGAGCTGGGCTTCCTAGCATGAATTTGGGACAGCAATTCTGACTTTGGCCTCAAGATCCTAAACCCAGAATTGCTTCTGTGTTTGTTGTCAACTTACATCAGCTCCTCTTTATCCCCTGAACGTGGAAGAGCAGACTCAGGCTGGGGCTGTGGTTGATCAGGGCAGTTCTGCTCAGCACCTTCCCAGGGGTGCAGCATTGGCTCACAGGGAGTCTTGAGGAAGGGCACATGGAAGGAGTTCTGGAAGGGGTCAAATCCCTCCTAACAGAGTATAGTATTTGTGTAACTCGCTTGGGATTTTTTAATATCGCTTTTGTTTCCTTTTGTGACTGGTTTTCACTTGTTAGAGATGGGTTTGAACAATGTGATGAGAGCTAGGAGTGGTAAATGCTAGTATTTGAGGTCTTGTCCTGATTTAGAGGCACAGATTCCTTGGAGAGTTTAGTCTATGCACACATGCAAACTACTTCAAAAGCAAACCTGAGCCATCACCTGCCTGGAGATGTGCAAGGAAAGGGAAAGAGCATGTGTGTATGATTAGTTTTGATTTATAAAATAAACTGATCCAGAACTGAACTAGAGGCAAAATAACCAGTAAAATAGCTACAGACTGTTAATTGTTATTTTACTATTAATTTACTCTTTTTAGATAAAGGTATTGAAGAAAAGAACCTGTGTTTTGCACTGTGCATAGGCTTGGAATATGTCAAGAATATACAGCATAATAGAGCAAATAATTCTGTTCTATTTATTTGTATTCTCTTGAGAGAGTGTTAAGTGGCAAAATTTAATCCAATAAAGAGAAGTCTGGGTCATCTTAGTAAAGAAAAATGTTGGAATTCAAAAAACTAGAATATAGCTAAAACTACAAGAAGTGGAAAAATATTTGTAATCGAAGTTGTGCCCATGTTTGTCAGTGAGGGCAGTGACAGACTCCTCCTGGAACCCCCAGGCTGGAGTGAACATGGCCTTAGGGGGTTCAGATATTCCTTCTGCTGCTATTCCTGCTGAACTTACCAGTTGCATTTGAAATCAAGGCTTTGACTTGTGTGTTCAGTCTGGGCTTTGCCAGTTCTGCCTCGTGCTGGGAAGGGTGAGGGGCTGGGGGGATGCTCCAGGGGCTGCTGTCCCCTGTGGGCTCCGTGTTCAGAGCTGCCCCTGCCCTGTGACCCCTCCACACACAGCCTGGGGCTGCTGTGGCTCTGGGATCACACCTGTCAGGGGCTGCTCTTGTAGGAGGACATTGTGCTCTGTGTGCTCTCCTGCCACTCCAACCTGACATACAAGGTCAGCCCATGAGAACAGTGTGAAATCTGCTGGGACAGTGGGACAAGTGAAAACCTTAGATTAATTTTACTATTTTGGTTTTTTGTCTGAGATGGGAAGAGGCTGTTTTTAAGGGCTGGGATAAAAAAATCCTTCATGTTTTAAACCGACTCATTAGTAGCAGCCATAGGGGATGCTTGCTGCCATCAAACTGGTTTTAATCCAGAGAGCTCTCTAGCTCAGCTCTTCTGCTGCTTCTCCAATAACATATTGAAATCATTTTTATTACCTGATTGCATAACTATAATTGTGGCATGATATAATTGGTGAAATTGTTGCTGTTCATCTTTATCATGATCTTTCCAATAGCACTGCTGGACACTTAGTCCTAAAATTTCTCTGTTGCTGTTGCCTCTTAGTTCATGTTGATCCCAGCATCAGTGAAGATATTTTTGAAATCACAGTCAAAGTTTTACCTGGAGATACGTAGAAATGCCTGTGGGTAAAAGCTTCACTGGCACTGCTGGAGATGGACACCATTTGATTTAGGGCAAGTTCCTGGTAGGATGTTCTTCAGATGAGAAAAAAGCTGTAGGTGAAGCACTTATAAGGGAGCACTTGAAAAGACAGGACTGTGCCAGGGGCTGGTCACCCATCCCTCATTCACATTGGTCCCACTCTCAGATCTTTATTTTTCCTGCCCTTTCTCTTACCTGATACTGTCTTAGTGCTTTTGTTGCAAATGTCCAATCAGTATATGAAAACTGTATTTCATAAAGGTACTTCCATTTGGAAATCAGTTCATTTAACACTTCAATTTGGTTTTTTATAAACACATTTTTAAACCTATTGGCCCTTATTCCATTTGTTCTTTCCTGTAATGAGCACATGAAAATATGAAGGTTTGCAAGCTTTTACACATACACCTTAATGAGCTTCTTAAGTTTCAGTTCTGTAGTATGTGGGCTGCATTTCTCCACATTCACATAACATGGCAGTAAAGGTTAGAGTACTTAAAATTTGGAGAGTTCAGTAAAGTGGTTGAATGGATAAAATTCAATTTAATAGGATCTTTATTTTAAATAGAGTATGCTTCTTTTAGGTTAACGGAAAAGAACCAGATGATGAAAATCTCAATAAATCTGAAATAAGCCAAGTTTTTGAGATTGCACTTAAAAGGAACTTGCCTGTGAATTTTGAGGTATGTTTATTTTACAAGCTCTAGATTTGTTTTTATTAGAGTATTAAGGGTACACATTAAGTTGAGTCTCTCCTAGATAAACCCAAACAACTGACTTTTAACGTGTCTTGTTAGTTGTGAATACACTTTTACCTTTGATAGACACCCTGATTGTCTCAGAGTTTATATGGCAAAGGGAAGAAAAAGGAAAATCCACCTGTTCACAAATTCATGCCCTAAAATCATCACATGAGTGAACAGCCATGCTGTGGTTGTCTGTGCAATCTTTTTTCCAAGCTTTTTGAAAAATCAGTTTTACAGTGAAGAACCAAAACATAACCCCCCATTAATGGTTAGAACATGGAAGTGCAGAATCGAGGCAAAAGAGTAGAGCTCACTCTGAAAGACAAGGATGGAAGTATTTGTTTAACTAAGCACTGATCTGGACCACCCTCGAGGTGCAGAATCTCACAAGTAGGTTTCTTTTCTTGCCATGGGGTGACCTCATGTGCATCTGACTTTCCTTTCCCTTTGGCCTGGCTGCTTGCTGCCTCTTTGCCCCTCCTTGATCATTTCAGTTATCTTAAATCAGGAGCTTCCACAGGAGCGTCTCTGTTTCACTAAAATATTAATTTATCGTGCTGCTTTCCTGAGCTGGCAGAGTAACGTTTAAGTCAACTATCTGAATTATTATAGTGAGAAAATGTAGTTGTGTGTAACTGAATTGCTTCTGAAACCATTGTACAAAATTTTACATGAAACTTTCAATTATTGCAGATTAGCCTGAGCATCACTGGTAAAAATACACTGTGGGTGGAAGCTCTGAATTAATTCTTACTTTTTGACTATATGGATATTTTGAAGTATGATGTGATGTGAATGGAGTTAAAAGACTAGATCTGTAGTGGGCAGCTGTCTCTTAGATGTCTCGAGAATTCTTCAGAACTCCAGAGTTCAGAGATCAGAATTTCTGAACTAAAATGCTGGATCCTAAGGAATTGCTTTCTCTGTAATGTTTTATTACTGTACCATGATATATTTAATGAGGTGATGTTACCTGTGGGGAAGTACACACTGATAAAATAGAACAGTCATATTTCAATACTGAAAAAGTAAATCAGTAAATTAAGTAAAATGGGTTAATGACTTACATGTAAATACTGTTTACTGCTTGCTGCATCTGATCTTTTAAAAGTATGTGCTTATTTGGGTGGGATGATGTTACTAGAGTGAGTATGATTTACTTTTTGGATTGTATGAGAATCTAAAATCTCTTTATCCGTAGTTCTTGAGAGAAGTTTGCTATAACCAATGTGCCCTACCATTTTTAATAAGTGTTTATCACGCTTTCACTCAGTTTTTCCCTCTGAAACAGGTGACCAAGGAAAGTGGTCCTCCCCATATGAAGAGTTTTGTAACCAAGGTATCAGTTGGAGAATTCATGGGTGAAGGTGAAGGAAAGAGCAAGAAGATCTCAAAGAAAAATGCTGCAATAGCAGTCCTAGAAGAACTGAAAAAATTGCCACCCCTTCCTACGGTTGAGAAAATGAAGCCACGAATCAAAAAGAAAACAAAATCAATAGTGAAGGTAAGAGACAAAAGGTTGGAAATTTGACTGTGCAAATAGTCATCAGGGGAGAGGCTTTTCTGAGTCAATTATAAACTCTCTTGAGCTGCTGCTCAGTCTTTGCCAGCACAAATGAACTGGTACTTTGTTCCCACTCTAACGGGGTTCTGACACCACTCTCATAGCATTTATCAGTAAATTCAGGATGAAAGAGAAACCTTATACAGGAATGACTGGCACATAAAAATCAAGCTCTGACTTTCAAGCCTCAGACTTTACAGCTTCGGATTTTGCTTGATTTTGCTCGTGCAAATTCTCTGCAAGCCTGCCCCTCCTAATATAGCAGGATTAGAACTTGTAAAGCTATTAGCAGGGGTAGGTTACATGTGGTCAAGTGTGACAGCAGAGCCAAATAAATTGAGTATTTCCCTTTGGCTGTGACAGTGTTTCATTAAGCAGCTTTTATTTCAGTATTTTTAAATTCCAGAGATGAGTGAATTCAGTGGCACACTGCATTTTGTCTGTTGAACCAAACAGTCACAAATTTTGGCTTATTTCCTAAACATTGTTCTACGTAGCTGCAAACAAGTCCAGAATATGGTCAAGGAATGAATCCCATTAGCAGACTTGCCCAGATACAGCAGGCCAAGAAGGAGAAGGAGCCTGAGTACATGCTGATCACAGAACGTGGGCTGCCCCGGCGCAGGGAGTTCGTGATGCAGGTTGGTGTGTTCACTGCACAAATTTGGTGCCTGGCTGGGATCTCTTTGGTTTTTCCTTATGGTAATCAGGTTATCATGATGACAGAGGGATTTAACAGGATTACAGCCAGATTTCCATGACATGATTTAACAAAATATCTAATGGGTTACATTCACAGGAGATAAAGGTTCAGGAAAAGTAATCTGAGTCAGGTTTAAAAACAAAATTGCATAGGGCACCAGAAGTCTATGTTGTAACTGCCTGATGTTTTAATTAACAGGAACGTTAATATTCTGTTAAGAGATACTGAGCTGCTTATTTTTTGTAAAATAGGATTTATTAACACTAACCTGGGTACCCAAGGTGAGATGATGAAATACAGCTGTTTGTGTGCTTTCTGTTTGGGTATTTTGTGCTCGAAGGCCAATGACATTGATAATAAATCACAACTTCTTTAGAACAATGATCCACTAGAATGATTTTGTGACTCCAGGCCTGCCAGAGACACAGATCACTTGTAAGGGAATTCCTTCACTACTGCTTAAGAATTGATTTGGTTTTTCTTCCTCTTCTGCCCAGGTGAAAGTTGGTGTACACACAGCTGAAGGAATGGGCACAAACAAAAAGGTTGCTAAACGCAATGCAGCTGAAAATATGTTGGAAATCTTAGGTTTTAAAGTCCCTCAACCTCAACCTCCAAAACCAGCATTAAAGACAGAAGAGAAGGTGAGTCTTGAGGAACCAATGGCTCCTTAATGCTGCAGCAAAGGCTGGGCTGATAAGGGTGGGAAATTTGTGCTCTCTGCCCTAGCCAGGAAACAATTGTGTTGAGGGGACTGTTCTCTAACAAATAGCGTGCTTTGGACACATTAAGTGTTTGGTTTTTCAAGTAAATCAAAGTCTGATCAGAAGGCTAAATGAATGCATTTCTGCTTTATGGAATGGCTCAGAACCTGTGATAATTGATGTGTTGGTGTTAGAAACTTGCAGACCTGAAGGTTTGAGGATTCTGGTAGCAATAATTTTATACAGCCTTGTCACCATTTGCAGTGGGAAGTTTGTTACAGGTCTCTCTGGTGGGTCCCTGAGCAGGGAAGGAGCCTTGTGCTCTGCTGGGGATTCAGCAGATGTTACCAAGGAGTTCAGACAGCACATCTGGGGTTAGTTTTCTCCTTTTCATGTATGTGCTCGTGTGTGTCCAGTGTGCTCTCCTCAGCAGTACCAATAACTAACAGCAGTTTAACTGGCTTTATTCTGGTATCTGGTTCTGAGTATGAGTGTTCCTAATACCACTTCTCTGGACTGTGGATAGTTTTAGTCCTTCAGTGAATAAGAATCACTGAACTTTTCTCGGTAGTGATGTAATAATTGAGATTTTTGAATAATAATTTCTTCAGTAAAATTTTGGCTGGTCAGATCACCTGCATCTTGAAAACTTTAAAACTTGGGGGTGGTGGTGTGAATTTTAAAGGGATACTGTGAGTTTGAGTTCTTTTCCTTTTATTTTTAAGACCCCAGTGAAGAAACCAGGTGATGGAAGAAAAGTCACCTTCTTTGAGCCGGGCTCTGAAGAGACTCCAGCCAGTGAGTAACCTGGGTGAAAGCAGCATGGCCCTGGTGGGGGGCTCAGATCTGTTCCCCGTGTCCCCAGCAGTGCCACTGAGCACTCTGGGATGAGTAGGGCTGTGCAGCTGCTGCCTTGCAAACTAAATGGAGCCCTTGGGAAGGTTCTGTTCAAAGTCCAAAGAGTTTATTCCTCCCGAGGCCCTTTTTCTTGGGATAGAGAAAGGGTGTCAGCACTAACTGGAACTGGTCGTCCTAAAGCAGAGGTGGAGCGAGAAGGAATGGCCTTGTCCAGAACCACCTCTGTCTGTGCCTGGTCTCTGATGACAGAGCAGGGGCTGTGCCTGCACTTGTTTCAGGCAGTGGATGGTTGTGGGGGTCACACCCAGGTGACAGGCTGGAACTAAAACACCCCAAACCTGGCCACCCGTGTCCAGGCATTGCTTTCTGGAATGTCAGCTGGTGGGAGGAGTCGGTGTGGAAAGTCTGTCTATCACCACAGGTTTCTGTGCTGGAGAGCATGTTTCAGGTGCTTTATGTGTTTAAGTATAACTTTGCTGCTTAAATTATAAATAGCTGGGATTGACTTGGACTTCAGTAATATTTTACTGCACCCAGAAGATCTTGAGTAAACTTCCTGACTTTCTATTCAGATTTTGCTATCCCTGCTTTCTTCCATCTACACATTTTTGGTTTTCATGCTTAGACTTGAAACAGCTCAGTCCTGCAGAACTTCATTTGTCTGCTCTGCCATAAGTGACTCCTCAGTTTACTTCAGTAGCACTGTCTTCTCCACCTTTCTTGAGCACACCTCTGCAATTTTCCCCACAGCTCTGTATGAGTTCCCTTTGGAAAGCTGTTCTTATCCCTCTTTAATCTATCTTATGCCATAATGTCAGTAAATTGCTATCAATTGGCTGTGGCTGGATGTTTGCTGTAAACAGTCAAGTCTTGCCTCTTCACACTGTGCTAATGTTCCATTTTACCTCTCCTCCCTGCTTGTTCGCACAATACATAGTTTAACCTCTGTGGACTATCTGCCACTCTCTTTACATTATTTAACCGTGGCTCTGGCCATTCTGTGGTTTCATTATTTGCTTCTACAGTTTTAAATGATGAAATAAAAAATTCTGAAAGCAAAAGATCGATCTAGAATGTGGTTGCAGCTGTCGGAGGTGTCTGTGGACTTGACTGACCTGGAGAAACTGCTCCTGGAGGTAAAGGGGCTCCTTTGGCAGGAGAAAGTGTTGCCCAGAGTCAGTAACTCAGTAACTCTGTCTCAGTGATGCTGAAGCCTTGATTGGGCTCACCAAGTTTGTTGGTAGTTTGAAAGAGACTTGAAACAAATTATTTTTTCCCAAGTGGCTTTTGCCGCCTGTGCCGGCGGGAGGGCTCCCAAAGAGCGGCTCTGCAGTGTGCACCTCTCCCCTCGCAGGTAATAAAGAAGATGAGTTTCGGATGCCTTATCTCAGCCATCAGCAGCTTCCTGCTGGAATTCTTCCCATGGTCCCTGAGGTTGCCCAGGCTGTAGGAGCCAACCAAGGACACCACACCAAAGAGTTCAGCCGGGCAGCTCCCAACCCTGCCAAGGCGACGGTGACGGCGATGATCGCCCGGGAGCTGCTCTACGGGGGCACCTCTCCCACTGCCGAGACCATATTGAAGAGCAGCAACTCCTCAGGCCACGTCCCCCACGGACCCCTGACCAGGCCCTCCGAGCAGCTGGACTATCTCTCCAACGTTCAAGGAATCCAGGTAAATGTTCAGCTTTGTGAGATTTCTGCCGGAGCTCTCCAAGCTGGCCCAGCCTGTTTGTTCTGAAGCTTTTTAGTTCTGACGGTGACTGATGTGTTCTGAGGCTGCTTGTTCCGCTGAAATTCATGTAAAAGTTTTACTTTACCTGTGACATGTACTGAACTTCACAGCTTTTTTATTTAGTTTTCAAATGTGCGTTTCTGGGCCACCCTCAGCCCTGATTCAGTGCTACTCTGAGGTCTTGGAAGAACAAAATCAAAGTGCATTTTCTGAAAATTGTCCCAGTGTAGGAACACAGTGGGCACTTGAACTTGGCTGATCTGAAATCAGGTTCTTTCACTAATCTTTCATACATTAACATTTGCTGTAGGCTGTGCATTTTCCTATGTTTGGTGCTTGGTGGATTAAAAAGCATAATATAGAAATTTGAAATGCAGATAGCAGTATTCAGAATAAAGGTCATTATTAAGCCACTTTCATTCAAGAGGCTTGCAGAGCTCCTGTGAGTACTTAAAAACATTTTAAGTGAAGTTAAACTTCAATGAGAGTGGTTCTGACTGACAGAATGATGAGGACAAAGGCTCAGCATCATATATGGGCAAATAATCTGTAGCAATTGTGATACACTTCCTGTACTTGGTTAACTGAAAAGAATTAAATCCTTCTCTTTTCTTCAGGTTGAATATAAAGACTTTCCAAAAAATAACAAGAACGAGTTTGTATCTCTTATAAACTGTTCCTCTCAGCCACCACTGATCAGCCATGGGATTGGAAAGGATGTGGAGTCTTGCCACGACATGGTATGATGAACATTGCTGAAATGCTGCTCTTGGACCTTCCCTGAGGGAAGACCAAGGCTTATATAACTGCTGGGAGCAAGGAATTGGATGCTGTACAGCTCCCTGGCTAATTCTTGTCTAGTATTTCACAGGTTGCTGAAATAATGATTAATAATATCAGAATCTAAATAATCTAATCTGCTCAACGTGTGCTCAAAAAGCACATTTGGTCTACAAAAAGCACATTTGCTTCATCTTGATATTATTTGCATGAGCACATGATGGTAAATGTACAAAAAGGAACTTATAAACCATAAGAGCATCTCCGCTTATTTCCTGTTATATCAGAATGGGCTGATGTTTCACTGGGAACTGTGATAGTTGGGTTCACGTTCCCAGACTTCCTGCTGGAGTGGAATCCCAAGTGGAAGAAATGCAGTTCAGCAGTGGATAGCAGGAGACACTCTAAATCTGTTCAGCTCCCTTTATAAATAAGACCTTTTGTTAACAGTGGCTGCAATATTTCTTTGTGAAAGAATGAGCCTGCCAGACTGAAAGCTGCAGGGGACTTTGGCTATAAAAGACTTCAGGTGGAGCTGACAGGATGTTCCCAGTCTGCTCCCATTTGGAGGGACTGTTCTTGTTCTTCTGGACTCCAGAGGTGACCCCAGTGCAGCCTGAAGGAATCGTTTCCAATATGTGAATACACTTAGGAAACCCGAGTTTACTCATTTTTATACTAAAAACTGTTGCAGTACTTTTCTATTTTATATAATTTGATTGTTTGATCTTTGTCACTTATATTTTCATGCCCATCTCTATGTCCTGCTGTGCAGAGCTCCTGTCAGACTGAGCACAGGGGTTAGGGCAGGAGGGAGAAGAGGAAAGGGCAGCTGGTTTGGATCTTAAATCATGAGCCCCCTCCTCTGGTCAGGGTTCATCTGTCACTGAAGCACCTGCCAGAGCCAGGGACATGCTGGAAAACTGCACCTGAAATTGGTCTGAATGAAGTTGAAAAAAATGTCAAAGGAGGGGACTGACCTTGGCCTGGGCCATGTCACACTGGCCCTGTTAAAGAGTCATGTGTGCCTACCTGTGCTGTATTTTTGATTCTTGTGTAACTTGCTTTCTTTTTTGGCAGGGGACTTTTTGGTTCTGTGTATTTTTCTGTCTTTTCTCTTAAGCTCTGCACAGTTTGAGCAGTTACTAGTTTAGTACCTTTTTTCTTGCTGTTCCTAGTCCTGTGTGTTAATTTTCCCCCACTGCTGAAACAAGTGCTGTGGGAATCCCCCAGTCACAGCACCATCCCACTGGTTAATGAAGCAAGATGAAATTCTACCCCATTGCATTTTCCACCATAATTATGCATCTTAAAAAATATATCACCAAAATTAGAACATTTGGTTGGTTGAAGTGAGTGCTTTCACTAAATTACTGAACTGGCCTGAGGCTGAATTGATGAGTGCTCTCTCTTCTCTTTAGGCTGCACTGAATATTTTAAAGTTGCTGTCTGAGTTGGACCAACAAACCACAGAGATGCCAAGGACAGGAAATGGACCAATGTCTGTGTGAGTGGGACCCATTGACTTCCCTTGCACTGATGCAAGTTAACCCTGTGAGGGTCTGTAGGCAAATAACATGTGAGGGGGTTTCTTGGCCAGAAAAGATAAAATGCTGGGGGCTGTTGGCCCTCCAGCAGGACCAGAGGAGGGTTGGATGGTCAAGATTGGCATTTTTCACGTGTCAGGTGCAAAGTGCTGACAGGAGTGAGTGGGTGTGAAGTGTGGTGGCTGTGACCCAGCAGTGGGTGACACGTGACAGGTGTGACCCCAGCAGTGGGTGACCCCAGCCCAGGGTGACAGCTCTGACCCCTGGCAGTTCTGGCCTCCCTCTGCTGAGCTGCCCCTTCCCATTTCTCTGTCAGGAGTGTGACTGTGTAGTGGCACTCAGCGTTGGGGGTTTGAGCTGCTCCTCTCCCTCTTCCTCTCTCTCACACTCCTCTGTCTCACATGGAAAGGGATGTGCAGGGGTCAAAGCTCGTTTCCAGCAGAAACATGGAGGGGTGGTAAATTAGTCCCTTGAATGGGTTGGGGGGAGAGAAAGTTGAGCCTCTCATTGAGATAATAAGCTCTCAAATTAACAGTGGTGGGATTCCCAAAGCACCGATTGTTATATGCACCCCAAATTCTTTGTATCTGATTTAAAGCATCTTATTCGTGTAAACAGTGTTTTGTCTCCTAAGTAACAGGTGTTTTCTCATTTTAGATGTGTGAAACAAGAAATGGAAAGTGACCCTCTCCTCAAACCGGCGAGCGCAAACCCTTTGGGACAAACACTGGACAGCACTGCCTGAAACAGGCTCTTGACTGAACCCAAACCTGAAAGCACCAGAGAAAATCAAATGCTTCCTCTTAATGTAACCTAACTGTTAGAGTGCTACAGTCTCTACAACCTACTGTAGTGTCTAAATCATAACTGTTGCTTTTTCTTCAAACAGTGATACATTTTTAGTTTCATTATGTTGTTTTGATTGAAATGACACTATAAATTTTTCATTTAAAAGTTTCTTAATTGTATCTAGAACAATAGCACAGTTTAGAAACTTTGTCTTCTGAGACTGACATGTTACCTGTGAACTAACTTGGGAAGATCATATCCATGTATGTGGTTCTTTTGGTTTTATTGGAATAGCAGCGTTTCACTGGAAACAGGCTGTGTCCCACCATTTAAAAAAGTCCCATATTTTCGCAAACCAACCTTAATTATCCAATGGTTGAATTAATTAAAACACTTTAGGAATTTTAAACTTGGTTTGATCATTTTTGGTTTAATTTCTAGTTTTCTTGAGTGTGGGGTAGGGGAACTCGAATGCAACGTGACTTTCAGTGATCTCTGAGCTGTGTTTTGGGGGACTGTGCGTTGGTGGCTCACAGCTCCTACAGTACAGGATATGATCTCAATGTAGTGCATATAAAACCGCAGATTGATTTTCCTTGAGTGCTTTATACTGTTTAATTACATCTCCATGTAGGGCTGAAAAAAATTACCTATGTTTATATATAACTGTGTTGCTTTTGATGTTGTGTTCCTGCGCACGGAGGGTGCGCGATGAGGTTTGCCTTGGTCCAGGTACAGCACGATAGCCGCGCGAGTTCAGTACTGCTTCCGTTCATTGTTTACGCTGGAATTTTTTCTCCCCATGGAATGTAAGTAAAAACGTAGTGTTTGTCACAAATAAATGGTAATACTAAATTTTTTTTTTTTTTTGGGTTAATTTATTCTTGTAATGCCACCGCGGGGGCTGCTTTTTTGATAGATTTGTAATGCTTGTGCTCTAGTCCAGGCAGTGTGTGAAGCTGTGGAGTAACTTATGGTGGGTCCCGAGTGCATCGGGGTCCCTGCTCGTGCCGTGCAGGGTGTGCAGACCTGGCAGGGAAGGGAATGCGAAGTGACGTGGCTACGGTTTGTTATTTGTGCCACAGTGTGTTAGTGCAGCTTTGTTAATGGGAGCTTAAACTGGAGTTTTAAGTGAAATTTAAAAGTCAGCTTAGACGAGGACCCTGGCACGGCCGGTGGGCGGGACTGCTTCAAGTCTCTGCTTTGAAGTTTCCTTGTTTGCTTGGAGTCCCAGCCTTGCCTTGCCTTGTGACTGGGGGGCAGTGCTGCAAACCAGACCTGACACGTGTCCGTGTCTCCTTCGGTGTGTCCTTACCTGCGACCTGTAGCCGTTCCTGCGCTGTGCAGCACCCGCAGGGACTCAGCACCCGCAGGGACTCAGCACCCGCAGGGACTCAGCACCCGCAGGGACTCAGCACCCGCAGGGACTCAGCACCCGCAGGGACTCTGCCACAGAGAGCAGCTCCTGCAGGCGCTGTCTCAGAGCTACGTGTCTTGGCCGTTGTATTTGCATCATCCAAGGCAATCGGGCCACAGGAACTGCAGACCAGATTGCATTGAATCACGTTGGGTTTGATCATGATGAGCAAAAAAAAAAAAAACCCAAACATTGTAAAGTTTTTTTTTTTTTTTTTTTTTTGTTTTTTTTTTTTTTTTTTTTTTTTACATTTGTAGAACTAAAATGCTGTACATTTAAAAATTAAAAGAAACTTGCTAGGCTGAGGCTTTGTATTGCAAATTCTTCCAACTGAGAAAGTCCTTACCAAACAATTCCTATTGGAAAGGGAGCACGCTGACAGCGGTGGGAATGCTCTCCCCACCTGCACCTGCTGCTGCTGAGGAGTTTTCTCCTTGGATGGGACTATAGCCTGTTATTGTCCCTGGATCCACAGAAACACTTGTTACAGAATATTAAAATACATTCCCAGAACTTGTTGCTGTTGTTTTGGTTTAGGATATAGACAACTGACCCTTCTTTTGGACAAATCGCACCTGAAAGGGCTCAGTCTGGAGTCAGCAGGGTTGTTATTCTTAATTCCCCAGTCAAAGTTTAGTAACATATGCAACAGAATTAAATGGAGCTGTACTTGGCAGCTGTTTTGTTACCTAAGGATCAAACCAAAATTCTGTTTCAACCCACTGATCAAAGTCAGAAATAGTTTTATTTCCCTCCTACTCTATAAAGACAAATGGTGGAGGTTCCACAAGTGCCTAACTGCAGGCAGGGATGGGATGTGTGGATACCACTTCACTAGTCTTTTGTGAAGCAACCCCATAGTTGTTTGCTGCTTATAATACTTACAAAAGAGTGCATTTTATTATTTGATGAAACAAATTATTTTGTATAGCACTAGCAGGATCCTAAGGAAACAAAATTGTCTTTGATTAAAAATGACACATTATAGTGCTTTTAAACTTTACTCATTCTCCCACTTCCACTTTCACAGTATTTTTAGCAGCCTGCTAATAGAGGATAGTTTAGATTTTAAAAGTCCCATGTTAATGATGCAGGAACCTGTTCTCCACAGAGCTTTTAATGCTTTCACCCTGTTCTTCCACTTGTGTTTATTATTTCCAAACAAAAGACAATCTCTTATGTTTAAATGCCTTTGTCAGTCCAGAAGGGAGATCACTGCTCCCAAAGCAGGCAATCCTGCTGGTCACTGTCAACACCCCCTTGGTACAGCCCGTGTGCTCACACTCGTGTTGGGGTTCAGGAGATGCTGCCACAGCCCCTGTGAGGGCTGGCAGGGAATACAAACACGTTTGTCTCAAGCTGTGGTACTTTCAAAAACACCCATGGGACTTTTAGCCTTTTACCCTCACCCTGGGCACGCCCATGAGGCTGGGTAGGGGCTCTGCTGCTATGGGACTCGCCCAGAGCAGGCAGAGGGACACGGGCGGGAGGTGCCAGCAGTGCCCACCCTGTGCCCAGGCCGGGCTGATGCTCCGGGGAGGAGCTGCAGGGCACGGGCTGCTGCTCTGCCCCGAGGTGCCCACACCAGAGTTCCCACTGCAAGGGAACAGTGGGGAGAACTGGGACTGGAGAGACTTTTGCTGCCTCTTGAGGAACTTCCTGAGTCTAACGAGCCCTGACTGAGCTGAAGAACTCATCTTGCTAAAGACATTTTCCACTTGGTTTTGCCATGGAGAATAAAACCCAGTGAAATCAAATAAATACAATACTAAGCTCTGCTGCAGCTGTTGAGTACCCCAGACCTTCTTACTTTCCCTTCCTTGCCAAGCTAAGCAACACAAATCATGTTTACAGTTCCTTTTTGCGCTGTGCATGTGACATGGGTTTGCAGTGTAACAAGATTAGTTTTCCCTGTAATCTTCTTTAAAATGTCCTTCCTGTGATTGTCTTTTCATCTTTTGGTGTTCTGGAACTTGGATTAATGGCATTGAGATTTATTCCACAAGTCCTGTTTGATAGGCTGCTTTCAAGAATTAGTTGTCTACAAACACACTTAATCTGGAAAAAGCATTTTAACGGTACCTGAATTAAGCAGTTTCTGCCAAACATCCTGTAAGGCCCATTTATGTCCCTGCAGGATGTGCCTGTAAATACTACTGGACAAGTGAAACAAGGCAGGCTTATCTTTCAGAGCATCTAAAACACCTCCCGTGGCTGTCCCAGGCAGATTTGCAGAGCCTTGGCTGTATTTTGCAAACCAGCCAACAAACTGATCAGGTGCCTTTTCCTGCTTTCATCATGTTTCAAGCACCATCCCTGACTTGCCCCTTCCGCAGGTCCCTCGAGATGCTCTCACCTCCCAGCCAGCTCAGTCAGGTCACTGAATCCTTGATGAGATGGTAGGACCTGGTGCCAAGGTGCTGGTTTGTGAAGCACCACAGGACAAGTCACCCTTCTCACACCTTCTTGAGCCTTGGCAGAATCTATGTGTGTTTTACAAACAGAAAAACCCAAAGCATGGAGCAATGATTCTGAGCTAGTCTGGACCAAAGCAGCTTCCTGCAGCACTCAGAGCTGTTCAGCTCCTGTGTTTATTCCCCAGAAACTCCCCTGCTGATGGAAACTGGCTTCCGGCTTTGTGCCTCTCCCTGCCTGTGCCCCTGCGTGATTCCATTTCAACCCCCATCTTTTAGCTGGTGTTATTCCAGGGACAGAAGTTCCCGCCTTCCCCGGGAGGGAGGGCCGCGGCTGCAGAACAACGCTGCGATGGAGAGGGCGGGCCGTGCTGGGCTGGCCTTCTGAACACGGAGAGGTGCTCACACCGCCGGAGTGCAGGACTCTGGGAATACCTTCCACGTGTGCTCGAGGATGTCATGTGGCACGTCTCCACTAGATCTGGATGGCTGGGTTCACAGCCCGTTTCCAAGGTGCATTTATAGCTATAAAAGCATCAGTCACGGCAGTGCTTGAATTACAGGCAGGGCTGTTTTCGTTCAAGACATCCTTTGTTCTCTATTCCATTACTGACGTTACTCAGTGGCAAACTAACGCAACGTGATTTGCCAGTGTCTAGCAGCTAAAAGCAAAGTACCCGACTGTGACACGTACCCCAGACACGGACACAGACCCGCGCCGAGCCCCGTCCCGGGGAAAACAGGGGGTCAGCGGGCGGCCCCCGCACGGCCTGTGGGGCTCCTGCTCCGGGCTGAGGGCGATCAGAGGCGTGAGGGATGTTGGCACCGCACCTGCACGTGCCTTTCGGTGAGTCACTGCACACCTCTGAAACGGTGGGGATTTTTTTTCCATTAAGCAGGGAAAATCAGCCACGCTCGCCCATCCCGGCGAAGCACACCGGCCGCACCTCGGCCCCGGCCGCGCTCCCCCGCCATGAGGCACCGCGCCCGCCCTGCCCGGCACCGCGAAATGGCGGCCCCACCGCCGCCGGCCGCGCCTCTCGCCCCCTGCACCGGCTCGGGGACCGCGGCAGCCACAGGAGGGCCACAGACGGTCCGGCCCCGCGCGGCCCCTCGGCGGGAAGCGGAGCGGGGCGGGCGGGGAACGCGGATGAGGCGGGAGCGGCCCCGCGGCCCCCCCGGTACCGCCCGACATGGCGGCGGCACCGCCCCCTCGGCGCGGGCGGGGCCTGCGCAGCCCATAAAGGGCCTCGCGCGGGGCCCTTCGGCCTCTTTGTGCGGCGCGGCCGAGGTGGGTGTGCGGTCACTTGGGGCTGCGGGTGGGCCGGGGCGGGTGGGCCCTGGGTCCCCATGTGCCCGTTCCCGGGGGTCGGCCGTGCCGGTGCGGGTGTCTGCCGGCGGCACCTCGCTGCCCGCCCGCTGAGGCCTCCGCTCGGCCGCCGGCCCGGCCCAAAGGCTCCTTGCGGGGCTCCGCCCGCGTTCCCGGTGAGGGGCCGGCTGTCGCGGGCGGGCCACACAGGGCTCTCTGCACCCGCCCGGGCGCTCGCTGGTGGAGTGATGACTCTTTCCCCGTCAGAGCGACAGTGTTGAGCACTGCTTTCCAAGCCAGATCGTGTCTGATACACCAGCGGAGCCGCCGCCGGGCCCGGGGGCGGGTAATGACTGTTCCTCGGTGCTGACTGTTCCTTGTTTCCCTGCAGGGCGAGCCGGAGCCCAGGACGCCTCTGGGAGCCCCATGACCGGGGCCAGGCCGGCGATGGGGGCACGTACCCGGGGTGTGCCGCAGGGTCTGAGCCCCTGCGGGGGGGGAGCGGTGAGTGCGTAAAGTGACTGTGCATTAGTGGTTTAAATATATACGTTTAAGTATATAATTTTTAATATGTTCAAATATATTTATTTCTGCGTATGTGCACGTATAAATAAATTGCTCCTGCAACGCGTTGGTGTCCCTGGAGAGCTGTCACGTGTGGGTACGGCCGCTGGCCCGGCGGGTCCCTCTCCCCGCGGGACAGGGGCTGCAGCCCGGGCAGGGCGGTGGGTGCTGGCCCCGGGGTGGTCCGGGGGTCCTGCCCCACCACGGGCAGTGCTGGGCACTGCGGGTCCCGGTGCTCATGGCCGAGCTGTGCCTCCCTGCGGCCTGCACGGCTCCTGCTGCAGGGGAGCCTCACACAAGGCAGAAGGCCTGGGCCTGCAAAAAGTAATAAGCTAATAATCTCTGCTTATTGCCTCTTTTACATGCCTTGACTGTCTTGGGCTCTGCTCTGGAACCCCCATACATAGGTGTTTGTTCATAATTTTTGTGCCTGTTGAGCATGCTGACCAGCCAGCTGTTCCTGGGGAAAGATCAGCATGAACTCCCTCGCTACCCGTGGATCTGCTGGGGGAGGTGGGAGTGTGGCACAGCTGCACTGGGTGAGCAGCCACAGCTTCTGGGGACCTGCTGGTGTAAGTGATGACTAAATTTTTTCCCCATCAGAGCGACAGTGTTGATTTCTTGCTCTTCAAGCCAGATCATGTCTGATGCACCAGCAGGGAAGTGCTGCTGTGTCCCATGCGCTGGCAGAGCCTGGTGCTGACTATTCCCTTTGGCTTTACCCACAGGGCACTGTGAAGGCAGAGACAGGAGGTTGAGCCTCTGTGAGACCTGAAGTGTGAAGGCTGCAGCTGACAGTGATGGTGTGGTGAGAGCAGCTGTCTGTTTTGCTCCACTATGCTTGCACTCTAGCAAATAATGGTAAGTCTTAAAAGTAATTGTGAATCACATGTTAAAATTAAATTGAAATAAATAAAAAAAAGGAGGGGAGGAAATACCTTTTTCTGCAAGGGAGTTGCTCCCACTTTGTCCCTGGGGACTAGACAGATGTGAGTATTGTAGAGATGAAAGTGCAGAGATTTCCCTCGTGCATGAGCATTGGAATGAGGTCCTTTGAGCCTCCTGTTCCAGCATGTCCAAAGTGGCAGATATGGCTTGTGAAAAAACCAGCAGGGCAGGAAGTCTGCAAGCTGCACTTGCTATGTGCTAAGCTGGAGCAGTACAGGGGCTTACAGCTCTGCCCTGTTGGTTTCCCTGCTGCACTGTGTTCAGAGGCTCACTCAGGACACCCTGCACAGACAGGTGGGTGATGGGCTGCCCCAGCAAGGGACAGGAACCGTTCTGGCTGAAGTGTGTCCCTTTAAGAGGTGCTGCTGGTTGAGCCTTGTCTGCCCTGCCCCTTGCTGGCCAGGGTGTGAGGGAGTATAAAGGGATTGCAGATGTGGGCATGGCTTTGCCACTTCCTCTGCCATGACCTCTGTCCCAGTGGATCTGGTGAGGGAGGTGGGAGTGTAGCACAGCTGCACTGGGTGAGCAGCCACAGCTCCTGGGGACCTGCTGGTGTAAGTGATGACTAAATTTTTTCCCCATCAGAGCGACAGTGTTGATTTCTTGCTCTTCAAGCCAGATCATGTCTGATGCACCAGCAGGGAACTGCTGCTGTGTCCCATGCCCTGGCAGAGCCTGGTGCTGACTGTTCCCTTTGGCTTTACCCACAGGGCACTGTGAAGGCAGAGACAGGAGGTTGAGCCTCTGGGAGACCTGAAGTGTGAAGGCTGCAGCTGACAGTGATGGTGTGGTGAGAGCAGTTGTCTGTTTTGCTCTACCATGTGTGCCCTCTGACAGTAAAGAATGGTAAGTATTGGATCCACTTATGTTAACTGGCTTAAAAAAGAAGGAAAAAACACCTTTCTGCAAGGGAGTTGCTTCTGCTGTGCTTCGGCAGCTTTAATGTTCAGCTGAAGAGCATCTGTCACAGTGACTTCAGCCTTGTTTTCCCCTACCAGGTGGGCAATACTGATGCAAACTTTTTTAGCCACATGGGTTCCAAAGGTGCATGATGCCTTCATGGCATATAAGGAGGCTCCTCTGCAGGGTGTGCTGCACACTCCAAGGCAACACTAGAGGCTGCACCTACCATAGTAACACTGACATGTAACACTGATGTGTGTGAACAACTTTAGGATCAAAAGTGAAAGAATTCTTGCTTTCTGAAGATCCCAAATAAATGGCAGAGAGCTCTGACAGGTTTCAGTTTCAGGGAATAAATTTATTATTATGTCTTGCCCCATTTAAGCAGTGTTAAAATGAAGGGCTTCTTGAAAAGTCAGGGGGCTTTTGTTCTTGAAACTTCATTAGTTTTTTGCTCCTTTGAATGGGAGGTTTTCAATGCCTTGAGAAGGGGGTCAAAGTCAGCTTTCAGAAATGTGTCTTTTTGCAAGAGAGGGATTGCTTTGGTGTCCTTTTTCTTCACAATCAACTATGTGACTCCTGAAAATCTGTTTGGTTAGGATTTCACTAAAGCTTTAGAAAATGTACTTAACAGAACTTCATTGGATAAAACACCTGTTGGCACTGGCTCACTAAGTTCCAGCCCCATGCAGCTGCTCTGTCTCCAGGGGGGCTGAAGTGTCTGAAGAGCAGCACTGTGTCCTCTGTACCTGTACCCCTGGATGCAAAAGGAAGCAAGTGCTCTGTGTCAGACAGTGGAGCTGGTTGAGCTGACTGAATATGTTTCTCTGGCACTCTGCTCTGTCAGCTCTCCCAGGCTGTTGGCAAGACCTGCTCTAGAAGCTCCCACAGTGCAGTTTGAGTGCATCCTGGGAGCAAGTTTCTGCTCTTTGCAGAGCAACCCTTATCTAATAGGGGATTTTGAGGGTGCTGGGGGTGAATTTGAAAGCTGTATATTTGCTGTTTGTGGCAGAGTGTTCAGACAAAATAAAATGTTGGCTGTTTTCTTGACAGGTTGAGATTTGTCAGAAGTTGTCCTGGGCTGTGCTGGGGTTTCAGTGTTTTGCTAATGAAGATGGATGCTTCTGCTGCTCCTGTGCTGCTGCCTCAGATCCTTGTCCAAGCCACAGCATTCACATCACCCTGTGACAGCTCTGGCCTTTCCTCAGAGCTGGCAGGAGTGATGAATTGGTGTCCTGCCAGCTTAGATGGAGGGTGTCACATTTTTTATCCCCTGGGTATGAGGCATGTAACTGGAATGGATTCTGGAACTTGCTGCATGTTTAATGCAGTTTGGATGCTTTTGTCTGCAGGGGCTGCATTCCCTGCCTGACAGTTCATGTTATCCTGCCCCCGTCATTACAAGCAAGGAAGGCTCTCCTTGGAGCAATGACAGGTACAGGAGGGCCTTGTGTGTAAGGAGAGGAGTCAGGGCTTGGCTCTCCCCTGCCATCCAGAAAGCTTTAGTGGTTCATCTCTGGCAGCTTGTGAAGTGGGGAAGGGGTATCTGGGATGCTGCAGCACAGTGTGGTTTTGTACTGTATAGAGCCTGTTTAATAAAATCTGAGTACTGGGTGAACTCAGCTGGTGACTGAAGTTTTCTTTACATAGTTAACAGCTTATACCTTGATCTCCCACTTGTTAGGGGAGTTGGGAGAGCACAGAGCGCAACGGTGATGCTGTGTAAGGCTGATGAAGCTGCCTCAAGCCAAGAGAGAAGGCGTGATCTCATGGCAATAGAGTTTGACTGGGACTGTGACTGCTGCTGTGCTGCAGGAGGTGTCATGGGGTCTGTACAGAACAGCGAGTGCTGCAGGTCCCTGGTCTGTGCTGAGGGGAGAGGTGCACTCTGCATGGCTTCTGGCCAAGGCTCTCAGCTGCTCCTGGAGCATCTGTGTGGGAGCAGCTGGTGTAGAACACTTGTCTGAGGGGGTTTTGGCTAACCTGGTTCAAGGTGTAGATGAGCATGTTCTCAGGTAAGTCACTGGCCTTGTGAAGTCTCCCATACAGAGTCTTACAGGGAAGTGACACAATCTGGGAAGGAAGGGGAAACTTGTCAGGTCTGTGAGGATTTGGATGTTGCCTCTGGTGTGTCAGGAACACCTCCTTTGGTCAGACCTGATGAGGGATCCTGCAGCCTTCCCTGTGTGCTGCTTGGGAAACTGCCAGGTTTGCAGAGCAGGAACATGAAACGGATTGCTGAGGGAAAAGAAACAAGGTATTTCCAATACCAAATTTCTCAGTCCCAGAGGTAGTCAAGAGCACCAGGATGCCTTACTTCCTGTGTCTGCCATACCCCACATCGGCTGACTGCACATCTGCCTCGGCAGGTGACAGAGGTGTGTCAGGGCACTGTGCTGGGCCACGTGCGGGGAGGGGGGAGGCCTGGGGCTGGGGCTGGGCCTGAGACTGGGCCTGGGGCTGGGCCTGGGGCTGGGCCTGAGACTGGGCCTGAGACTCGGCCTGGGGCTGGGGCTGAGACTGGGCCTGGGGCTGGGCCTGAGACTGGGCCTAGCCTAGGCCCAGCCCGGCCAGCAGGGGGCGCTGTGCGGCCGCTCCAGCCCCTCAGAGCTGGGGGAGGCGGGCGGGCCCAGAACGGGCCGTGCCAGGGGTTCGGTGTGACCAGAGACCACCCAAACCTGCCACAACTGACCCCAGAACGGCTGCGTTGGAGCCTCCCAGTTAATGGAGAAACCAGCACAGACTTCTGGGTCTGTAGCACGTGTGGAGCTAAGACAGGCCCATTTGGAAATTTCTTACTGTGGTGCTTTGATAAGAGATGGGCACAGGCAGGTTTTACACTGACTTTAAAGCAGTCTGTCCTCAGAGCTGGCCCTGACCTGACCCCTGCTAGCCCTGGTCAGCTCCTGTGTCCACTGGGTGGTTTGACTGAGGAGATGGAGGCCAGGAGGAATGTTCTGGACAAAGGCTGACTTGCTTTCTCTGCCCACAGAGCTCCCAACCAGCTCTGGAGGCCGGCAAAGCACAGTGACCGCACAGGAGTGGCTGAGCAGGGCAGTGGGGACAGGCAGAATTGCCAGTTCAGTTGTAACAGGAACAGACCTTGCTGTAGGTACTTGTGTAACTTTCTAAACTGAAACCTGGAGTCATTCACTGGGCTGGTATGTTTAACCAAATGTTTACTTTTCTCAAACAGATCTGTCTCTTGGTGCCATGAGCATCTGAGAGGAAAATACAACAGATTATTTCTCTGTCTCATGTTGCTTTTAATAGATTTTCATACACAGGGAAAGGTTTAACATTTGTATTCCCAAAGACCCAGGCATATCTTGACTGCATGGTGATGATTATATTCTTTTTAGACCACCTGTTAGCAGCTGCATTAACTTATAGCAAAGCACAGTCCAGTAACTCATTGCTGCTTCTACTTCTCATGTGATTTCCTCTTCCATCTCTGCTCAGTGATAGATTGTCAGACACATCACATTATCGTGGACAGCCAGTGAAGCACAACTCAGGTTTGTAACTGCCCTAGGAAGATCCAGATTTCAGGACCCTCAAACTGCCCCACAGGCAGTAAGGGGAAGACTGTTTTGAAGCAGACTGTTTCTGTCTCCTGCAGCATCCAGTGTTTTAAATAGATGTTCTGCAACTATAGCCTTCTCTTTGTCTTCCGCCCTTTTTGGCAGATCCCTTTCAGTGGTGGGGTGTCTTGGAAGCAGGTTTGGGATCCCTTCTGTCTGTGTTACCTGAGAATCTGCCTGATTTCTTTAGTGTTATATTTGGAAAAATGTCCACTAGATACTCTGCACTTGTCTGTGCCTGCTGCCTTCTCTGCTCATTTTTGAATGCTGTGGATGGGTCACCTTGAAGTCTTCCCTCTAGTGCTCAGAATAAGCTTGACGGCCTGAGCCTTTTCTCAAAGCAAATACCAGATCCGGGGGCTGCCCTCATTTCTCTGCTTTGCAGATTCCCTTGGGCTCATGTACCGTTCCAGGGCCAGCAGGACCTTTGGAGGTGCACTCTCAGCACGGACAGCAGGATGGGAGGTGTCCTTCCCGCGGGCTGGGAAGGCTCAGCTGCTGCTCAAGGGTGGTCAGTCAGCACGTCCAGCCCCACGAGGAACTGCTTGCCCAGGTGGGTTCTGTGCAGCCCTTTCCCAAGAGCCCCTCCCTGGAGGTAGGGTGGTGTGTCCACACCCAGGGCTGCCCTGAGGACACTGCTCAGGCTTTTCTGCTCTGCACCTGCTTGCTCTTCCTGCTGTGGCTGGCTGCAGTCAACAGCATCCTGGGTCAGGGCTGCTCCTTAACTGGCAGGTGAGGCTTGTGCTCACACAAACTGGAGTACTTGGCCTTTGGCCTGGGACAGAGCCAGGTCAGTTCTGGGTACTGTTTCTCAGAGAGAAGAAATACTGAGCTCTACCTCTGCCCTTGTTTAGCAGCCTGCAGTATGTGCACTCACTCTCTGCTGCTCAGTTGCAGCAGTGGTGGACACTGCCTAACCCCCACCAATATTCCCAAATCCAGGCTGCTGATGAATGAAGTTGGTTGCCATCTCATGCAAATGTCTGCAGATCATCTGCAGCCTCACAAGAGCAGTGCTGTAGTTGTTTCACTGGCTTGGTCTCCATTCATGCTTGCAAGAATGTTGTCTAATAAGAGAATATAAAAACATTTTTTCTCTGAGATATAGCCCTCATGGGGAAAGACCTGTCCTGAGAGTAAATCCATTTTTCGGTGGATGTGGATGTGGATCAGGCCCTGGACACCAGCGGTTCAAAGCAGACTTTTCCTTTGAGTATTTGCTGTCACTTTTTCTTTACAGCAGGATATTTATAGGTGCAATTTTCTTGGAAATCTACAGAGGAGGACTGGAAGTGTCTGAGAACTTTTGTTAGTCAGCAATTTATGTTGCTGTGGAAACGCTGTAGCAGGGCTTGGGAAAACTGCCTGGAGAAAAGGGTGTTTGCCAAAGGTGCCAGCAGCAATGTGCATCTCTGGCTGCTTCCTGGCTTACCTAAACCTGCGCCTCAGCCTCAGCTTACCTAAACCTGCGCTCACAGCGGCTGCTGCTGTGTCATAGGGGTGACACATTTTGGGTTTTTGTGCTGCTGGTCATGATTTCCTTCTGTAAACCCGCTCTGTCACTCCTCTGAACTATGAGCACGGTCCTGCCAGTCTTCCCTCTGATCCAGGATGATGTGCTGGGTACCTAAGTGCTGTTGAAGTTCTCCTCGGTGGGGTTGCTGGCTGCAAAGGTAAGTAGCAACGTTGGCGGGGGTGAGAGGGACGCTGGTGAGGCCTCGCTACTCAAAAGGAGTTACAGTGACTTGGTGAATGCATTTGCACACCAACTTGGCTTTTTTCCCTGCCAGAGCTGACCAGGTACACCTGCTGTTCCATAGCCCTTTGGCAAGTGGAAGGCTTGGTGAGGAGGGGTCAACTGCCGACTCATCTTGTTAGTTTATAAAGCGGTTGCAAATCTGCTCCTTGCTGTTCTTTTCCTGCCTTTTTTTTTTTTTTTTTTTTCCTGCACTGGAGAAAAGTACTTGCAGGAATAGAGCAGGGAGGAAGCACAGAGGATTTTCTTGGTGCCAGAAAGCAGAATCAGGGCTGTGTGGATGGGATGTGACAGGCACAGAGGATGGCCCACCCTACTGCCCCAGCCTTTTCCTTACAATCTGTGAGTGGATGCCTATCTTGCCCTGTGTTGCAGGCTGCTGGAAAGGCATTAGTGGGTTCTCCCTTGTTGTTTTTCCTTTTTTTCCCCTTCTTTCTTTAAACAAAATGGAAAGGTCACAGTCTCCTGAGCTGCCTTCTCCCTGCCTGAATTGTGACAGGGAAACTAAAAAAGGCACCTGTCCATGGATGAACCTAATGATTCTCCCTCACACTGAAGAGGAAAGCTCACCCTTATCTGGGTGTTCTCAGATGTTCCCTCTGTCTGATGGGAGTCTGTCTATCCATCACAGTATTGTTCTTCCCCCAGCTATGGCTCAAGTGCTGGGAGGAGGAAGATATAAAGCTGCCTGGGAGGTCTGCAAGGGTGACAGAAGACAGGATCTCTCAGGCCGCCAGGAATGCATCGCTGGGTTCAGACACGGGTGAGTTGGGGTTTGCTTTAGGTTTGCCTGATCCTTAAACCTACAGAGGATCCCTGAGAGATGGTGGGGCTGGTAGCCCTGTAGCGAGGGAAGTGTTATGAGGATCTTTCAGGGTTTATTCATCTTCATTTCCCTCATACCGGGAGCAAAGACCTCAGGAACTGGAACACTAGGAACAGTCCCCCTGTCCTGTGAGAGCTGTATGCATGGTGCCCTGGCTTGTGGCTTCTGAAAAAGAAAAGTTAATTTCTGGAGGAGAGGAAAAAAATCAGTGCATCTTATTGCAAGTAAAATAAAGCAAAATCTTTTTCTCTTTGCATTTACTGAATTGTGAAGTGCAGAGCTGACTTAGTTCTGCCCAGGGAATATGAAAGCTTGACTGCTCAGTGCCTGCCCGTGCCACCTTCTGCTCTCATTTAAGAAAATAAATGTGATCATTTCTGTCATGTAAATTGTGTCAATTGAATAAAGCTGTTAAATAGGTGAGGTAGTGATACAGGTTCTGTTTATTTTCATCCCTGCTATTACACTGTCTGCTGCTGGTTTCACTCAGAAATGCCAGGCATGAAAGAACCCTCTGCTGAGGTTGACTTTGGTGAGGTTGGGTCAATGCTTTGGTTTTTAGCTCTATTTTCCATCATAGTTCTGTGCTGCTTCTTAATGTTCTGTGGAGTGTTCAGCTGTCATGTGCAGAGAGAGAATTTGTGCAGATGGGTGGACTTGAATCTCCTGTGGAAATGCACTGGTTGTAGGTAAGGCCTCTGGTTTCCTCACCTGCTGCCCTATTGCAAATAAACATCTGCTTCTCTATATTTCCGCTGTAACTTTGATAACTTACAAGGGACAATTTACTACATAATCCTGTTAAAACAAGGGCAAACAGGTACATTTCAAGAGCAAGAGACAACGTGGCTCCAAAGATGAGAAGGGGCCCAGAAACTGGGCATCGTTTGTTCTGGGTTTGATCCTACAGACACTGGCCAAGTGAAGAGCCCCAGAGATGGGAACCATGGCACAGGTGAGACTGTTTGGTGGGAAGGACCCAGTGGGATCAGGTATTGCTTCCAGCACTGGAACAGTGATTTCCACAGCACTTGAATGTTGGAGAGTGTGCCAGGTGTGCCTGACTCAAGGCACCTGTAAAGGCCATGCACTCAGGTATCCCTGGTAGGCAGAGGCATGGATCAGACCAGGAGCTTTGAGGACTCCAGGAACTCTGCACAGCAGAGATTAAACTGGGGTCTGTTCTCTGACCTCTTTGGCTTCTTGACAATTTGACATGAATAAAACAAAGTGACTGTGCTACAGGCAGTACCTGGACTGCAGAGAAGCAGATAATCAGAAAGCAGCTGCTGCTTCTGTTAATGTAGTTACCAGTGTCAGCTAAAGCTTGGCTGATGTTGGCAATGCTCTATTTTCCAACTGGGCCATTTAAATCTCTGAAACATATATTGGTGCTAAACCAATTGTCTTTCGAATTTCACCTGTCTCAGTCAAATACAGTGTGTGTTCAGTTTACTGGAGAAATTTATTTAAAGCCAAGGTTTCATAGGAGGTGCAATCAACTGGCAGGACCAGTTCTAGTAAGTATATCTGCCTCCTTCTGCAGCTTGTCCAGCTCATTACAGAGCCTGGTTAGTCGGAACAGCTATGTCTGTGTGCAGTGCAGGATTTCAAGTACCACATTTAAGCATGCTCTTGAATTAGAGAGACACTTCAGTGTCCTGTTTAAGAAGCATCTATACCACTTTAGGATTTGCTTTCCATTTGCTTTGCTTTGCTTCCTACCAACTGGGGAGAGATTTAGCAGAGTGGAAAATGTGTGGCCTGGATGATGACTGCATTGAAGAAGCTGTGCTGAGGACTATCCCTAACTGCTCCTCCACTGTACAGTGTCCCAGGGGACAAGTGGGAATGTGTTGCCCTGGAGCCTGATGCTGCAAGTTGCAGATGACCCATTTGCAGTTGCTGACTCATAGAACAGCTCAAATGACTTGACAATTCAGTAAATTAAAAAAATGTGTTTTTCTGTAGCTGTGGGTGAATTCATTTATCCCGAAATTTATGCTGCGTGGAAGGACAATATCCATTTTTCTTGTCTCTTTTAGGAAAACCACTGTAACAAAACCTTTGATGTTTCTCTTAGATTTATTAGTTACAGAGAATGAAGATGTTTAAGCTATTTCATATAGCTTATACATAACCACTTGTGAAAAAATAAAGGGGCCTGGATTCTGGCCTCTATGAGCAGCAGCTGTTGCCCTGTGACTCAAGAGGAGCAATGCTGGCCCAGAGTCCCAGGCTCCTCTGCTGAGAATAAATGAGCCAAAGTGATCAGCTTAGGGAAGACAGGACAGGAATGGTGACCAGGAACACTGATCCTGTGGGATGTGACCTGGGATGATGTTTCTGGGGGGTGTGTGCCTTTCTTATTTCTTGTGTAGTGTCTCGTGCACAATCAGAGATTCCTCATAAGAAGGGAATAAAATGGTCTGTGCTAAAGAAGGTAAGAAGTTGAGCCACAGGTTCTTTGGATTAAGGAAAGACCTGCTGAGAGAAGTCCCTGACTGTTTTATATGTGTTCTTGTTGGTCTCTTCCGTCCTTAAACACCAGCAGCAAGATCCCTCGGGCTTCAGGAGTGGGAAACTGAGCCCAGCCCGAGTCAGTGATAGGAATGAGGAAGAAGGGTAGTGAGGGATGGCCCCTGGAGCCACCTCTTGGTGTGGGCTGCAGGAGGATGCAAAGGTGCAAGGCAGCTGTGAAAGCATGAGAAAGGAGCTACTTTGGGAGGAATCTGAAAAGTGAGGCACTGCTCTTGATTTAATGTGGGAAAGGCTTGTGGAATTGGTAGAGGCAATTGTGTTTCTTCTGACAGGGAGCGTGTTTTGTCATAGGGTTATTGGAGATTTAAAAGATTCCCAGTAATGCTTTGTGGAGTCAGGTGTCACCATGGGCCTTCAGAGATTAGGGAAAATTTCCAGGTTTGACTTAATGCAAACCTGTCCAAAATCCTTTTGCTTAGGGGAAGGAATATGGCTTACCTTGTTCATAGGATCTCCTCCTGGCTCAGACTCTCACAAATTGTTCCATTGTTTTCTTTTAGGAAAGCAAAAAGAAAATGGAAAGTACCAGGTTCAGAAAAGTTGGCTGGTTTCCTTTCCTTTTCTTAGGGAAAGCAAAACACCCAGACAGAAAACCACTAAAAGCTTTTTATTAAAGTATTTATCTTTCCTATTTTCTAAGTAAGACTTCTGGCCACTTTAAACCTTCTCTAGCTTTCATTAAAGATAATAGCTTTTTAATGGCAACAAGTTTGTTTCCTTTATGCCCTGTGTGAGTCACAGCCCAGCTCCCTGTGGAGAGGCAGTATGTGATGGGGTTGTGTAGTGGCTTTTGGCAGAAGAGAGATGGAGAATATCTGTGTTCTCTGTGCCTATGGCCACACCTGGATGAGAGGAGTGGGACTTCCCTGCTTCTCTTCTAGCCTGACTTCCCCCATGGCCTTACAGTGCAGCATTTTATGTGTGTTGGAGTCTGCTGGAGACAGTAGTTTTGCTGTGTTGAAGCCTTTACCAAGGGTGAATGCTTTTGGGGTTTCAATCCAAGGAGGTGTTTGCTCAGCCATGACTACTCTGCTGTGGTGTGGATTTTCTCAGCAGTACCTCAGGAATCTGTGTCCTGGGGACACAACTGGTGAGGTGAGAGCCAGCAGAGAGGCTGGAGCCAGCTGGTCATCCAGTGGGGCTCCAGAGAGGGCTGCTGCCCTCTGCTACTCTGGGGAGCTGTGGGGTTCTCTTTACAGCCAGCCGAAGGGGAGTTTTACAAGGGTGGCAAAGATACATTTGAAGATGTGTGCAGTGGTTGCTGGCTTCCTGAGCACACACAGAAAAATCCAGGCCTAAGAATCGTTTAGATTAGATGTTTTTTGGTTTCTGGGTCAACAGCCTAGTTCAGGTGTGCTGGTCAAATCTCCCTTAAGTCCTAATGAGATCATCATCCTGGGTGGGTTTCGTTAGCAATTGGAGTTTAGGACTATTTGGTTCAATGTTCTTCTCTACTTTGGCAAAAGACAGAAGAATCTCAAATAGATGGGCTCATAATCTGATTTGTCTTCAGATTTGCTTCAGGAAAATATCTGAATCTTGCTTGGTATCAACTTTCTCCCATATCTCTGTGTGCTAAAAACCAGCAGATCTGTACAGCAGAGGAATGATGTTTAAAGGTCTTTTCAGTTCTAAGCCTGGGAAAGGGAGCCCTGGCACACTCTGGGTGTGAGGCAGGACAGGCAGCAGGCACAGAACGGACTCTGCTGGGGTTTTCAGGTCAGTACCTGTTCACAGCAGCAAACGCATAGGGGGAAATGCTGACCTTTGCCTTCACTTGGACAAGTGGTGTTGCCATTGCTGTTGATTTGACTCATGTTCTGGAAGGCTCTTGGGAGCTGGTGGTGCTTCTTGCTGCAATGTAATGAACAAGCAGAGCATCCCTTGTGAGAGCCCTGGATGAGGTGGCAGCCAGCTCTCCTGTGGCCCTCATATAGCTGTAGAAATCAGCTCCAAGAAATCAGATCACTTGGTTGGCTACTCTCCTTCTATGCTTTTACAGGCTTGGCTGTGACAGTGGAAAGTAAAATCAGACACTCTAAACCAGAACCTTTTTTTTTTTCCTTTTGTCCTGCATAATGATAGTTCTTTTTGTTTCCTTATTGCTGGAATACACAGAATTCAAATCCTGCATGAGTGCAAGGAGCTGTACAAACACAGAGCAAAGAAAATACTGCCATCCTGACACCTTTGCTATCAGGTGAAGAGACATGGAGGTTAAGGGGCTAACACTTGGGATTAGGGTAAATCCTATTTAAAAACTTGGTAAATCCTATCTAGGCTTCAAAATAATATTTTTTTTATTATGAGGTGAAAGTTATGGCAAAATGAAGTTTAGGACGGAGCTGGTAATGGACAGCATTCCCCATTCCACAGATCAGCCTGTAGTGCAGGCAAGGACACGGATTAGCTACCCAGAATAAAAGTGAGAGTAAGCTCCCCTTTGTCCCTTGGAAGGGCCTTTCCATCTGTGACATCTCCTGCCCCTCAGAGTTAATGAAGGGAGCAGGAGGCCTCTGGGAACTGGGTCAGTGGCAGCTCCAGCACAGGGCAGCTTAATTAAGGAAGGAAAGTGAGTGAGGGGGCAGGAGCCTGGCGTGGCCAGCCAGGAGAGCAGCTGGGTTTGGGTAAGCTGATGAAGCTGCATTTCCACCTGCCCTAGTGAGCTGCCTCGTGGTGTTCCCCATAGGATGGAAGACACAATCTCCGCTGCCAAGGACAGCCCTGCAAGCTGTTCTGCTCCTGACCTCTCCCTGTGCAATGGACTAGCCACATTTCCTTTCTATTAAAGCACATTTGCTTGGCTCCAATACTCCTCACAGGGCCAACAGACACACTTTTAGACTCAGCAGTTGTCTTGCAAGAAATCTCTTCCTGGGCTGATGTGGTCCAGCATGGCTTGGGCCATGTTTCCTTGTCTTCTTTGACATTCCCTGGCAGGCTCTAAAGATGGTAAAAAAACCCCAAATCCTAAGAAATCCTTAGGGCTATGTCAAACCAGAACAAGGGAGAACTGCTTTCACTGCAGGAATGTGAGATGAGAAACAAAGTTTGCTCCCAAGAATTTGGCTGGGGGATTGAATATAAACCCTACTGAGATGCCTGGACCCAGATGCAACTTTCCTAACAGCACAGGGTCAGTCAAAATTGCAGTCTTTGTGTGGCCTCATTGCTTTCAGAAGCTAATTTTTATTCAGGCAGTTCTGTGTGTCTCAGAACAGTGGGAAGGTGTTCCTCCTACCTCACCAAATGTTGGCAGGGGGATGGGGAGCATGGAAGCAGGAGTGCTGGTCCTGGGAACTGTGCTCTGTTGCTGCCCCACAGGGAATTGCACAAGAGCCACACAGGCCTCTGGTTTGTGTTAACTAATTAGCTGAGTAATGCAATCTCCTTTTGAATGTCCTTCCTGTTCTAGATCAAGAATGAGACATTCACTGGTTAAATGACTTACCTGAGGTCACATGGGGAGTGACTCACTGGCAGAGACAGGAATTAACTCCTGGTATCGTTTAATTCCTACTTCCTAGACCCCATGGCCTCTAATTTCCAGTGCTCTTCTCTTTCCTCTCCTGGCCTTTTTGCCTCTTTCCCACTGCAGGATTTGTCACACGTGCAATTTCCAAGGTGACAGTATCTGACCACTGCCAAGAAAACGAGACATCTGTCCTTTGCTGCAGACATCTACTGATATACAAAGAAGCTGAAGTTCCTTTTATTTCTTATCTTTTTGGAGCATTTTACCATGTTCTGCCCGAGCTGGCACAGTGCCACATCTCCTCTGCATACAAGCCTCCAGCACTGCACATGCTGAAGGTGTTAGCCTGTCTTCTAATGTTATTTTCTGTTTCTCCAGAAGCATCTTTGCTGCAGTCTCCCTGAAGTGGGAACATTCTGCCCATACCCACTGTTAGTACAACAGCATAATCACTTGCAAAAAATCAGTGGGTGGGTTTTATAAATCCCAGTTCAGTGTTTAGCAAGGTATAACATCTGTTGTGATCAATATTTAAGAGTAAGCCTCTTTGATAAAAAGTTACAGTAAAGCCTTTTGCTTCCTACTGAATAGCTAAATAATTCACAGGAGTGGTTGTAATCACTTTGAGCTTCTTACGTTTCAAAGTAAGCAGAAAATTCAGAGTAATTCTGTAGAGAGGCAGAATAGCCAGCTGGATCGTGTTCCTCAGGAGCTGCTGTACTGGGAATGAAGTACTTTCAGGTTTTTAATGGCTGCTGAGGTATGCTGGAGTCAAATCAGGCAAAAAATTGTCTCTTTTATCATCCGTTTTTGGTGATAATCTTTATGATACTCTGGCGGGTAAGTGCCAGCAGTCAGTGCAGAAATGATACCTGCGGTTTGAAAAGTCTGCAGGAGTGGGACTGTCGGGTGCGGCGGGAGAGGAGGGTGTTGGTGTGAGCAGCACCTGCTGCCACAGGGCTGCGGCTCAGGGCTGGGCACGGGACAGCGGCACGGGGGGCTCTGCCCGGGCCGGCACTCGCTGATCCCGGGGGAGCGGCCGCCGCAGGACTCGCCCCGGCCCCGCCCGGCCCGGCCCGGCCCCTCCGCCGCAGCTCCCGCCGGTGTGGGAGCGCGGGCGGTGCGGGACAATGGCCCGCAGCCCCCGCTGGATCCCGCTGCTGCTGCTGCTGCTGCTGCCGCCGGCCCTGCCCGCCGGGTGTGCGGCCCGCGGGCTCTGCTGCCCCGGCCGCGACCCCGCCTGCCTGAGCACCGGCCGGCGGCCCGACGGCTCCACCGGGCCCTGCTACTGCGACCAGGCGTGTGTCCGCACCCTCGACTGCTGCCACGACTATGCCGAGACCTGCCCGGGTGAGGGGATGGGGCTGGGCTGGGCAGCCCCCGAGCGGAGCGGTCCGTGCCCCCCTCGGGCTCTGGCCGCGTGTCCGGGCACCGTCGCGGCTCGTGGGGAGGGCGGGCGGGCTGCGGGCGCCCGAAGGAGCGGGGATGCTGCGGGCGCTCCGCTCCCCACCTGGGCCGTGGCTCTCGGAGGTGCCGGGTCCCGCCGGGGTCCCGTTGGAGCAGGAGCTCGCTGGGCAGGTCAGGATGCTGCTGCGTCTTCCTACAGGACAGAAGCGTGAAACGGGACGTTTCCTAAGTCAGAATCCCCCTTTCCCTCTTGTGGATTGAATTACCGTGGATGGGATCAGATCCGCTGCTCCTGTCAGTCCGTGCTGTCCTGCAAAAGGCATCGGCAGCTGCAGCTTCAGGTTTCCCCTGGCGAGAGCCTGGACCCCGATGCCCGTGCGGCTGTGTCGGGGTCCCGGGGAGCACAGTAGTGCTCCCTCCAGGGACGTCTTCTACTAAGTGTGGATGTCAATTAAGGAGAAAAGTTACTTTAGTAAGTGGAACGGAACTCCCTTCCCACAAACAGCATCCTCAAGGATCCTTACCGCTCACATAATGCCTTTGATTTCAAACCTGCATAGCTGTGCCAAAGCAGAGTTGTGCTCTAGGCAGATGGGCACACGTTCCTGTGATTTGTCCTTTTCCTTTCAACACAGAGCTGGAAAATGGGTTGGGAATAGGTTAATTCCGGAGTGATTTATACAAGATATGTCTGTGGATGAGGCCAGGCTGGCAGACCTGTAGACCCACAGCTCCCAAGGGCAGCAGGGAGCATGAAGTGGGGCTGCTGGGATCCCTGAAACCTGCCTCTCCCCTCCCGAGGAAGGACACCCAGCGCTGCAGGGCCGTGCACTGGGCTCCCCTGCTGCTGGGGCTGTTCAGGATGGTGTTGGTGCTGGATGCCCCCATGCCTTTGGTGCCTGACAACTATTGGGCTCTCAGCTGCTCCCTCAGCACCTCTGTGTCCGAATCCTGCTGCTCTTGGCAGTTGTCAGGGATAAGTGGGATGGACAGGAGCCTCTTGTGTCTATTCATACAGCTGATTCATTAGCTGAGTAATAAGGAAAATGTGTTGGCAGGATGTGGTCAGGCACTGAAGGGACAGCTGCTCCCCAGGGAACAGCAGCACCTGCTCCCTGAGGTACAGCAGTGCCTGCTCACTGTGAGCTGGCAGAGCTGCTGCTCTGCTGGGTGAGGTGTTTCTGTGTTATTTCTTGTGATTTGTTTGTCCTGGAGGTCAGGGACTCAGCTCTGCTTTGACTTGTATTGCCTCCACAGCCTAACCTTTTCCAGTAGTTTTCTTTCTTTTCTACTCAAGAGCTACTTTATCAAACTGACTTGTAAAGCCAAATATTAAAGAAAATGCATTAATAACTGACACCAAACCAAACTGAAGAGCACAATATTCTGATCAAACCAAATGCTTAAAAGGATGATAAAGTTGGGTAGCCTACAGTCCGATGCAAAGGCTCATTTGTGGTGTGTTGCTGCATATAAGAAATGTCGCAATTACTTAGATAATTGATGTAATGTCTAGTCTTTGAATAGGTTTAAAAAGCTGTTTGTGTTGCCTTTAGACAAAAAAGAAGAGCAGTAGCATTTGAATGATCATCCTAAAGTTTCTGAAGACAAATGCATTTTCCAGTGAGGTTAATGCTGTAGTTAGGTTTGTCTGTGTTCTGAGGGAGAATAAATTGAAGTATCAAGCCTGAGCTGCTCAGAAAGGCTGGGATTTGTCCCAGCATTCAGCAGGTCGTGTTCCACTGAAATCATTGGGCCCCAGGGTTGTGCATGCCCTTGTAAGTTGGTAATGTCTGTTGCTGTAGGTGCTGAGCACGGTGGCTCTTCTTAATGTGTTTGAATGGGCTCATCCACATCTTTAAACTGAGTGATAGAGCAGCAGGGGAGCTGGGCTGGGAACCAGGGAGTTCCTCATGCCTGAGCTCAGCATCGGGGGTCACGCATGGGGGGTTTGCCTCAGGTGCTCACAGGGACTTTGGTGGAAGGCAGCCCTTGGCTCAGTGTGTTCACAGGGGTGTGGGCTGGCCTTCAGCAGCTCTGTGTGCCTGAGGCACCTGAGGGCTGAACCAGCAAGGGAGTGAACCCCTGTTCCCTGACAACTAACACTGGAGGTCCTGGCAGGGTGTGTTGTCCTACACTGACCCAGCTTGGGCACAAGGTGCAGAAATGCAAGGAGAGGGACTGAAGCCAACTGAGAATATGTGTGGGGGAAGTAATGTATGAGTCTAGGCCGACCTGCAAGTGTTTTTCTCCAAAGCAATTGTTCTTGGTTGTCGGGTTGTGTTGGTTGGCTGGAGCCTGGGCAGATGATCTCCTGGGAGGAGAACTGCTGGGAACTGCCCAACACAACTGTGGGACAGGTCTGAAATAAGGAAGGTTGTACTGAGCTATGTCAAAAAATGTCTTTTCTGGAGAAGGCATGTTACTGGCATCACTCCTTTAACCTTCCACACCCCCTTTTTGTTACTCTTCCTCCAGTTATCCCCTGTGTGGTATCTCAGTGGAGCCCCTGGAGTGGCTGTGCAGAGCCTTGCAAGACAACGTATCGGGTCCGGACGAGGCACATTGTCCAGGAGCCCAGGAACGGGGCAGAGGCATGTCCTGCTCTGGAGGAGAGGGCTGGCTGTGTGGAGTACTGGACTCAGCAAGGAACAGAGTGCAAACAGTCCCTGAGTGAGTCTGCTGAAAATAAAAGTATCTGGGGGGGTGATTGTGGGGAGGACTCTGGTTTGGGTCAGCAGAGCTGGTCTTCACTATATTTGAAGAGTTGTTTTCAGGCACCAGCCTGTTTGCCCTGGCCCTGCCTGGGTAAGTGAGAACTGAGCTCTTCACACAGGGCTTCCATGTGTCCTTCCCAGTGTTGGAGGTGGTGCCTGCCATTAGCTGTGTCCTGCTCAAAAGTGAGATATTACAGGCCTGTTGTGCTCTCACTTATACAAGCGTAAATCTCTGGCAATTTTGATAGGGTTGGCAGATATATGTCTGTTTAAAACTTCTGTAAGTGGATGTTGAATACTTTTTTTTGTCATTTATATATTTTTTTTTTATTTTATTTTATGTGTTATCTGCAAAAAGTCACAAAGGAGCAATACCTGTCAGACAAGATATTACTTCTCTGCACTGGAGCAGAGTGCAGGCAGAGGAGACCTCCAAATAGTTTCTGGAGAAAAAACCTGATTTTAGTTGGTTCAAATCAGCTTTTCATGACACACCTTTACCGAGTTTTAGAAGAATTACTTGTCATTTTTGCTGATTTTGGGGTCAAAATTTGCCCAGTCTGGATGTCAGCAGCAGCTGACTTCAAACCTGTTGAGAGTGGGCATTAAGTGAACGTTGTCTCCCTCTCTGTCTTTTGGATGTGCCTACAAGTAGGCTTACTCTGCTCAGGCTAAAATCTGGCAGCTCTACAGATTCTCTTTCCAGTGAAATGGTTGACTGTCATGGCTAATACGAAAATACAAAGTTAGAGTTGTTTTTGTCTCCTGCTGAAGATAAAACCCTGTGACATTAAAAGCCCATCTTTGCTGTTTTGCAGACGTGAGGAGCCTTAGTGCAGCATTGCCACTGACGCTCTGTACCCTTTCTCTTTGGTAAACACAGTCCCAGCATTAATAACTACGGGAGGGTTTGGAAAAGCGAGGAAGAAAAGATCTGCAGCTGATGGCAAGGAAAGAGCAGGGTAAGTTGGAGGAGGCTGGGCCCAGGGACTCAGTTGTATTCCACCCGCAGAGTCTCTCTGGTTGCAGTTTGTGGCCCAGCTTTTCGCCACTCAGAGCCAGTGTTCCCCAGCAGAACGGCAGCACTTCACTGGAGCAGGGCCCTGCTGTCCCCTCAGCCCCAGCCCTGTCTGCAGGGCCTCGGAAGGTTGGGGGTTTGCCTTGATGTGAGGCCAGTACAGGGCTGAAATTCATCTCTTCGTTCATGGTGTCACTGGTGTTCATGTGATCAAAAAGCCAAAGACCATTCACTTCAGCTCTTCTCAGTGTAGAATCTGGTGCACTTTGCACTTCTTTGCATAAATGGGGTAAATTCTCAGGGGCCAGTTTGCTGTCTTGTTGCATGGGAAGCACATCCCTCTCCCATTTCAGTCCCTCTTGGCTGTAACATTGCCTGTTTTCCCCTGCAGCATTGTTTCACAGCACAGGTACAGGCAGGGCTGTGCTAAAAGCTCTGTTGCTTTTCACCTTCTGCCATGTCTGTGTGTGCTGCCCTGCCTCCAGGCTGGTGCCTCAAACACAGGGAGCTGGCATCAACCTTCCCAGTCCTCCTCTTTCCCAATTGGGCTCCTTGCTAGCAGGGACACAGTGCTGATGGGAAAGGTTATCTTCCACCCTGTAACCCCTCATACACAGCCTTGCAAACTGGTGATTCCCCAGGGGTTCTTCCTGCAGTCCCTGGGCTTTGCCTGTTTCTTTCTCAGGTTTGGCTAAAATCAGAAGCATAGAAGTACTGTGTCAGTCTGGTTGTCCTCCCACTGAGATGTGACAGCCTCACTCTCTTAGGAGGGAGACCATGACAGGAAAACCTTTACAGACTGACTCTTAGGTTCTGTCACAAGCTGCTGTACAAAACCCATTACAGGTAACAGATAGGAGTTGGTAGAGAAAGTGTGGCTCAGCAAATGGATACCAGGCTTGGAATTAAATTAGTCAAATGCTTGACCAATCTGTGTCTCTATTTGTATTTTTGACATGTCAGTTGAAAGCACCAGCAGAGTAGTTTTATTCCCTATTTAACCTTATTAAAATGCAAGCACACCACGTGTTCTGCTTTTAATGACCTCGGGTGTGGGGTTTTTTTTGGTTTGGTTCGGTTTTTCTTAATTAGTGATCTATGGTCTTCCAGTTTAGTCTGGCAGTCCTGTGGAGGGCTCTAGCCTGGTCATTGAGCTGACTGACCCTCTCAGTGACTTTGCTTGCAGGTACTGTGTTGAGTTCCAGCTGGTGGCCATCACGCCGGGCTGCCTGCACAGCCACCACTCGTACACCCGCTGGATGCGCTACCTCAGGGAGGGCCACACGGTCTGTGTGGAGTGTCAGCACCCGGCCCTGGACTCCAGAAGTCAGCATTGCTCCGGGGATGGCACCGGGAGCAGAAAGTAAGAGTTTTAGCTTTTGTTTTCATGTTGAATTTTTCATTCTTCTCCCTTGATCCTCTTGTTCCAGTGTCCCAAGGTGCTGCATGGAGCTCTGTGGAGCACTCTACATATATTCACTGCTCCTTTTTGCATACCATGAGTTTCTTGAAGAGTTGAAATGACCTGGTGAAGCTCATGTATTAAACCAGGGCAGAACCAGGACTGGATGTGGGAGTACCTGCCCTTAGTCTGCTAAATCTCACTGGCTTTAGGGTGGCACAGTTGTGGAGTTTTTTTGTTTTAAAGACACTCCAGCCAGGCTTCTAAGGTTAATAGTCCTGTCAGATGTCAAATAAAGCCAATTCTGTTTCTGATTTTTCAGCACTGGGGATTTTGTTTCTCCAAGTGACCCTTTTTGAGTACTTGTGGTGAATGGTAGCTGCCTTAGGGACTTGGGGTATGTGCTGGCATCTGAGGTTGGATGGAAGTACTGGTAAGTCTCTGTACATTCAGCATCCTTTCCCTGGAGAGCTAAAGAAGCTTTGGGGTGATTGATTTGCACCACCCAGGTTGTAGAAATTGGGCAGACTCTGGCAAAGATGAAGGGAATGGCTTGAAGCTGTGAAACACCTCTGGGGCAGAGTCAGCAATGGAGGGGTCCTGGTTCCCAAACCTCTGTGGTGGTCACTGGAGGCACAGTTCTGCACTGCCTTAATCCTGATACTCCTAACCCCGTTGCTGGTTTATTAAAGGCATCCTCTGAAGCTGATTAGCAGCCCTGCCTGAGAAAATCATTGCCCATCAGTGCTGGGCAGGGATATATTTAAAACTTATATAAATGTTGGAATAAGCACATTGGTTTGAATTAGAAACTCTAAACTAGGATTGTCAGGCCTGAAACACACAATGTGTTGCACTACCAAGACTGCCAATAATGGCCTTTGTGGGCAGGGTTTTTCTCAGGCTTTCAGGATGAGGAAGTCACTTTGGAGTTTGTTCCTTCCCTCTTCAGCTTGTTATGTAAGCTTTTAGATAAGGAAGGAAAAAATCCTGGTGTGGCCAGGAGTAGCTCTTACCTGCATTCAACCTGTAAATGATTATAAAAGCTTGCAATAATGTTATTTACTAAAACTCTGGAACCAGTCAGGAGCATCAGATTAAGTGAAATAAAAATATTTTCAGGAATTCATTTCTGTACTGGGCTACAGAAAGAGGGGGGCATTGTCATCACCTGATCTGGTGAACACTGCTGTATGTGGAACGGAAGCACAAAGGAAAGGGGGCTGTGTCCTGTAGGAATGATGATCTGATCCTCAAATGCTGGCAGGCTGAAAGCAGGAGGGAGGCAGCAATAACAGAGTTGGGGTGAATGGTGACTGGTTCACTGAAGTCAGGACTCAGCCCATGGCTCAGCAGGTAGTTTAAATTCATCAGAATTGAGCAGAGCCTAGAAACTGTCTGTGTCACTGTTTGACCTTAGAGTGGTGGGTCAAGGAGGTTGTCCAGGGCTCAGTATCTTGCTTGATTTTCTTGTTATCAGCATCTCAAGTGAAGTATTTACTATAGGTATATTGTTTATGTGAGCAGAGCTATCCTCTCATTTGTTTCCAGAAACAATATATTTTTTTTACCAGATCTTGAAGGAAAAAGCTGACTTCTGTGATCTCTTGAGAAGAAATTGGACTGTTGGGAACAGCCATTGAGTGAGATGAGAGAAATGTCTGTGAAAAGGCTTCTGCTTTCTGTTATTCAAAGGGGCATATGTGAGCATTCAGGCTTGTGAGAGAGCAGTGCTCTGGGGCCCCTCGGGCTGGGATTTGCTGTCCAGATGTGGAGGGCATAAATGTGATGCTTGTAAAGAAAGGTGCTGCCCTGAGAAAGGGGACAGTGGGAGGCCAAAGCTGATGCCAGAGTCTGGGATGCAGCACGTGCTGAGTTTTTCTCCATCAGCTCACAAGTCACTCAGTGCACCCTCAGCTGGACTTTCTGCTGGTGTGGCTGCACCCAGAGCCGTGGGCAGGGTGTGGCTGTGCCCTGTCCTCGTGCAGTCCCAGGTCTCCACGTGCACAGCGTCCCACCCACGCCGTGCCTGTGCTTGGCTTCCCCCTCGTGCCAGCGTTTGGTTCCTTGAAATATTGTTCCAAGAGTGACTCTCAGGAAGGAAAACAGCTGACAGAGTTTAAAATAAACTCAGCAATGCTGGTATATTTTGATGAGTATTTCCTAATTATCTTCTTGTGTCTAAGTGGAGTCTGGCTTATAAATGTCTCAAGTTGAAGAGAGATGCTTGTTATCTCTGCCTTCCACCTGTCTCCCACTCTGTAGAAGAAGCTATTTTATTTTAACCCCTGTTATGCAAGCTTAGGATGTTTCTCAAAGTCCTTGGTGTATGGCCAGATCTGGGGCCACCAGGTGAGGATAGCTAGGATAATCTAGCTTGCATTGCCTTTTTTGTTCTAGAAGGTTATGGGATAGACAAGGCAGAGCATTGAGCTGGGAAGTAGATCTACTAATTTTGGACCCTCTTCTAGAAGATGTACAAATAAAGCACAGACTTGACATCTGTGAAACTGTTACCCTGTGTCTTGGAGGATCAGCTGCTCATCATCTGGAGCAAGATGTGGTGCTTGCAGCACATGAATGTCCAGACTTCAGCAGTTTGTGCCCATGTTGTGGGGCAGAGGGACAGAGAGGATGGATGGACTTGATTTAACCTGTTTTATAGCAAAGTCAGTATTTGCCTTCCCTACCAGCAAGATGAGAGTAAGCAAGTTGAGCTTATGTGTTTAAGAAGTAAAGGTAAAGCTGCAGCCCAGAGTTTTGAAGGGTATGGGACTGCTCTGTGCACAGCCTGCTTTATCTGGGATCTTAATCCTCAGAATCTGGTATTTTGAAATGACCCTGAGCCAAAAGAAAAATACAGCGAGCTTTTTCCAGCCATGTGTGACACATAAATCCCGGCTCTGGAGCATGACACCTCATTAAGCCAAGGGCAGGGTTATCTTGGTGGAGCTAGAACAGTAATTCCAGTTTCCACAGAACTGTAAACCAAAGAGAGCTGGGGGTCTGCTGGGCTATCTGTGGGCAGCGCTCTGCACAAGGCCAGAGTTGATCTAGTTGTGGTATTTGTGCTTCTCCAAAGGTCAGGGCTGGAAAACAGTGATGTGAGGAATTCCCTTAAACTGCTGAATGCTAAAATCTGGGAATGGGCACAGTGCTACAGCCAAAATCTCCGTTTCTGTGGCTGAGAGGTTTTGCTTCACACTTGTACAACCTACAAGCCTCCGTGTGGCTGCTGCCTCTTCACATTGGTAGAAAGGCAGAGTTGGGGCCATGGAGTGAAAATGGATGTTGTCAAACTAAATGGGATTTCCTGGGTGATTTAAGGCCTCGTTGTGACTGCCCTGCAGTGGGGGTGCAGCTTATTTACTGTCTCCCTCTGGTGACTGTGTTTCAGGAATCAGCTGTTGCACTGGCAGGCGGTGGGGAACCCTCGATGCAAGGGAACCTGGAGGAGAATTCGCCAGCTGGACACTTGCTCCTGCCCTTCTGTTCACAGCTTCTTGTTCATCTGACTTCCCCAGGCAGCCCCAGTGCACCGGGGCTGTGGTGCCTCCTCTGGCAGCAGCGGGAGCCCTGGGCAAAGCAGCGACTGCTCCGTGTCAGAGGGGGCACCCGGAGTCCTCTGTCTGTCTGTGCTCCTCGATTTCCAAAGAAATCAGGCTGGCTGGGAAGTGCCAGTCTCTTTCTTCCCTGAGAGAGACATGTCTGACCCTGATGACTTCTTGCAAATCCCTCCTTTCTTGAGAGGATAGAGAATTTACCAAATAACAAATACGACAATAAAGGCCATAAGAACCCAGGTTTAATTATTCTTTTTCTAAAGTCTCAACGAAGAATCAACAATACAAAGTAAATTAATTCAAGTGCCTCCTTTTCATGGCAATAGCACTTTGTGGATGCTTCCTGCTTGTGCTTGTGTATCTTTTCCTTCTGTTTTCACCCTCCCTGGTCTCATCATTTCATACTGACCCTCATTCTTACAGAGGGTTGATCTTGCACTGCTGAGTTAATGTCAGAACTTAGAAATGAGTCTGCTCAAATCTGTGAGAATAGCAGATATCAGGGACAAATTGGCCCTTGGACTTAAGGTTTCCAGGAGCATCTCTTGAGTTGCCCCAAAATGCAGTGCAGTCCTGGGGCTCTAAATAGGAAGGACTGACTATAGCCTTGTGGTTTTGACTGGGAAATATTTGAAATATTTTCCTTAAAATCTGCTGATTTCTATTCATACTTTTCTATAAATGAAAATAAAGGAGACTGAAGATATTATCCCAGTGTCTGTCTGTTTGATTAATCTGTGTGATGCCATCTCTTTAGCACCTGAACCTCCCTAATTTTTTCAGGCTTGCCACTGACTCCTTAGCTCCAGCAGGTCAGGCTGAAGGAAAAGTCTCTGCTGCCCAGTTCCAGAACTACTCAGGATTTCCCAGTGGAAGTGCAGCACCACGACCTACCACTGTGCAGAAGCGGATGTGATATTTCTTTTGTTATACACATGCTTCTGAGTCTGCTTAAAACCAAAATTACAGACAGGACTTGTGCTTTGGGGCAGAGGCGCTGCAGGGCGAGGTCGAGGTCGTTCCGTCTGTCACACCCAGGTGAGAGGCTGGGGCTGGCTCCAGCAGAGTTTTAATGCTCAAGTTCAGTTCTAGTCTGGAATAGGATCACAAAAACCATCTAATGACCATGCTGAAGGTCTTGCATGGAGACATGAATGAGCACTGAGGCGTGTGGTGGGTGCTGAGCGTTCAGAAAGTGCCTGATGTCCTTGGCCAGTACAGAAGGGATTTGAGAGCAGGGTTCTGCTTCTCATTGTGTGTTACAAGCTGGCCATGGATTAATGACTCACAGGAGGATAATCTCATCCCAGAGTAGCAAGATTTTAAGACCAAAAAAAAAAAAAAAGTCTTGTACTTCACTGTGTCACATAACCTGTGATGAACTTGTGGCTGTCCCAGGAGCACTTGCTGGCGTGTGAGGGGAGGGATGTGATCCCAGAAATGGGCTGGGAATAAATAACTGTAGAATGTCATTCCGGTTTTTGCGGTGAAGATTTCTGTCAAACTGAAAGCCAGTTTCATCCCTTGGAGGGGATCTGTAATCAGAATAGCATTTAGTCATTGGAAGGTTTTCCTTGTCCTGCAGAAGCCCCTTATTGAGCCACAGGGCCCTACAGAGGGGGGTGGTCATTTCAGGAACAGAAAGGAGCCAGCTATTGGAAATGTTTTTTACTTTCAAAATCTACCCAAACTCTTGATCACACGAAACCCTGCTTTTACCAGATGCTTTCAGAATTGAGGACTGAAGCTATAAAAGATGCAATTTTTGCTTAGTAATGCCTAAAAAATTGAAGTCTTCCACAGGGGTTTTCTTTGCTGCTGCCTCATCCCCGAGAGCTGATAACATGAGGTGCTGTCAAGAGCTGCTGGTGGTGGCATGGTAGGACAGTGCTTTCCTCCTGTCACTGTAGCCTGGGCATGCAGGAGTACGAAAGAATTAGCCCCCGAGGGGCTCTCATAACAGCTGTATTTCTGCACAGGCTGTCACTTGATGAAACAAGACATTGCAAATGTCTCTGCATCAGCACATCCTAAAAAGGGCTGTGCCGTGTGCTGGCTTCACCTCCACACCTTGTGTGACTGCACAAACAAATCCTGTTGGTAAATTCCTGGGGGAAGGAAGTGTGTGTGTGTGAGAGTGAGCAAGAGTGAGCCTTTTAAGTAGATAATGAAGCTGTCAGATCACTTTTCTGGCAAATGAAAATGAGCTCGTGCTGTTGACACATACTGGGTCCTGCCTGTTTCCCTCTGGAAGCTTTATCACCATCCATCATAATCTCCATAATTTCTACTACCTGAGTTTTAGGAAAGGTGAGGCTATTGGAAATCCAAGGCAAAACGCTCCCGAAAAATGGCTTTGTACAGTAAACAAGCAAGGCAGCCTCACATGGAGGAGAGGCTGCTCTCCAAGGAGCAGAGCCGTTCCCATGACAACGCTGAAAACCTTCCACCATTGGGTATCAACAGGGGAACATCTCCCACGGCAAAAACACGAAGCCAGGAGCTCAGTCCTCATCTTCCATAAATCATCCTGTTGGGCTCTGATAATGCAGAACTGCCAGTTGTGCTCAGGCAGCTCCACCTTCCAGGCACCCGCCTGGCTCCAGATGAAAGGAGGAGCAAGTAAAGCCAAAGCACCAGTGAGTCGGATTTATGCAAAAGGAAAATTAAGCTCAGCTGATGCTCCTACACTTCCCTCTGCTCTCCAGCTGAGGATCTCAATTTTTAATGATGAAAAGCCAAGCAAAAAAATCCAGGCCCTTTTAGAAGCTGCTGAAGAAGCCATGTCATTTTCTGTTGGAGAGAAATCTTTCATTGTCATGGGGTAGAGGGAGAATTGTGCTTTTCCTCACCCTAACCCTGCAGTGTCCAGCCTGGAATTCAGCAGCTTTCTTCTACATTTGAAACAGAAGATGGTAAAAGACCATTTTTTGCATGGTCTCTTCATTAGGTGCCCTGGTATGTGGGATTGCAGTCATCTGAATGTATGTGGATCTGCTTCTTTCCTTAAGGAAACAGGCCTTGTGCATTTAGAAACAAGAGATAAAATATGCCCAGAAAGCTCAGGAGCCAAAGGTAAAAGAAAAGAATGACAACAAAAAAAGTAATTTTCTTAAATAGTTTTGTTGCTCTGAGGACAAACTGTTTCTTTTGCAAATTGAGCACAGTCTGCTGGAGTGGTAGGAGTCAGCAATACTTCTTAATAAATGAGACTATTCTGTTTTCTTTAGCTTTCCAAACCTAATTTTTTTTAATCCTTCATTTTAAGTATTTTGAGCCTTTAAATATTAAGATCACTGATTCTCTTCTCTCTTTTTTCCTTTTTTTTTCCCCTGTCTTTTTTTTTTTTTTTTTTTTTTTGTGAGGAAATTTGGAAGTTCTTTCCAGTTTTAACATTAGTTGCTTGGTGATTGTCATGATACTGCAAGAGGAGGAGTATGGGTGAGAAAGGAGAGAAGAGTCTGAACCAGCAGAGATTATTCTGTTCTGTAAATGTGTCTCCTGCAGCCTAAAACCACAAACCCAAATATGAGAAGTATTAAAAAAAAATGGTGAGAGAATCTCAGTTGCTTAGACCAGAGGCTTTCCACGAAACTGGGAGGGAGTGGATTTTCCAGAGGCTCTGAGGAAGTTGGGTGAAGCTGAAGGTTTCAGTGCTGTCCATGCTTTGAGCAGCCTGTGCTGTGCAGGCAGGAGCCCAGTGGAGGTCAGATGGTGGGGCCAGTAGTGTCCACCCTGGACTCACAGCTGTCTGGAAGAGTGGAAAATGGCCAGATCCATGAAAGGAGAAGTCAATTATGGAAGGTTTTGTTCAGCATGACTCCATCACCTGTTGACCAAAGGGGAGAGGGAAGGGGGGTCAGAGATGATTTAAGATCCCAAACTACAATCAGACCTGCTTGTTCTCAAATCTCTGCCTTAGAGCACAAACAGGGGGAAATAAAAAAAAAAAACCAAAACCCAGTTCTCAAACCAGCTCATGTTCAGGCTGCTCCTTGGCCTCTGCCATAGGGGGAGATGGTAAAACTTAATAGGGAACTTCATTTTACACAAGATCCTGGCCCTGTAAAGCGCTGCATTATAATTGACTGTGTTAATTTGTGTGGTTAGTTTGCTCCTTTTCCTAATCTCTGCATCTATTAATTATTGCAGAACATTTCTTGCTGATAACTCCCTGGCAGTTTGTGCTGCTGTTCTGAAATTATGAAATGATGTAGTTGGCAGAATGGGTACAGACATGTACAGTTAATTGGCTTTTTGCAGAAGGAAATTACATAGTATAATAATATGCCCAGGGTGCCATGGGAAGTGCAAGTTCTTATTGCTTTAGTAAATAGGATTGGGAGAATATGAGTCTAGATTATATATCATCCAGGCTCATATATATAATATATATATTATCCCAAACTTGTGGAGGGTTTCAAACCCCTGTCACTGACCCCTGGAGTCACAAACTCGTTGCTGGGAGGCCTCCTGTTGGTTTTCCTCAGCTCATTCACGTAGGTAACAGGTTTAACTGGAGAGAACCAGGGTCACTGCTCTGGTTGGAGCCTGTGCCTGGAGTCCCAGGAATCACACGATGGGAAAATGTGGTGGGTCATGGGGGCTGGTGAGAGGTGGGCTGGGAAAACCCAGAGCTCTGCTGGGAGGACAGAGCACTTCTTTTCTCACCTCTTTCTTTAGGAAGTAGGATTGAAGTCACAGAGGAGATTTTTCTAAGTGAGAAAGGTTGTTGAGAATGAATGTTTTTCATTTTCAGCTAAATGCAAGTCCCCAAAACAAGGCTTTTTTTGTGCTGGTTTTCTGTTTGTTTGTTTTTCCCTAACCTGAATGCACAATCTAGGGTCAACTTGGAAGGTGTTGCACAAACTGGGCAGTTTTGGTGTCTGCAAAGACTTTCTTAGATAAAAATGTGAAAGACTTGAAGGAAATTTGAAGGATAAATGGAGGTTGAAAGTTTATTTCTGGTAAGAAGCCATTTCCTTTGAAAAAGAACAACTCATCCCCCAAAAAGTGTGAGTAGCAAATGCTCCTTATTTCTACCTGCTGCCCTATTTGAAAACGTCAATAATTCGGTATCAGGCTCAGCACTTTGATGTCTCACAAGTGCTGTTGGCTGCAGCAGAGGGGCAAGGCCTGGCCCTGATGCCACGTTCAGCTCCTGGCCTCCTGCACCCCCCTGGAATGCAGCCCTTCTCCCTTTCAACTTCTCAGCTGTCAAATGAGGGGTTGTAAAAACCTTCCCCTTTCTGTGACGGGCTCAGGGTCCCTCAGAGAGATTCTCTGGGTGTGGGCACAGCTCATCCCCTCCTACGTATTCGTGCAGCTCCTCCAGCCCTCCCAGTGATCTCATTAAAGCTCTGTTTCTATCACTTGGGGGTTTGTAATATTTTTTTTTTCGTTTTGCTGCTACTTCTGTTTTTTTTGCGTCACCACTCGTTCATGTAATTAAAGTGACAGCTCTTGAACTGGTGTGTCAAAACACCATGGTTTAGTCAGCAAAGTACTGGGAAGATCACCTCTAATCAGACAACAGTGATTCATGTTTAACTAGGTAAAGGTAAACCCTAGATCCAGCTGGCTCCCAGGGAAGCTTCCCCAAGGACAGGGTGTTGGTAGGAGTTTTTCCCAGTGCTTGGGGTTTATGATGGAAACTATTTAACACGTGGTTTGTGTGTCCATGTCAGGGCTGCAGCTGGGCAGGCTGAACCCTAGCTGGGGCTGAGGAAAGAGCCTCAACATCTGGACTGACAAAGAGAAGACCCTGAGCAGCTCTTGCTCTTTAAGGTTTTTACATCTCTCTGGGTTAATAGTGCTCCTCATTAGAGATCTGCACCTGAAACTTCCCTCCCATGCATTTGTCCAACTTCCTGCAAAGGCAGAAATCAATATGAATACATATGGAAAACAAGCCCTCCCCCCTCAATACGTTCATCTGGCCTGATTAACTGGGATCTTTGAGACAGACCCATGGGAAGTGGGAGTATCATCATTGTCCATGGAAGATGCCCCACGACTCTGCAGAGACATCACAGCAGCATGTGGGGAGGCCTTTAAATCTGCCCTGCTTACAGTGGCTGCTCTCCAGCATCCTGATTTGTAGGGTACAAGAACCTTGGATTAATGGCAATATTTTTATATTGCCTTAAATAAACTTCTATTCTTGACCAGAGCGTTGTACTTCATTACACTGGAATGTTAAATGCAGTATTTATCCACAGAGCTGTGCAGTCTTACAGCGATGATATTTGGAAAATTTTAACATTAAAGAGCTCTGGTTTTAAGAGTAAAAAGGGTTTCTAGCTGGAAGGGACCAGCCCTCCAGTGCTCAGGTACCACATAGCATGAACCTGAGCTTCCAGTTTATTTTCCAGGCACGTTTCTGGTGCTGAAGTCACTGACCTTTGTGAGAAGACCACTAGAGTGCACAGCCTGGTAGGGCACCTTCTGTGCCCCTGTGGTGATTTAATTCTGAGATAATATCCTCTGTACACATATGAATAATATCTTTGATTTCAGCACTTCTGACTTGAGGTGAAAAAGATGAGCGAGTGTGGGGGTGCAGCTGTTCTTTACACACCTGCTGCCCTATGAAGGTCATTGAACTGGGAGTTCAGCCCTCAAGTGCAACAGCTGGGACATCCAGGAGGATGCTTTGGGCAGTCTAAGTGCTGCTAGGATCTCTGCCAGGATGGAGGTGAATATACATGACACGCTCGTGAATTGCTGAGAGAAATTGGTGGGTGGGAGAGGAAAGAGAAGGGGGAGGTGAGGATGCCTTTTTCTCCTGTGCTCTTGTACAGTGGAAGGCTGATGACTGGGAGCTGTTGAAATGCTTGTAATTGTCTCATTAGAGGCAGAAAATGTAATTAAAAGGGACAGCAATCTCTCTCCAAATTCAAAACGCTGCAGTCTGTCTGTGAAAGCAATTTTGGCTATTAGCACAGGTGGCAATGTCCCAGCAATTGAACCCAGTCTAATTGCAGTGTCAAACCACTAAGGAGACAAAATGAGTTCCCTTCCAGGTGCCACCGGACGCAGCTGCCACGTCTGGGGGGGGGCGGGAGTGTGGGGCAGAGCTCGGATGGGACGGGGTGGGGTGGGACGGGCAGCCCCAGGGCAGGAGCCCTGGAACAGCAGGTGGGCACCCACCAAAGAGCAGAGGCTGTTTGCCAGGTGAGCTCCCCTTGCTCTGAGGGCAGGTGTGACACAGCAGCACGCGACAGTGCCATCTGCAGATGGCATGGGGAGCATCAGCTTTGCTGGAGACGAGCAGTTCAGCCAAGTGTTCTCCGGGACAGCGGGCAAATCACTCACATATTTGTCATGTTTTACTCAGATGCTAAAGCAGCTCCATGTCCTGGGAAATAGGGTGTTTGAATTTGTCAGCAAAGCTGAGATGTGAATGAGAGAGGCAGCTGGGTGGAAGCTCCCGCTCCCACACTGTCAGTGTGGTTGTTCCCTCTCTCCTGGGGCAGGGGGGCTCAGACAGCTGGGCCCCTTCTCTGCAGAACGAGGGAGGTTCATCCAGGGTTGCTGTGAGTACCCCGGGTAGGTGCAGTTAGTTCAGAGCTTTTGGTGCTCTTCAAGACTTTCAGAAAGACCTTCAGCTCTCCAGAGCCCTGAAATTACAAGAAATTTAGCTTCACATTCCTGTGACATTGTGAGGTTGACCAAAACATTTGGCTCATGGAGCTTTACTTCAACCTCTGGTGTATTTTCTTTGAGACAAAATCTACAGAACCCTCCTCTTTTCCTCTCTTGCTGAGTTATGTGTGTTGCTTTTCTTCTGGGACCAAAACCAGAGGAGCTGAAGCGTGCAGAGGAAAAGTCTTCCTGGGTGTTCCTCACGCCATGAAAAATGGAGCTGTCAGAGTTACTGCAGGGGAAAGCAGTGCCTCTAACTTGGTCCCCTGTGGCTTAGTGCTGGCTGTGTGTCCCTGCTGGGACAGACCAGCTGATCCAACCAGTCCCTTTGTACCCCACCACTCCAGTGATCACACCCTGGCAGCCAGAGGCCACCACTGGCGTGTCCTGCTCCTCTCAGAGGTGGGGACGGGCAGGTCAAAAAACCCCACTCACAAAACCATGACTAAAGTATTAGGAGAACTGGTGGAAGGCACCCGCTCAAGAGCTCACCTGAAATGTGTCCCCATGGTCTTTAACACCTCATGTCTCAACTTTGCAGCCTGGAAAGGGGACAGCGCTGAAGGAGATGGAAAGGAAGGAATTAACAAGGAAAGTAAAGGAGCTAATTTTTTGTTTCATTTCCTGAGAAATGAAAGAAGATTTTTGCAGCTAATGAATTATTTCTGAAAACAGTAGTAATAGCTGCAGGCAATATTAACTTCCAGTTTCCCAATGAGCAAGCTCATGTACTCACTTATGTACTGACTTAAAATTCTAATGTATTTTCATTTGCAGCAGCTCAACTCTAACATGACTCGGGGTCTGGAAAGAGGCCAGAAGAAGTAGCCATGTTTCTGACAGCTTAGTATCTCCTCAGATGAAGCAGTGGAAAACAGTGCCTGGATCCTATTGAAGCCTGGGGCAACCAATTATCTCAGCAGAGAGGCTCCAGAGCCCTTGGTTAGTGCTGGGGATGTGGGGAGTTTCTGGTTGCTGAAAGCACAGCGGCGATTTCAAGCTGAGCAGAAAAATCCATTGTGCCAGAGGTTAGACAGCTCTGCTGCTGCTTAAAAACACAGCGTGGGCCCCCAGCCCTGCTGAGAGACACCGAGCTCTGGGCTGCAGAGACACTGGGGGTTCTGCCTCCTTTTCAAAGAAACCCTCCAGCCCATCTGGGGGTAAAACCCAGCCAGGAATGTGGACTGGAATGCAGTGATCCACTGAAATACAATGATTCACTGGAATACAGTGATCCACTGGAATACAGTGATCCATTGGAATACAGTGATCCACCAGCATCTGATCCCCTCCCTGTCCCCGGGGGGCAGGTGGTGGTTTGAAGTCCCACCTCTGCCCCCAGAGCTGAGGCTGGTGGCCACTGGGGGTATGGGGAAGAGGGAAGGTGCTGCTCTGGCTGAGTCTCCAAGGTTGGGTTGGCTTCCCATGGCACTGCTCAGTGACTGAGGGATGTGTCATCCGAGAGAAAGAGTGAAACAGATGGTAGAGGGAGTTACAGTGGGAGGAAAACCCAATTAGAAGTCCCAGCATGGTTTGTGTTAGGGATATGGATCTTATACCTTAAGTAGCAGCCAGGAAAAGAAAAGAGAGGCACCAGGCTTTGTCACCCATGGTGGAGAAAATTCTGGTTCCAGGCAGAGAATGATACTGAAAAAACTTTTGCAAAGCTTCTGGGAGATTATTCTCTGAAGGGAGAGCAAATGAGGGAAATACAACAGGAGGGATGGACTTGGTATGTTCAGAGTGTGGGCTTCGTATTTCAACAGAGGTTTTTTAGCTTCCCCCTCCTGGAAGGATCCTTGATAGTTAAAACAGCAGCCCGGGAGGTGGAAGCCTGTAATCCCATCCCTGGGAATACCCCCAGCCTTGGCTTGTGTCTTGGGGGTCAGTGTCACCCTGTTTTGGACATTCAGAAGTTAATTTTCAGAAGAAGAGAGCATTCCATGAGCGAGGGTCGGGCAACAGAACCTCTCAGCCTCAGCTGCTGTGAAACCCCTCGGCCGTGAGACAGTTTGTGCCTTTTTGCCGTGCACGGGGACGGGGCAGCAGCTCCGAGGGCTGGAGGTTGTTGTGCTGTGACAGGGCTGGGTGAGGGCGTGGGGGGACCCACGCGGGGTTGGCACCACGCGGGGAAACACCTCCTCCCTGCGAGGGGGCCGAGCACAGGCTCTCGGAGTCCAGGGACTGCGAAAAGGCTGAAGACAGCGCGTTCCATGCTCTCAGCAAGCGCTTGGGGGATGCTGGACTCAAAACCAGCCGGGAGAGAGTGACTGTGGAAGGGAAACTATTCTGAGCAGGGGCTCATGGGCAGCTCTGTGTGTCCAGAGGGGGGAAAACCAACACCCCAGCCCCGCTCATCTGTGCAGCCTTGAACTTGAGAAGCCTCTCTCTGTGTTTTCCTGTGCTGCTCTTGCACTGTCCCCCTTTGCTCGCGTTGTGCTGCAGCCGAGCCCAGCCCTGGCACCGCGGGCGAGGGCTCCACCACTGCCCGAGGGATGCCCGCGGCACTTTCCCTGCCCCGGCTCTCCACAAGTGCTGCTCCTCAGAACAGGATGAGAAAGAGGGACCGAGCAAGAAAGAGAGATCGATCCCTGATTTTATTCCCTGACAAAAGGGCTAGGGAATAAAATCAGAAAAATAATTACCAAACAACATATCTCAAAATTAACGTATTTTTGCTTATTCTTTCTCACTGAAAGAGAAAGAGGGTTTTTTTCTTATATTTCCCCCATTATTCCTACCTGGTACTGCACACTTAATTTTCTTGCTGAACACTGGTTAATGTTAATGAATCACTCTTATGAAATAGATATGTGTTTTCTGAGGGGTGCTCATGGAAAAACAGGTCGAGATTTAATACAGAACCAGAGCTCAGGCATTCCCAGGCCTCACTGTTATGCTAAAGCCATCAAGTCAGCCCAGGAGCTCACAGCAGCAACCTTGGTAGAAAGGACTGCCCATCCTTAAAGCTTTTTGCTTTACATGAAAAAAATCCAAGAAATGTTGTTTGGTGAGTTTATTCTGGAACTTATGAGAGTATCAGCTGCACAAACTATTCCTGATATAGGCATATATTAAGAAAACTGCAACACAGTACAGGGCACTTGGTGTCCTGGAAATTCTCTTTAAGTACCTCCGTGTCTATAAAATCTTACTCCAGCTCTGGGTATGGCCCAGTGCATCCTATCCCAGCTTTCATTCATCCACCCTGACACCAGGATAGCAAAAGCTTCTAGTCGGGAAACTGGCACTTGGAGAACTCTTCCTTCACTTTCTCTTCATTTTTGTTACATAAATTCTGTTTTTCCTGGAATAGAGGCTCTGAACTGCTGAACTTGGTCTGAAGTCATCTCAGCTAATGAGCTCATTTACATTAATAGGAAATCAGCTGTTCCTTTTTGCTGGACTCCCAGTGGAGCAGCTGGTGGTCTGCTTTTTCCATGCAGCCACTCCCCTCCACACTGAAATGCCTCAAGAATATTTGTTTGCTAGAAAATGCTAATGGAAACCCAAAATTGCTGATGTAAAAAACAAATAAATAGAGAAACCCATGGATTCCTCTGGTCAATTAGACCTTCAGAAAGTGATCAAATGTTTTGTATATTATTAGATAGCAGTGAATAGCTCTATTCCAACAGCCTCATGGCTCTTAATGACTAATCATAAAAAACCAAAAAAACAAAAAACAAAAAAACCCAAAACCAAAACCAAAAAACAACAAACAACAGAGCAAAGCAGAGTTAGAGCAATGGTAACATTATTTGGCAGGAGCTGTATTGCAGTTTGGATGTAGCTGCTATAACACAACAGACCAAGACAGGATTCTTTCCCCTCCCTACCCCAGGTGGTCAGCACTGGCTGTTTGGGGAAGAGGTATAAGAAAATCTTACAGAGGACAATTTATGGAATTAACTGTTTTTGCTTTATACCGTTAGCTAAAAGGGTTTATATACCTTCTACTTAATTAATCCTTTGTCTCACATCATGATTTTCTTTTATTTAGTTGCCATTTAGAGTGTTTAAACTTCTTGGACATCCAGACTTCCCCATCAGTGGGGTAAGCTCTGCATAACCTCTGTCTCAGGTGCCTGCACTTTGGGAACTTAATTTTTTAGGGCTTTTTTGGCTTCATCAGTTTTTGTCAGAGAAAATAATGTCTTCAGTTTATTGTGTAATCTGCCTATTAAGTCTGCCTGTAAAGAGGAGTAAAACTAGACCATGAGCATCTGTGGGAATTCATTCTTGCTAAATAATTTAAATTTACACTTTCTCATGCCTGGATCAATCTTCATCTCAGTGTCTCCAAGCATTTGCCTCTCCACTGTTCAGGACAGTGCTGGGAGCTGCATCACTGTGCTGCTCATTTTAAGACTAATTATCATCAAGGCACGAAAACAACATTTTACATTATGTAATTTTTGTGTTTGCACATAGACCAATTCATTTGAGCTTCAATTATTGCTAACCACATGTCTGCCAACAGTGGAAAAATGGCACTGGATATAGCAAAACATAAACTATTATTATGTGGGGGTTTTTTAAAGTCTGAATCTATTTTTATAGATTTAGATATACATCTTTCATGTATCTACAGATATATATCTATAAAATAAATAGATATATAAATATAGAGAGACAAATAAGATAAAAATCTAAAAAATTAGATTAGCAATGTGGATTCATTGTTTAATTATACAGAGGTTAAACTGTATGATGCAATGTTGCACACGTTTGCTTTTGTTTTACAAAGCTCAGGTTAATTCTCAGTGCTTGTGTTTCCAACCAGAAATCACAAACTTTCATTGCTGTGACACATTAGTCTCAGCTTCTGTCTGGATGGTTGAAAATGATACACTGGGGCAAAGTTACCTCTAAATGGTCTTGCTTGCTGAATAATAGTGATATTGCATCTCTCAGTAGCCCAGTTTCTTACAGAAAGTAGGAAGGAAGGTAAGTAAGTAGAAAGGCAGTATGGAAGAATCTAATCTATATTTTATAAACAGCTTTTTTTTTTTTTCTGAAACACCTCTTGTAAATTTTTTATATTATCACTGACTCTTCTGAAATGACTAAAATATATTGAAAACTGACCTTTTCCTCCTGTTTATCTGCACTGAAACACCCAAACATCCTCCTTGGGTTTGGTGACACAATGCCAGGTTAGGTGGGAGCAGAACGATCCCTGGAGAAGGCAATGACATCCCTCAGAGCGAGGGCTGTGCTGCTCTTCCAGCAGCCCAGCCTCCAGCACTGCACACCAAGCTGAACTCTGGAAAACCTCCACTGGGTTTGTGAAAGAAAGAATTCAAAGTAACACAGTCCAGTGCCCACGGCTGCTCTTCTGGGGTCCCTCTGCCCTCGGGGGGATGGAGATGAGCCCCAGCAGTGCCTGGGGGGGGGGAGTTGCTGGGGCTCCTGTGCCCTGACTCGGGTGTTGTCTCCTTTGCCAGATGGTTTTGTTTGATTAACCTTTGGGATTGTTGGCTGTCGCCTGACTCGGTGTGAGGCAGACACCACCTTGCTCTGGGTGTTTGAAAAACAGATACAGGGGGTTTGTAGGTGGTTTAGAGGAAGGTGTGTAACAAAGAAAGAAAGAAAGAGGTTCCTAGCTTAAGCTAAATAAGAGGAATCAAAGGAAAATCCATTCAGGTGGGAAGGAAGATCTGGTGAGCTTATTGCTGATGGAGCCAAGAGAGAAGAGATGGCCTGAGGATCTGAGCTGGAGGAGAAGGAGAAAGGGAGAGAAAAAACTCCTGCATTTCATTAATCTGTATAAAGTCTGGAAATGATATATGGTGTTGGTAGAAAATTAAATCTACTGATGTTGGCCCCAGTAACATTTGGCAGCTGGTGCCTGAGGTGATGCCGGGGCTGGTGCTGAGCAGGCAGGGATGGCTCAGTGCTGAGCTGCCTCTGGACATGTGGGCTGGGAGGCATCCCTGCTCTCCCCTTCTGCCTGTGCTTTACTGTAACCTGCTCTAGTCAGTGCCTTGGCTTGGTATAAAGCACGTGCAGATCACAGGGCCGAGGGGATGTGGGGTGGAGGGCATAGGCAAGGTGAAGGTAAGTCTCTATAGTGTGTCTTAACTAGGGCAAAAATATTTCCTATCTGTAGATTGAGCACACAAGGATGAACCACCACGCCTCAGCAGACAGGCATTATTTTAATTGACTTGATAAAGTAAATCAGCTCATAGAGAAAACCTCCTTGGACAGTCTAATTACAGATACTGGGCTATAACTCAGGAGCTTGCATGGTCTGGCTGGCAGGCAAATAACAAGAGAAGCCATTAGCAGAAAGTGAAAGAGGAAGATGTTATAAGAATCTCTCCACTTTCTAATTCTTCATTTGTAAACTTCCCTTCAAGTTCAGTGCCTTAGTCTTGTTAGATGTCACTGTCATTACCTGCAATGAAACAGTCAACTGATCAATTAGATTTTTCTTATAAAGATCTTACTAAACTGAAAATGAACACAAGTAAATGCAGAACCATGTCATTAAATGCATGGACTTTTGTGAGATTTGTCCATTTGTGCATTTAACTTTCTGGTTTCCATTTGCAATTGTGATGGCTGCCTAAAATAAGATGTAGAACTGTGCACTCAGTCTTTTTCCTTGGATTTTTCTGTGCAGGAACCTGTAAGGGTCAGAGTGCAGAATACATGAACACATGCATGGTCTGGGTAGAAAGGTGTGTTTACTTGTTCTTTTGATATTTTTTAATGGTCATATATCAGTGTCTCCATAAATCAGGGGGTTCAGGTCAGAGCTTTGAGGACTATTACACAGAAACTGCATTCCAGTATAAAACAACATTTGATGTAATAAACTCAAAGAAAATATTCCCAAGCAGTTTGAATTACGTTTGCTCTGATGACTTGCATAATTTAACCAACCCAGTCTGATGGAGCAGAAAATTACAGTGGCTCTCACAAGAAACCCACTTCTGTCTCAAGCAGCAGCCAAAGCAGCCTGTCTGTCCAGTTTTCACACCCAAAGCTCCTCGTCTCCAAACCTCAGCTGTTCTCCCACCTGCGTCTGGTTCTGCATCTGCACAATTGCATGATCAAGATGCTGATTGCCCTGCATGGCCAGTGTGACAGGGGACACGTGTGTGACAGGGGACACGTGTGTGATAGGGACCACGTGTGTGACAGGGACCATGTGTGTGACAGAGAGCACATTTGTGACAGAAACCACGTGTGTTACGGGGACCACATGTGTGAGAGGGACCATGTGTGTGACAGAGAGCACATTTGTGACAGGGACCACGTGTGTGACAGGGACCACGTGTGTGCTGCACATCCCTGGTGTGTGCACAGAGGAGCCGGGCGAGGCCCCGGTCCCTGAGCCTGGCTGTGGTGCCGGGAGATGCGGATGGGTTTTGTCCATGTAGGGTGAGGACTGAAGGTTTGTGCACTGGATCTGTCAGACTTTCAACAGGAGGTGTCAGGCTCGGCACTGCTTTCCTGAATCACGGCCTTATCCGTGAGCAAATAACATATGTCTAAACCTGCTGTCAGCTGCAATGAGCTGAAGCCGAAGCTCAGTGCCAGAGGATCAGAGCTGTATTTTTGGCCAGTGTATGTGACCATGAAACAGAGCAATGAAGGCTTTGGGTTTATCCATACCTTTTTATTTATTTCTGTAGGCTGTAGTAAGGGACCATTGCTTTAAAACCCTTAGACATTTGGACATATTTTACAAGACAGTACAGTTTCTGAATGTCACACATTGATCACAGTTTCATACTACTACATGCATATAAAGACACGGATTTTTATTTTTTTTTAATAATTTGTTTACGGAAACAACCGGAGAGGTCAATAAACTTCAACGAAGAATGACTAAATCAAAGTTACAAAAAATGTAAGACTCTAAGTACACTAGTATATGGCTAATGTTGCTATAATCACCCCAAAGTGCCAGGGCATGGAAACATTTCTCAAAAGGGGAGAAAACATCTGCTGGCGCATTGCCCCTCGGGTGGATCCAATATAACCCAATGAAGAGATTGTGCAAGAGGAGCAGGATCTGCTGGGCTGTCAGGCACAAGCACTGCCCTTCCTTACGGACACACTGACCTGGGTTTCCCATTGCTTCCCCATTGCACAGGTTATAAACTAACCAAAGTGCAAGGTAAGGGAGAAACCGGTCCCAGTCTGCCCTTTCTGGGTCAGTCGCTTTTAATTTCCAGCTACAAAAGCAATTCCATCTCTGTGTACCAGCAGAGGCACAGGAAACACATTTTCCAGTTTTTATTTGTTGTTAAATATCACATTTTTCTTTTAAAAGGAACCCCACAGCTTTCCTATCCTTCAGTGACTAGGGATGCTCAGCTGCTGCCCTTTGGAGGTGTCACTGGGAAGCCCTTACCCGGGCTCGGGGGCCCTGCAGGTCCAGCAGCTGCCCTGGGCTTTTGGACAAGGAGGGCCTGAGGCTGCTCCCGGCCCTGGGAAATGTGGAGCAGCCCCACGTGCAGCACAGCCCCGGGTCCTCCTCTGGGTGTGGAGTCGTCGTTAATCAGCACTTGTAACAGTGCCCCTCTGATGTTTTCTCCCCTCTCAGGAACTGCTTCCCCTGCCTGATGAGAGAGCAGGATTCTGCTGCAGGAAGTTGGGGTGTATTTTTTTAATGCTAATCTAGTTGGAAAGCGAGTTTGGTTGGTAGCTGTGGCTGGCCTTTCTGAGTACAGTACCATGGCTTCAAAATTCAAAGTAACATGGAGATGCTGCTCCCCCATCCCCCAAGCACACTAGTGGGGAATGGTTCAATGCAAAAGCAATTTTCTGCACCCACCACCAAAAAGCCAGAGAAAGGGGAAAAAAATGTTCTTCTTTGTCACAAGGCAACAAAAGTGACATAAACAAAACAAATCACAGGGGCAGGAGCCAACGGTACGTGGCTAATGGTACATGGAGGCAGTGAAACGTTGCAGGAAGAAGAGTCATAAAGGGCAGAGCTCCTGAATGAAATAGAGAGAGTAGAGAAGAATGGGTGAATTGCCTCAAATGCTGGTTACCAACAGGACCAGAGGTTGTGCCACAATCCAAGGTAACCATTGGCCCATGTGCTAGTGGTGTCCTCCCAGCATCAGTAAGCCCCTGGACCGAGGGCTGAGGGTGTTGAACCGTGGGGCTGGGTTTGTGGTCCTGCTGTAGGGACAGTCACCTGTGAATTTGGGATGGCATTCGTGGCATCAAGTCCACAACGAGTGAGCTGACATGGACGGATGCTCAGTCAAGTTTGGAATGACATGTTTGTCTTCCTCTTGACTGAAGGATTTGCTCCTTTCCCAGGCTTTCACTGACCTGCCTCTGTTTCCCATTCTCTCACGCCATTGGTTTCCTTGGAGGTACTGTGGGCAGACACCTCCAACCCTGAGGTCATACAAAGCTATTAGTTTTCCATTAGTTTTTAGAGATATGGGTCCAAATTCTTTACTGGTCTAAATGGGCTTTCACTTACATCAGCAAAGAATTTGGCATTTCATGCAAATTTGGCTCCCTGGCTTCCGTGAGGCTCTAGTTTGGAGGGGTCTTTGTACTGAGTCCAGCCTGATTATTAATTTCTGAAGGTAGTGTCACTGCAGTCTTGAAAAGACCCCTTTAAAAACAAAGGTTAATCCTTGTTCAGTCCTACAGAGCATCGATAGTATTATTTCTAGTTAAAAAGAAAAAGGAAGCTTTTGCTTTCTCTTCTAAGCCTCTAGACTGAAAACTTCTTGTGCGATGAAGCCAGAATCAAGCAAAGCAAAATTCTGAGTAGTATTTACAGATATGAACACTTGTGGCACCCAACCATTGGTGTCAAAGGACACTTATTGTGGCTTAGGTAACACCAGCAACAAAGGGGATACACAGCCTGGATGCAGACTTTCAGTTTTCCTAAGGTTTCCTTTGTCTGGCCAAGACAAAGTTTCAGTGCAAGAGCCGAAATGTGATCAGCATGGGGTATGAGACACATGCTGGAAAATAAACATCTCTTCTTCAGAGGGCTGGTTGGTATTTGGGGCGTTCCTGTCCTGGTATGGGAGGTTGAAGTTAAGACTGGTGTGACTGGAAGCTTTCTGTGGTTTTGTTGACTATGCTCAAACAAACCTGACATGGAAGGTGCCTTTTGAAGGGACCTTTAATGTGACTGTTGATGACAGATATGGGGGGCTATTGCATTAATTGCTTCCCAGAACAGAAAAATCCTACCCAGCTTTAATATCTTCATGTGTGAATGGGCCTTGCTGATAATTAATAACATGCAAGCCTGGGTCTACTGGTTATTCCATTCATTCGAGTGGTATCTGGACTTTCCGAAACACACATTTTCCCAAATTAAATCTGTTTCAGGTTTATCGGCTACTGTGGTGGGCATGTAGGAAAATCACACAAGCAAACAAAAGGAAATGGAACCAGAACTCCATCTTTGGCAAAAACATGGTCACTGACCAGACTAGTGGGTGCATTCAAAAGGAGATGTCTGTGCAGAGCTACAGAGCGGGTCTGAAGCTCTTCATCATGCTGAACTTCACCAGGCCATGAGATAGCTTCAGGATGCACATTTATCTCATGGACTTTTTATTCAGTTTCTGTGAGGGTACAGCTGTAAAGGGAGCAAGGAGGATCATTAAGTAAGCAGGTACATGGACAAACTTGACCATAACTAAATCAAAATCCCTTTCTGAATGTTTACGTTCAGGTTGCTCATTCCTCCGTAATTTTTTCTCATCTCCTGATTTTCTCTGGGACCAAAAATAAAAATTCCAAAAGCCAGTGGGAAATGAAAGTCTTGACACTTCTGTTTTAAACCCAGGAAAAACTCCCCTGAAGGTGGGAGCGTTGCCTGATTCAAATCCTGTCTCTTCTTTATGTTCTCAGCTTAATCAATGTGCATCTGGAAGAACACTGCAGCCAGTGGCGTTGGCTGACACCTCCCCTGCCGTCACCGAGGGCAGGGTCTGGCCCGCTCTGTGTTTCTCAGAAGGAACATCTCAGTTTCCAGAGGCAGTCTCTGGTTAGTTTTAAGTGCCACAAACAGGAAAATACAAAAACATGACAACATCAGACAAACTCTGCGACCTTTCGCAGACGCACTTCCAGGAGGGGATGTTGCAGGTGTTTATCAGAACAGAAGAAAATAATGACAACAGAAAGGTTGGGGGATCAGCTGTGTAAATGAACACCAAGAAAGCATCTAATATATTATTCTGTAATACAAAAAGAAGAAATCTGACTTGATCGCCCTATTATAAATTTGCTAAAAATACAGATATATATTTATATTTTTATATATATATAATTAATTTTTTTTTTTTAAATCTGAACAGAAAAATAGACTACTCTGGAATGCATGAAAGTCACGTGACTTTTCCATACATCAGATACTTATAAAGCCAACACAATGGCAAGCAGGAGGTACAGAGGTAACTAGAACTTCTGTACTTTATTCAAGAACTATTTAAAGCCATATTCTCCCCAGGTGGGTGATCCGAAAGCAACCCAAGGTAACACTAGTTCAGTCTGATTACCGTAAGCAGAAGTGACTGCCTGAACATGAAGGGGTTGGAGCTAATTTGGAGTGACCGGGGAAGGCCAAGTCCCCACGTCGTTCCCGGCTGGACTGTGCAGGAGGGCACTGGTGCCACATGGTTCTCCATCGCCCGACTGCTTTATTCAGTAATTCTACAATTCGCTTTAAAATGAGGTGTTAAAAACTAGTGGAGGTCATGTTATGTGGAGCTTACCAACAGAGAGAGAACGTGGCTTTAGAGACCTTGTCTTTGCAATGAGTTTTTACATACCCTTGCTATTGACTATAAACTGTACCAGTCATAATTCTGTCAAGACATAAATATACAATAGGTACAAATATTAACAATACATTACAATTTTACAGAAGAGAATACTGTTTTCCTTAGAAATGTGTATCTTATTAGCTGCAAGGGAAGAAAAGGCTACAGTTTATCACAGCCATAGTTGCCAAAGAAACCGACGGCCTCGGATGTGTTTCTGCGTGACTCGCACAGGCGGATATTCCCCGGCATTTGACACACGGCACGTTCAGGAAGGGAATGTGCGTTCCACGGGTTTTCTTTTCCTCTCTCTCTCTCTCTCTCTTTTTTTTTCCTCCTTTCTTCTACCTTTATTGACTCTCGAACCTTTCAGAAAAATGTGGATTTCACAGGAGACTCTTTTGTTTTGGGTTGTTTTCTGTTTTTTTGTTTTTTGTTTTTTTTGTTTTTGTTTTTTTTTTCATAAGTGTGCTTAGGTGAAGTTTCTAAGAAAAGGCACTGAGAAATCTACTGCAATGTCACGGCTTTTTTCCTCTGTTCAAGGCTAAAACTCAAAGAATCTTTGCCTCCTGGTTAAGAAAACTGCACCCACTCCTTCCACATATATATATGTTCTATATATATATTTATAGATATGTATTAAAAACAACATTGATGGTGTAGGATACAAGCAAGCGCAGACATCACACATACATAGTCCTTTCAGGTGTGAAGTCTTCTGCAGCAGCAGGTGAGGCTCTGTCAGCTTGCTTGATACATGGTGCACAGTAAATTCGCAGACCTGAATGCCAAATATCAGTGATTAAACTGCATGCTTTCATCAGGAGATACTGCATGCAGGAGATACTGCCTATTTTCCCCAACTGTTATGAACTTTGGGAAACATGTTATCAAACAAACTATAAAATTAAATTGTCTTTCTAGGGTCTATAGGATTTGGTGAGCATTATGTTTTCAAAGCACTGCCTTTCCTTTGCAATGAGTACAGATTTAGTCTATCACAGCTTTAGGTTAGAGTAGATTTCCCAGTGCTTACATTATATATATGTGTATTATGCACACACACACATATATAGATACATACTTCATATTCAGACTTTATTTCATTAAAATAAATTAAACATACTTCCTTTTTAATTGGGCACAAAATGAGAGCTACATCTTCATACACAAATAAGAAAGAAATGCTCTTCAAGCATATTATATGCTTAATTTTTAATTATTTGCTTTCTATAAGAAATCTATAGGACTTTGGCTATTCAGACTTAAAAGGTAGATTTTTAATGATACTTTTGAATTTGGCTTTCAAAAGTGACTCAATAAAATGCTACTTTAAAGGTAGGACTAAATAGATGACATAAGGTGTGTGTCGTGAGCGATCACACAAGGCAGACAGAGGGCCTTTGGTTACAAGGAGAGTTGCACCAGTTGATTATCAGATAAAAAATGATAGAATTGTTGATCTATACATTTTTGTCAGTGCCATCTGTAAACCAAATACATCAATTTGGATGAGAGTGTGGTAAATACTACACTATATGGCTATATTTAAATATGTTCACTTTTGTGATATGTAAAATATGACTTTTTTTTCCACATGAAAGCATCAGCTCTAAAAATATTTAACTTGGAAATCACTATTACTTACTTTATCAAAAAAATTTTCCCTGATTTTTCTTCTTTTTACAGTTGTGCAGATGGCAGACACGAATGATCACTAAAACACAGAGATTATGTTAAGACTGTTCTCCTTAAGATTTCTCGTTGCTGCTCCGTGGCCTCAGAAAGCCACAGAATAAATCAGTATTTAAAGCTTATCTGCTGGAAAGTCACTTCACTTTTTCATGTCAGCTCAATCTTAACTAGTATCTCAGCAATACGTCGGTTCCTCTAAGTACACTTGTATTTACTATGGCCAAATCCTAAAGTCCTTCACCAGGCAAAGAGCCCACTCAGAGGAACGGTGGTTTAGGCTGCGGGAAGGCAGAGTAAAAGCGAACAAACCTCAGGAACTGGCCCTGTGTAAATACCCTGTGGAGTACACGGTGCCTGGGACTTCTTTTGGGTACCTTCCGCGTCACTCTTTGCGCGGCGCGAGGTCTCTCGCTGCGGGCGGGTAATTCCTGAGGGGGTGGCTCAGGTCTTACTCTCGCACCTTCCCGGGGGTCTCGCCTTGCAAGGGCGGCTCTGAGCGGGTCCCTGGGCTGGTCCCACCGCCCGGGGCCAGGGTCGGCTGAGCAGAGCAGAGTCACTCCACCGTGTGTACAGTTTGTGCCAAGGAGACACCTAACAAAGCTCTCACCGCAACCCACGGTAGTTGCTAAAACAGGAATGTGCTTATTGCTTTTGTCCGTACATGCTGCATTCACCACTAGGGTTACAGACAGGAGTGCGGCACGGCCTGGACGGACAGACGGTACATTCAGGACTAACCAACGGCTTGGTTTTACAATAGGAAGGAACAAAACGCAGCGGACTCGAGCGGCTTGGGGGGGGGGGGGGGGTCTTCCTCCCACCTGTGCCTCCGCTCCCGCGTCCCGTGTCTCAGCTCGTCCCCGGACCTGCTGCCTGCAGATCGCTACACGCCCCGGCAGAACTCGGAATAGGTCAGGAAACGCTCATCGACAGTTATTTACAGTTGAGTTTTACAGTAGAAACAGAGAACAACAGAAAAGATTACCATCACAGTTATCACAGGACAGGTTGTGACTTGCTACAGGCGTGTAACAAATCACAGTCACAACAGGAGGCACAAATTAAAGTAGTGCTTGGTTAAAGTGCTTGATTGTTACACTCTGCTATCCTACTCCAGCATTGCAACAACGACAACAAAAAGTCAACGTAAAGTGCTTTTCCCCCCCAAGATTAAAAACCAAAGACAAATTATTTCCTACACAATTTGACATAACTTTATTGAAACAATAATATTTTAAAAACCTAGGCTGGTGGCTGCTAGTTCTGTTCACTTAAAATGGTCAGATCTTTTTTTTTTTTCTCTTTTTTTTTTTTTTCTCGTTTCACTTAAAAATGACTGGATGCTATTAAAACATCAGGCCTGATTCTCCTGCCTCTCGCAGCTGCTTCATGCCATGGCTCTGCAGGAGCCTCTCCTGTCCAACCTCCTGGCGAGAGGGAGCACAGCCAGGCCCGGGACGGGTCACTAACGAATCCCTCTTTTTGCATATTTATGTAACACTTGCATATCTTTCACCGCGCTGCTTGGGCGCAAAAAGCTTCGGACCAACCTGTTCCTCTCCTACGCCAAGGGCGAGACTCTGGCTGGCGCCTGGAGTCGGCGGGCGGGCTGGAAGGGGGGGCCAGGCAGCCGTCCCGGTGCCCCCGGCACGTACCGGGGGTCCGGCCACGCTCACCGTCCCCGCGGGCAGCGCAGCCACATCTCCCTCCCCACCGAGGGCGAGAGCCGAGCTCTCCTTCCAGCCCTGCGCTCCCCGGCACCGGGAAGGGGGTCTGGCTGCGGTGCCCCTGGAGAGTCCTGCTTCTGCATGGCTCCTTCACACCTTCCCACGTGGGCTGTGGGCCCCCGAGGGCCACGCACTGGCCCTGGGGCAGGTACCGGCTTTTAGCAGAGGGTCAGTGCAAGTTTCACTATGTCCTAGGGGATGTTTGGGATTAGATACAAGTGGTGCAACTCACCCTGCTGATATTTCAAAAGAAAACATCAGGTCCTACAGGATATCGGATTGTTAAACACACAGAGAGCATTTTAATAATTGGTTTCTCTAGACCATTATTTGTTTTAAATGGTTTTCACTCGGATTTTCCAATAATGCAAGTGTTCCCTGTTACCTTCAGACATAATATCCATCAGAGAAAGCTGTAGATGGGGAACAGCTGCCCTGAAGCAGTGAGCATTGTGTTTTTGAAAGCTTTATACCAACCCCAGCAATTTATTCCAGAGTTCAAATCTGGCTGCCTTGGCATCCTTTATGGAACTAACGCAAATCAGATGTTAATATTTCCAAAAGGAGCTCTAGCGTTCAAGGGGAATGGATGGATATTTGGTCACATTGGCTTCACTGGACAACATGAAAGGAGATCAATGTGTGATCATGATTTGCAATCCTTATTTTTGACTGATGTGGGCAATGTCTTTAGAGTTGTTTCAGAGAAGGACATTTTCACAAACCCACACTGGACCTCCCCCAGACTTTTAGAAACAAGTGGCTTGTTTCAGCCAAGTTCATGCCATGCAGAAGCTCTTTTGTTTGTGTTGACTGTAAAGACATTCCTTTAAACTTTCAGTAAGTTCTTTTGGAGCCCACCTCAGATGCTTTGATCATGTGTGTTAGCATGTCCTCCACTGCCTGGTAATACATGGACTTCTGGGGAAATGTGATTTTCTAGTCTGACAGTCTCCTGATTGCCCTGGGTTCTTCCAGTGATACCTTCCATAGAGTAAATGCAGTTCTGCCCTATCAGCTTAGGGGAGGTGGGTAAAGCAGCAGCTTCTAGATGGTTCTTCTCTGTTCTATAAACATGGTCCTTTTGCTTTAGATAGCCACTGTTTGTAACATTGTACTTGGGACTCACATTTCCGGGCGGACTTGAATCGTACATCAGCTGACCTTCGTCATCAGTGTCAGCGTCTATATATTTGTGTATACCAGCATCATGGAAGTTGAAAGCTATGGCTGCCTGTGACTCCGGTGACTTTGGGGGGGTTCTCGCACTCGCAGTTGTGTAGATTGAGGGTTCTGGGCTCATGAGAGATCTGTCAGAGAGTAAGGAAGTATCTGTGGCAGCAGCAGCTCCCCGGCTCTTGAGAGAGTCTGGATATATCCTCAGTACATTTGATGCTGGTACTAATGTGCTGGTGTCCTCTTCCATGAAGTTGACTTTCAGAGATCTTAGTTTTAAAGGGTTACTGGCCTTTATGGAGCTTTTGGGACTTTCAATGAAAAAAGCAGAACGGTGGCTGCCTTCGGAGCTCGGGTTCATTTCCACATACCTGGCACCGCTCCCCTCTGGCCTGCTCTGCTCCTGGATGACGTTAATGCTGCCCTTGCAGGGCAGGGTGGTGAGCGGGCTGTGGGAGAACCGCCCGGAGTCGGGGAACTCTGCCGCACAGCTTATGAAGCTGTCGATGCTGGACATGCTCCTCATGTCAACGATCCCATCAGTGCGAGTTGTCAGCAGGGGCACCATAGGGCCGGGAAGGGTTTCCATTTCTAGCTCTTCCTTTTGCCTTCCAGGTTGACTCGACTCTTTAGTGTTAAGGTTTGGCTGGGACTGAGTCTTTGCCATTTTGTTGTACATGTCCTCAAGCTGTTGGACGTTCAGGTGCTGGGGACTTGAAGATGACCTGGCTTTTTCTGGGGATCCCGGTTCCTTAGTTTCAAAAGATTTACTAGAGCTAGTTTCAGAAAGGGTTCTCTTGGTCCATTTCCATTTGCTGGGAGATAAATGATTGTCCTGAACTTTATCCTTTTTGGTTATGCTTTCTCCATTCTTTTCAACCACAATGTCCATGAGTTCTATGCTGCGGGCAAAAGCATCCTTCATGTTCATGGAAACAATACTACCATTCCTTTTTGCTCTTTCAAGAGCTTCCCTGCGCTTAATGGCTTTCTCCTGCCTCTTCTGCTCTTTGTAAAACTCAGAGAAGTTATTGACAATAATTGGGATGGGAAGAGCAATCACCAGCACACCAGCAATGCAGCACAGTCCTCCTACTATTTTACCTAAAAGAGTTTTGGGGTAGATGTCTCCGTAGCCTACTGTTGTCATGGTGATTGTTGCCCACCAGAAGGAAGCTGGGATGCTCTTGAATTTTGTATCATCCTCATCCTTTTCTGCAAAAAACACTAAACTGGAAAAGATCATAATGCCCATGGCCAAAAACAAGATGAGTAATCCAAGCTCATTGTAACTTCTCCTGAGTGTAAACCCCAAGGACTGTAAACCCGTTGAGTGCCGGGCGAGCTTTAGAATCCGGAGTATCCTCATAATCCGAAATATTTGGACCACTCGTCGTACATTTTGGAACTGAAGTACACTTTTATTGGATTCAGTGAGGAAGATAGTGACATAGTAGGGTAAGATAGCCAGCAAATCTATAGCATTCAGGGGGCCTTTGAAAAACTTCCACTTCTTAGGCGAGGAGAGGAACCGCAGGAGGTATTCCATTGTAAACCATGCAATGCACACTGCTTCCACGTGGGCAAGTTGGGGGTTATCTGTGGTCTGCCCAAATTCATCCATGCCTTGTAGTTCAGGAAGTGTGTTAAGGGACAAGGCAATTGTAGATAGCACAATAAACATGATGGAAATGATTGCCAAAATCTGGAAAGGAAAGAGAAAACAGTGAGTTCATCTCAGAATACATTATGCTATCGCTGCCGTTAACACATGGCTGTATTTTCACTTACACACTGCAAGACTAATTTTGCTCAGTGCACAGAAGTCAGATAACCAATGCACCCTGAGCTGATTTTATTTTGGAAGCTGTTTTAGTTATGGCAGATGCATAAAGAAGATAAAACATCTACTTCAGCTCCTGTGCCTTCATCTCCACGTAGTCAAGGAACACATACCCAGCCACCAGGAAGCCAGGAGGATGCCAGGAGGGCTGTGAAGCAGTTCACAGCAGGAGCTTTTGAGTAACTACTAATTAGGTGCCCAACAAAGCCCATCTGGACAACAGGCTCTGAAATTTAAGCAAGAAGGAATGCAACTGTGAATACACAATTCCATCAGAGCAGTGTCCTCCAGTTAATGCACAGTTACAGCTGTAATTTTGGGTCCTTATGGCTATAGAGATGTGTGCAGAATTCTACTATGTAAGTGTACAAATAATACACTCTTGTTTAATGACTCATCTCTAATTTGAAACTTGATGGTTGTGAAATACATGAAAACTTCACCAAGCTTTTTAAGCCATTTTGAGCTCTGAGCTATTCTGCAAGTGACCGACCGGGGGAAAGACCAAACATCCAAGCAAACCAAACTGGACACTGGGACAGCCAAAGCAGGGCAGGTCCAGCCACTGGAGACCTAATCTGTTGTCAGAAAACAGCTGAAGAGTGCAATGAGATCCTATGCAATGCTCTGCAGTGAGCAGCCTCTGTAAATCCCACGTAAATCTGATCAGATCCTGGGCCACCGACTCTGAAGTGCTGCATTAGTGTGTTTGCAGCTTCCCGATGGCGTAGGCAGGCTGTCCTTCTGTACCTGTTTTATATAGACATTAATTCTATATTTTCCAGCTTTCCCTAATTACACCTCCTTTTAAAGCCTTTTTAGGGAGGTTTTAGAGCTGACAGACAATTCGAGGAGCGTTTTTTCCACTAGTGAATTCTTCTTCTAGTTTATTGATTGGGTAGGATAATATATAGTTTCTTAGGTAACTGCCAGAAAACAGCTGCGATTGCAAAACACACATACATGTGACTAACATTTTATGTCCTCGCTTCAGTGTAAGCTGGTCCCTTATGAAGGCTTTTCTCCTTTTTTACAGAAAAGCAGCATGAAATCGATTGCAATATATATGCCTGATGACTAGATACACAACGTTCAGCAATGAATTACAAAACACATGACAAAAGTTCTGCATCGCAAATTGCAAATCTGACACACTCCTTCCTGGCCAATATAACACAGCCACAGTGACCTTTCTCAGCCAGCCTTAAAATACCAGAATATCCACAGTTACCACCTGGGGAACTGGACAAAGAAATTCCTGATGGATTTCTCTTCAGCCAAGCCCAGCACAAACATCCTAACAGTCAGGAAATATCAGACTTCTGGACATTTATCCCCAAACAGGCAGTTGCTGCAATGGGACAAGCCTGGTTCTCCTCCAAGGAGAAATATGCAGGTACAACATGGTTCAGAAACACTGTGGTCTTCTCTAGAAGACCTTTTCTCCGTAGCTGAAAGGTAGAAATGGTCTACAAAGGTTGGAAGCTTCACTTGAATTAAGTTCATATAGCAAACTATGGTTTTAAGAGAAAAGCCCATATACCTTCAAAAAACCCAAATGTAAGGCAAGAGTTTCAATTTTTGAAAGCTTGATTTCAATGGGCGTTTTAAAAACCACTTGCTGTTAAGAAAATCCCTTCCAAATCAATGTTCTAAAGCCATTTACCTTTTAACTCAGTAAAATGCACTGTATAACTGTGATTTGCACGTGACACTGCAGACTTAGGAATTTAATCTGGAGAATAAGATTTTACTAGAAACAAGAATTTACTCCATTAAATGCTCTGGTTTCATTGTGTGATTTGGAATAACTAGAAGAAGTGCATAGTGTAAATAGCCTCCCATGCAATGCCCTAGTACCAGGAATTTTAGAATAGCCTCACTTGAAGTCACTAAATTGGTGTTTCCAGGAAAAATGCTGAGAAGATTCCTTTTTCTTTTTAAACAGGTAAGAGAAGGTTTGTTGTTTGTTGTGCTGTGCACCTTCCCAGTGCTAGTGAACCTTCTGCCTCTCCTCGCTACCTTCCTCTTCCACAAATTTGCTGCTGAAATACAAACAGCCCCACAAGAACTTGTGCAATGGGATGTTTGCCTCATTGAGAGGCTTCTCAGGTCAATGAGCCAAAAAAGCTGTGGGGAAGACTCGGGGGGTGCAAAAAAGTAGGAAGAACCACGGGATGAAGAGAAGCGGAGAGGGACACAGGGAAAAGTGCTCGAACTGGTGGCTTCAGACTCAAGAGAATAAAATGTAAGTCAAGTGTCTCATGGTGAAGTGTGGGGAAATTTAGATGTTAACCATTTCTGTGTGGTAGCTTGTTTCAAAAGACCATCTCCCGAGAAACAGGAGTCTGATTTGCTTTTCCAGAAGGCTCTTTTGGTGGTTTTGCTGTCATTTCTTTGTCTACAACCCACCATTTTGGAAGGTGTTTGGGATTTTTGCAATGGTAATTTCTTTTTTTTTTTTTCCTTTGGCTTTATCTCTGCCCACACAGAAGGGTTTATTTGTAGGCTTAGATGTACCTGGGTTTTATCTCCTTCACTTTCAGTGTAAATATTAACACTCCATCTTTATTCAGTGAATGGCATCCAGAAGCAGTAATTGGTGTCAAACCTTCTGTTTCCTTTGATATACCTTCCTGCTTTGAAGATCAAGGCAATGCCAGATGAACATAAATAAATAAATTGGGAGATCTAAGGGTAATACTCAGTTTTGGTTTAGCAGATTTAGCCATGAAGCCAAGCAATAAAGAGAGAGAGACATTTATAATTTCTTCCACAAGTTGCAGCAAGGTGTCACCTGTGCTCCCAAGATAGAGATTTCCCCCCTAATTGGTCTGCTGCAATCATACATCTTTGGGAATCTTGTCAGGCTAAGAAAAACTTCTAAATATGAGGTGATTGTCCTCAGGTACTGAAAACACTTTTGAGTTGGGAAGTACAAAAACCTGTGAGATGAAGTATCTTCCGTAAAGCACACCTTGTCCTGGTAGCATCCACCATCCACCAAAAGCCACCCGAGGAACAGCTGTGCACAGAAAACTGGATCCAGCTGCTGTCAGGCATTAGCACAGGGCTCTATCCCAAAGTATTTACAGTCTGGGATTTCAGATTATAGAAATCACCATCTGTCTCTCTAATAAGGTTTCCTATCTTGGCTGTACTGAGCCTCTAGCTTGGCAGCTCTTGTATTTTCCACTGTCAGTAATGAGAGACGGAAAGCTGAAGGGGGGACATTTCCACCACCAGGAGTGCCTCTGGAAATGCTCTGCAGGCAGGCTTTTCATTCCATTCCTGGCCTTTCCTCCTTCCTTTCCTCTTCCAGGTTCACTCCTCTTTAACAAGAATAGTCAATGGGACCAATATGGACCTGACCAGAAATTATCCCTCCACAGTGACTGACACTCCAGCTGCTGGAAAACTTTTTTCCAGTTGCTGGAAAAAAGCACCTGTGGTCCCTGCTCCAGAGCACTGACCCCAGACCTCACAGCTGCTGAACCAGAAGCAAGAATGGGAGAGGGCCTCCTCCTGGGGCACTAGTTTTCATGATTCCTTAAAAAACATGCAACAATCTCTTGCGCTGGTGAGGACTTTCAGACTGGCAACCAAAGAGATTGAACAGGCTCAACCACAGAGAGGTCCCTAGAGCTCAGGCTTGGACTGGCAGAAGGAACAGGAAAGTTCAGCATCAGAGGCCTGTTAGATTTTGTGAGTGCTGCTGAAATGTCCATATCCCTACTTATGGAGCAAGCTGTGCCCCTCCCAGGTCTGGCTGCTGGCTTATCTGGCTTATGTTGGCTTGTTATGGGGACCGGGGAAGGCACCTCCACCACCACTGCAGGTGCATCCAGAGCTTCTGACTCGGATGCCCATGTTTGCATTAGATCTATAAAATGCATAACTGAAACACTGGAGAAGCTTGCACCCTAAAATTTAGAAGCACGGGGGTAAAATGGGAGCCACAGATGGCTAAAAGGACTGGCCTGAGCACACGCTGGTGACACAGGCAGGTGCAGGAGTCCAGGTACTTCTGGAGCCACATCCATGGCAGATGTTCTCTACTGTCCTCATGGGACCTAATGACAGGAGTCCTGACAGGTCGGGTCTTACTGGGAAGGTGTCCATGGAAGAGCAGTACAGAAAATCCTTAAAGACTAGTTTTTCCCTGTACTACTTTCAGACCATTTCCACTAACAGCTTGCATGAGAGCAGCTCTGTGGTTCCCTTCCTCTTTCCTTCTGTGTTTACTCTTACATTTCACCTGCAGCAACACACCATAAATTGTGAAAATCCCCACTAGGTACTTTTCTAGGTTACTTGCAGAAGTTGTTGGATGGGCTCCTAATGATGGCACTGGCTGGTAGTGCAAGTCTCAGTATGTATGGGCAGGATTCCAGAAAAAACTTCTCCTTCACTCAGGCACTTTGTGACTGTTTCACAAAGATTTTTGTGAGCTGAATCTCTGGATTGCTGCTATGGTTCCTTTGTGGAAGCTAAATAACCCAAGGACAGGCAGGGCAGGGTTTTAGATGAATTTAAAGCAGTTGCCTTGAAGTGATTAGCATGATTGTACATACATGCTGGTTATTACACATGCAAATGAGACAAGCAAGCTGATTATGGCAGCAAGTGTAGCCAGTCTGTGCAACTGCTGCTTCCTGAGGCAGGATGGATGTGCCATTTTTGCCAGCCGTTAACCCCCACCTCCCCCAAAATGCCCAAAAAAACTAGGCAGGCCACCTCTACCCAGCACCTTTCAGGAAATATCTGACTGCCCTGGGCCTGATCCTGATTGCTGGGTCAGAAAGGCCCCAGGGATTCATCCCGCATGATGGCAAGGTCTGTGCTCATCCCTGGGGGAAGAGGGCTCCCGCCTGCTCAGAAATTTCCCATCTTTCTCTTATTGCTTGATTATCTTTCTTTGCACTGCTAAAGACCCTAAAGATCAAGGCATAAGACCAGAGACTTTCAAGGCCATTAAAATTAATGAGAACTGGCTGTCCAAATCCCATAGATGGCTCTAAAATCTCAGGGTAAGCATCTGAGATCTCTCTGCTTGTGGCAACGTGCCCTATACTTTTTCTGTCTTCATACTCAGTAATGAAGCTGATATAGCAAGGAGAAGGGGTGGTGTGTGGGAGAGAGTAGGAGGGTGTTTGAATATAGATTTGATATTCTTGGAAATACGATGAGGAAATTGTTATGTAATCAAGAAGTTCAATAATGGTTTTGTCTAATGCACTTTTTTAGATCCATCAAGGCCTGCAGAATAAATCCGGCATCAGGACCAGGTTTCATTCATATGCCTCATTTACTGAGGGATTTTTCTTGCATCCCCCCTGCTTTCCCAAGCTACAATATACAGTCAGACTGTCCAGCTCCATCCTGCCATGCCTATGCCAGCCTCTGTCTCCCCAGGCTCTGAGAAACAGAGAGCACAGTGTATTTTGAGTGATACCCACGTGCTGCACAGTGCAGAAACAGATGGAGAGTTCCTTAATCTCCTCCCCACTTCATTCTACACAGGAATAACATCTCCTGCTCACAGCAGCTATACATGTCTGTGGTATTTATTGACAGGGGTTTGTTTTAGGAAACATCTCTTCACTAGAAAATGCCTATTTATTCATAAACTGAAAGAGTTTGCAGAACATAGTCACTTCTGATGTCAGGATTCTGACCACTGGGCTTGCAGGATGTTTTTTCTAGAAAATGCTGAGGCCATAATGAAAGATAACACTTGCTTCTTCCATCATGGCAAGTTGAGACCAAAGTTGGGGATATGGTTGCAAGGGAAATACAGAGAACTTTTAATCCGCTTTTTCACATGAAAGGAGGTTAAGATGTAATGTAAGACCTTGAATCTCCAAAACCCTTACGTCCCACTGATTCCTGGGGAGTATAAACTCATGCTTAAGAGTTTTCCCTGGCCTGACACTTCACATGCCTCTTCTGCACCCTGTCCCAAGGGGGTTCTTGGGACCCCTCTGCACCAGGAGATCCGTGCTCTGGAGGGGCCCCTGCACACACCAGCTCACACCCCCGTGGCACCTCAGTGACTGTGCACTCAGTCTGTGAGAATGTAAACTCCCACGCTCCTCTGTAAGCATTACTGCACAGGATAAAATCCATAACAACAAAATCAAGACAAAGCCATTTATATTTTGCTTTGCAAACACACGAGATCTTAATTTTGACATTTGCCTGGAAAAGCCCAGATTGAATAATGGTTTGATTTCAATTATAGCTGTAATAACTTTATCTGTTGAGAGAGTAAGTCTATTTGGTTTAAATAGTATACAGTACTATTTAAATAGGATACAGTACTTCTGCTGATTATATGTCAATGCTTCATTTGCCTACAGGCACCCAGAGAGCTGCAGCTACAACTGCTGCTGACTAAGCCAAAGTGGGCAGAAGAGTTGCCTTCAGGCATGGCTGCCTGTAAACTCTTTAATACTCTTAAGAACATGTTTAGTTGTCACAGAGCTATCAAACCCCATTAAATGATAAATGGTGT